>NC_091139.1:1635664-1958473 GCF_041381155.1 Argopecten irradians
CAACTCAACATTTCATCGTTTCATCAACATTGTGCATGAGTTTTCTCATGTGTTTTAGCCAAATTTATTTTATCCCATGCAAACCTTTTTTTTTATCAAATTAACGTTTACAATCTGTGTTTTAGTCCTTACTTGCTTTTTCTTACCCTGAACTTTTATCCTGATATTAATGCATGACTTGTAGTTTTGCCCTAAATGACCTTAGTTGTCGATGGGCCGTAAAACTCAAACAAAACAAATCCTAATAGTAATACACAAGTTATTTTTCCATCAACACCATTACATTTGGAAATAATTCTGAAAAGGACTCGTGGATCTCAAGATTTCTATAAAATTCTTATTCAAAATGAAACGAATATTACTGGCCAGAGTAAATGGGGTGAATTATTTGATTATGACCAGGAGACATGGAAAAAGATTTATAATACTCCATTTCGAATTACTCATAATACTAAATTGCAGTGGCTACAATACAGAATTTCACACCACATCTTAACAACAAATTCTTATCTTTGTAAAGTAGGTCTCTCTAATAATCCTCACTGTGTGTTCTGCTCTGTAGAAAGGGAGACAATTACTCATATTTTTTGGGAATGTACCGAAGTACAAGCTTTTTTAACTGATTTTGAGTGTCTACTGGATATCCTTTACTTACCATTCTCTATCAATAAAGAAACAATGCTTTTTGGACTTTTTAGACAAAATGGTATATACAACAGGATTGATAATGAAACTATCCTTGTGATTAAACAGTATATTTATAGAACTAGATGTTTTCAAAATTCTTTGAATGTAATGAGATTGGTAAACTGCATCAAAGATCTCCATGCTGTACAGAAACATATCGCATACGGAAAAGATCAAGCTTATATAGAGAAATTAAATTTTGAATGGAAAAAGTGGATGAAAATAGTAAACTTGGCTTAACCTTGACGTTTTTCTTTTTTTTTTTTTTTTTTTTTTTTGTTCATATACCAACATCAACTTTTTATTCATGTTATTAACTTTCCCATCACTTAAATATTTTTGTTTTGAAAAATTATTGATGTGACGCTTATTATTTACAAATAGTTTTAAGATGCACACTATCAAAACCCCCCCCCCCCCCCTCCCCTCTCTCTCTCTCTCTTCTCCGATCACAGTCTCCCTACCGCTCACTCCACTACTTTCTTGCTGTTCCTCCGTCTCCCAGTCATAAAACTCACGTACTATACATTAATATCTCTCCAAATCTTATTTATGAATGTGTGCAGATCAATGAAGTCTTGTTTGATACTTATATATGTTACTTCACATTGTATATATATGTATAGTATCGATGAAATGCCTTTTGAAAAAAAAAAAAAAAAAAAAAAAAAAAAAACACCTTCAAGTCTTATTAGTAACTTAACAGAGTTACGTCCCTTAAACAGAACTCTTTTCTGGTAAGAAACCATATTTAGTGTTCACTTCCGGGTATTGGAATATAGACGTGGCTGTCATCATTTATTCTGTTTTACATTACGCAAGACTACAGAAATCATCAAGAAGTGGAAAGAATGGTTAGGGTGGTATTTTTACATCCGGACTTAGGTATAGGAGGGGCAGAAAGAGCCGTCATTGATGCAGCGCTCGGTTTGAAATCCCGAAACCATACGGTCCATTTTGTGACTGCCCACCATGACCCATCACACTGTTTTCAGGAGACTAAAGATGGTACCTTACATGTTACCGCAGTCGGTGACTGGTTACCACGCAGTATTTTGGGGAAATGTTATGCACTATGTGCGTACCTGCGCATGGTTTATGCAGCTATTTACCTAGTATTCTTCAGCTCATTGGAATATGACATCGTGTTTTGTGATCAAATCTCTGCGTGCATCCCTGTGCTGAAATTATCGAAAGCGAGGATTTTGTTTTATTGTCATTTCCCCGACATGTTGCTGACACAAAGGAAGAGTATGTTAAAAAAAGTCTATAGAGCCCCTATAGATTGGTTAGAGGAAAAAACTACTGGAATGGCAGACTGTGTTTTAGTAAACAGCAAATTTACAGGTAGTCTTCATTTGATTTTACCAAACTGATGAAAATCCATTAAAAATGATGTAATTAAAAGATATTGTTTTAAACATAATACATATTTTTGTATATTATGTCACTCATCAATAAACTTGAAGATATTGTTATTGGAAGAAATTAATATATACAATGTGTTCCTAATTTTTATTATCATCAGATGGTGGGCTATTCAAATCGTGGTCCGTTGTCCATCCTTCCGTCCGTTAACAATTCTTGTTACCGCTATTTTTCAGAAAGGACTAAAATGATCTTTCTCAAATTTCATATGTAGGACCCTAGTTGTGCATATTGCATTTTAGGATCAATCGGTCAACTAGAACGAATATACGTACCCGGCCTACTATACCTTTCGGCCACAGTTTTCCATACTTTTTTGTAGGTTTCCAATTATTTTATGTGTATACATGCATTTACATATTATTTTTGTCCAAAACAAACATAACTACCATTCTTAATATCTATCGTACCACTCACAAGACGTCAAATTCACAATTTGTTGACTTACTATATAAATACCCTTCAGAGAGACCTCCATATGTATTATGTAAAAAATAATGCCTCGATGAGAATTTGATATTTTATGTGGTTCAATTTTAATGCCTAGTAGGTAAGCGATATTAAACAAGTACGATAAAATGCCAACAAACGTTTTATAATGCCTTGCATAATCATTAATTTGCTCCATTATCAGTAATAGGCACCAATTGTAGCTCTAAAGACTACACCATTTTCTGTCTAAAAGTCTTTTGAGCTACAATTTGCAGCTATCGGTCAACAGGATGGCAGACGGGCCACCATCTTGGATTTTAACAATTAAAGTTTGTTACCGCTATTTCTCTGAAAGTGCTGAAGAGATTCTTCTCAAATTTCACATATAGGTTGCCCTAGAGCTCTAGTTGTGCATATTGCATTTTGGGACTGATCGATCAACAAGATGGCCGACAGGCCGCCATCTTGGATTTTGATAATTGAAGTTTGTTACCGCTATTTCTCAAAAAGTACCAAAGGGATCTGTCTCAAATTTCATGTGCATGATCCCCTAGGTCCCTGGTTATGCATATTGCATTTTGGTACCAATCAGTGAACAAGATGGCCGTCTTGGATTTTGATAGTTGAAGTTTGTTCCTGCGATGTATCTCAGAAAGTAAGGAAAGGATCGTTCTCAAATTTCATATGTAGTATGTAGTAAAAGTTTGAAAAGCAGAGAAAAGATCCATTTTTCCATTGTCAGACAAAGATCATTCTTTGGTGGGCGCCAAGATCCCTCTGGGATCTCTTTTGTTGTAATCAATAATAGCTTATTGAACATATGTACATGTATTTATGGCTATTAAGTAATACAGAAAACTAAAAATAAAAAACCTTAATCTGATTTTAAAATTGTACAATTTTTCTTTTCACAGCTGGAATCTTTAAAGATACATTTACCTCCCTTGTTAGGATAACTCCAGAAGTGCTGTACCCTATACCAGATTTTTCTGCATTAGACAAGCAAGCACTACCACCGACTAGTGACCTTCTGCCTCCAAACAAACCAACAATCTTTCTCTCAATTAATCGATATGAAAGGAAGAAGAATCTATCTTTGGCTATTAGTGCTCTTGGTAATTACTTAAGCAATAATATATGTCAAATTCAATGGCTTCTCAGAAAAAAAATGATAATATGTCTACAAGTATATCAAACGTAAGTAATAAATGTTAAATTCAATTGCTCCTCAAAAACAAGAATTAACATAAAGTTTTAATTTATAGACAGATAAGGACAAATCTTGTTGTGTTTAGATTTTTGTCTAAATTGATTGATAATATATTTGTATATGTGTAGTTATACCATTTAATATTCATATTTTCCAGCATCTTTGAAAAATGTTGATGAAAAAGGTTTGAATGGTGTTCACCTGGTTATGGCTGGTGGATATGACGAAAGAGTTGTGGAGAACAGAGAATATTACAATGAACTGAAACAACTGGCAGAGGAAACTGGTGTATCTGATCATGTTAGTTTTATTTGTTCATTCAGTGATGAACAAAAGCGAACCTTACTGCGACACAGCTCTTGCCTTCTATACACCCCTGACAGAGAACACTTTGGTATTGTACCAATAGAGGCTATGTACCTTGAATGTCCAGTGATTGCAGTTAAAAGTGGAGGTCCCGTGGAAACGGTTAGACATGAAACCACAGGATTTCTGTGTGAACCATGTGATACAGACTTCTCAGCAGCTATGGTGAAATTTATTAAAAATAAAGATCTAGGGAAAAAAATGGGAAAGGCTGGTAGAAAAAGAGTAGTAGAACTATTCTCTTTTGAAGCATTCACAGACCAGCTTCATAGTGTTATCCAAAAACTCTCAGATCATGGACCTCGTCAAACACTAACTTTGTCACTGATATGGACAATGGCATTTGTGAGTGTGATATGCTTGCTGTTAGTGTATGTTCTTTTCTGATCATTTATATATATTTGTTGTTGTGAATCTGGTAACTCTCTGCTACATATTTGAGGAGTATAATTAAATCATATTTAGGAAGATATAAAGTGTATACCAAAGCATCATAGAGGATGATTATGATAAAGAGATGTGAAACATCTTACAAATAATCTCGGTATGGGCATCCTTTTTTAAATGTCATCAACAAATTTTGCTCTCGATATACACTTCAACATGAAATTTTCCTACAAAAAAAAAGGAGAAAATTAGTCAGATATTCACATATTGGTTTTATGTATCACATTTATTTATTTACAAAAGATTAAAACGTGTTTTTTGAAGAATAACAACTGTTATCCTAATTTTGCTTTCTTCCATAATGGCTCGTCATCATCATCTTTCTTCTGCTCTTCCTCTACTTTTTGGAACACTTTCACAGGTTGATTTCTGTTAAAAAAAAAAAAAACCAACATCAATGTCAAATTATGATGATATGTATTTTGCAAATGTATTTTTACACTAAACAAGGGCCCAATGGGCCCAAATCGCTCTCCTGCTATCTGGTAATCATGGTTCATACTTAACAAACATCAGAGGCCCAATATGAGGTCTCTAAGCCCCACAATTATGAAGAAGAAGTCGTTTTACATTATGTAAGACTACAGAACTAGTTTAAGCCTATTTGACCCCTGTGACCTTTAATGAAGGTCAAAGTCATTCATTTGAACAAACTTTATAGCCCTTCATCCCATCATGTCACCTGCCCAATATCAGGTCCCTAGGCCTCTTGGTTATTAAGTAATGAGTAAATTAATGAACGCAGAAAAGCATATGCCTCTATATCCATATCTAAATTACTCTGCCTCTATATCCATATCTAAATTACTCTAACAGAATTTTATCTAATAATTTTAAAAGTTTTTTGTTTAATTATCCTATTCTGATATTGTGTCCGAAAACAACATATGAAAAGTTCCTTGTCCTTCAATTAGTTATTATTCTAGGAAAGCATATGATTTTCCTATTCCATGGTGGTCTCCAAACACAATAGATATAGTCTTCTGTTTCCAATGATTTTGCTTCTTTATTCAGCTCTCTTTCCCTTTCTCTTTCGCATTTTGTTAGATCATTTCGTATCTATACAGTGGAAAACTTATGACGGTCCTTCAGTTTTTTAATGTTTCTGAAAACTGTTTTCTTCGTATCTGGGCAGTCTAGACACACAGGAACCAGCCAGCTAGTGTCGTTTGCTTCTGATGTCTTACCGAGTCTAATAGCTTTCCTTATCTCTTTCACTTGTTGACTTTGTTGTATATCAAATACATTCAACATATCTTCTACCATCACTGTATTGGCCTCCATTCGTTGTCTTCCGTCGTGTTCAGATTGCTCAGAGATTCCAAATAGGACGATGTTATTTTCCCGTTCTTTCATGTCCCTCATTTCTGACATGATCACATCTGTATTTGGCTGTGATTCCTTTGTTTTCATTTGTATTTTAACTTCATCCTGTATACAGTCTCTGATATCTGTTATATTAGTTTTATATTTCACATTTATCAATCTTTCCAGCTCTGATATCCTTTGTTCATATTCTTCCATTATTTCTTGACATCTTTCTTCTATCTTATCCGTCAATAAACTTTTTTCCTTTATTAAGAAGAAGTTGTCAAAAGATTTCAGCCTATTTGACCCCTGTGACCTTGAATGAAGGTCAATGTCATTCATTTGAACAAACTTTGTAACCCTTCCTCACAGCATGTCACAGGCTCAATATCAGATCTCTTGGTCTCTTGGTTATTAAGAAGTTGTTTGAATATTTTTGCATATTAGACCCCTGTGACCTTGGATTAAGGTCAAGGTCATTCATTTGAACATGCTTACTAGCCTTTCATCCCAGCATGTCATAGGCCCAATATTAGATACTTAGGCCTCTTGGTTATTTCAACAAAAATCCCAGAGGGCCTGTATCGCTCATCTGGTTTGTAATGCCAAGTAATCTTCTGAATACAGGTTCATTGTTTCTTTCCTGAAAGAATTTGAATATTTACCTCTAATTCCCCTATTGGGCTCCACCCCTCCTGCTCGAAGGGGGGTCTGAACCAAAATTTTTACAGGTTCTGTTCCCCTTCCCCCAAGGATGTTTGTGGCCACATTTGGTCACAATCCATGCAGAACTCTAGGACCAGTAGTAATTTATAGGATTTACCTCAAATTCCCCTATAGGAGATTTCAGAAAAGATGGCGTGACGTCACAGAAAGTTTACATCCGGGTCCTCAAAGGTACAAACACAGTATGGCGACTAATAAAAACAATAACAGATACATGTACGTACATCCCTGCTATACAATCGATACGTTGACAAAAGTATACACTTTCATACTTGCAAATTCTGATTTTAGAATGTTTTTTGATTGTTTCAGAGGTTGACAGACATTTATATTTTTATATTTACAATTGTTTATTGCTAAATATATCTGTAGATTTAGTGTTGAAGCCAGCTTGCGAAGCGGTGCCGGGCCGTCACAAGTACCCGTTTTTCACGTAGAAATCCAAGTAGTGAAAAAAGTTATGAATAGATAACTGATTTCAATGTATTTTGTTTCTGTTATACATGAAAAAGCTGTTCACAATACTATTTAATATAAATATAACGAATGTGAACCACCTGGCCAGACCACGGCCGCTCATGCATGGCTTCGCTGGTAGATCACCTCGGGCCACAGCCCATAGTTGGGAAATTAATAATATTAATACGTAATTACCAACACATATCTCAATAAGTACTTGTAAAATATATATATTTCGTTATTTTCCATGTATATCTTGTTTTAAAGGAATGGTATAAGCCACTGTGTTACACGTAAATGCAGATCTATATGTACATGTACATGTACGTGCACGTACATGTACAGTATGGCTGCCGATATCTCGAAAAAATAAAATGGTGAAATCGTTCAATTTCATGCTGTAGAGAGTTTTTTTTTTAAATTTTTGGTCACTTTTATTCCATGGGCTGCTATGTGAAGTCCCACATTGAAGTGATGTTACTTTTAAATAATTTGAATACATGTTAGATAGACTACAATATAGCTAGATCGTAGTACTGTAAATGCCGACCAGGACACATTGCGCACGGCTTCGAGAATCCTAAATTACTCGAAGTTTTGTTTTAAAATATTATAAAAAGTAACTATAAACTGACTCATTTGTATGTCATTAACTAAATTCCAAAATTTCTGACGAAAAAGTTATCCAGAATACGTAATTTTGTGACTCTGAAAAATGACGAAATTCGGGATCTCGGCAGTACTGTACGTAATGGCTGCCGTGCGCTTGGGGTAAATTTTAGTTTGGTCATAATCACACATCGTAAGGTGTTTACCAAGTAAGACTTAGAAAACAATAATCGCTTATTAAAATGTCAGTATGATATTTCGGGAAACTTGGAATTAAATTTATAATTTCAAGCTGATATTTTTAATATTCTGTCAATGTTTATACGTAGGTCTAATGGCGACCTTGTTTTTTTCTCGTGGCGGTCGAAAATGGAGTATAAACAGAGTAAAATATATGAATGCCAGATGTTTATATTTATATAATATTGTTAAATATTATTATTTACACTTTTAAAAATTAAAATAACGCAATAGTTCTCGGATTGCCGTACTATTTATTACAATAAAATGTAAACAAACATCTCAAGCGGCTGTGTTCCCACATGTTTATGTGTACAGATATACGGAGTTGTACCTTTGAGCGCCCGGATGTACCTTTGTGTGACGTCATCGCCATCTTTTCTGAAATCTCCTATTGGGTCCCACCCCTCCTGCCCCTGGCGGATCAGAGCCAAAAGTTATACAAGTTCTGTTCCCCTCCCCCCAAGGATGTTTGTGGCCAACTTTGGTTACAATCCATGCAAAAAATCTAGGGCAAGTATAAGATTTATAAGATTTACCTCTATTTCTCCTATTGGGCCCCGCCCCTCCTGCCACCTAGTAGCAATTTAAAAGGAAATGTTGACAGACAGACAACGGACAACCGATGACAGATGGACGACATACGACAGACTCAGCGCTATGACATAAGCTCACTGGCCTTCACCAGGTGAGCTAAAAAAACAAGAGGCCCAGAGGGCCTGTATCGCTCACATGGTTATTGTAATGCCAAGTAATGTTCTAAATACAGGTTCATTGTTTCTTTTCTGAATAAATTTAATGATTTACCTGTAATTTCTCTATTGGGACCCATTCTTTCTGCTCCAGGGGGTCAGAGCCAAAATTTATACAAACTCTGGTTAAATTCCCTGCAGAGCTCTATGATTAATAGCGATTTACACCTATTTTGCCCCGCCCATCCTGCCCTTGGGGGGACAGAGCCAAAATGTATACAAACTATGTTCCCCTTCCCAAAAGGATGTTTCTGGCCAAATTCAGTTACATTCCATGCAGAACTCCATGACAAGTAGTGTTTTAAAAGAATTTGCCTCTATTTCCCCTATTGGGCCCCGCCCCTCCTGCCCCCCCCCCCCAGGGGTCAAAGCCAAAATTTATACAAACTCTGATCCCCTTCCCCCATGGGTTTTCTGGCCAAATTTGGTTACATTCCTTGCAGAACACTATAAATACCGATTGAAAGGATTTACTTCTATTTCCCTAATTGCCCCTGCGAATTGATGTTCATGAACTTTCATGAACCATGAAATGTTCATGAATGTTAATGAACTTTCTGTAAATGTTCATGAATTGTTCATTAAATTTTTCATACAAAGTTCATGAACATTGGTTCATTAAGTGTCCATGAAGTTTCATGAACTTTTCATGAATAGTTCATGAATATAATATTTAAATATGGTTTTCATGAACATCAGTAGATTGTTCATGAACTTATTCTTAATTCATGAACTATTCATGAACATAAATTATATGTTCATGAACTAAATTGAAGTAACTGGTTAATTATGCTTTAAAAACATGCCTTGATTTTTTAATGCTAAATTTGATTTATTTTTTTCCCCTATTTTTCAAAAATATGTGAAGCTCAAAAAAAATTAATTTTTCATAAAATCAAAGAGAAGCCTCTTGCATGATCACATGAGAAACAATCTGGCTTTTGATTGGGTGCTGGAATATAGGGTCATGACATCACCAGATTTTAAACAGTGTTGGAGGCATTTACAAAGAGATGAACTATGTGCAACAATTCTTAGGATATATTATAATCCAAAGGTTCATATTATGGATTGATGACACAGTTTACAAGGTATGTTGAATATATAATTATATTGTTTGTTTGATTTCAATTTAATGTGCATAGCATATCTTTAGGAGCTGGAGTTTGCATGTACATGAGGATTTGATTTCTACAAGTACACAAGCTAGTTTCATAACCTGAAAAGTGTGAAATAATAAAGAAATGTATAAATAATTGGTATCTAAAAGATTAAATGGATAATATATGTAGAATCTGTTTTTCAAAAGTCACATTTTAACTATTGAAACTTTCCATTTACTGGCTGGATCAATTTGTTTGACAAGAGATGCTTCCAATATAGTCAGAATCAGTTGATATACACGGTAGCTAGTCCTTTAATTAATAATAACTATTAGCATTTTATGGATACAGAAGCTATCAAATTTAACTAGTCATTTAAAGGGGTCAGGACATTTCCTTTCACAAGCTAGTAGCCTGAAATGTATGTGTACATAATATCGGCTTAGACATGTGTAAGGAATTTACACACTGAGATTAAGGATGGACCATGGCCTCAAGGCCATACTTAGTGGCCATGGGATAGGGAGGGGGTACAGAGAAGGGGAAACAGCTGGACACAAAGGGCCCTTGCACTTATATACTGTCAGTGTAAACTTCACCACTGAACTACAATAGACAGGTTTATTCAAAATATTTGCTATCAAAGGAAATTTTTTCAACCCTCTTTAAAAACAAAACAGACTTATATATAATAATTATATATATTGTATGTAATGTATATGTTATTATGACATCTATTTATAATCTATACTATGACTTTGTCATTTTCTCCTAAAAAGAAAATTCATTGCTTGAAAAATAAACATGTCAGCTGGAGACTTTTTAATGAATTTGTTTTTCAATATTAAAGCATGATTGCTGCAGTTGTAATTCATTACAAATTTTGATTCAGTATCAAACTGGTTATGATGCAGTTCATGAACTGTTCATGAACTAAATATTCATGAACTGTCATCAATTTTTTTCATGAACAGTTCATGAAGCATTGTTTACTATTTTCATTTGGCCATTTAATGTTCATGAACAGTTCATCAAATGTTCATAACTGTTCATGAACTATTCATGAACTGTCCATGAACTGTCCATGAACTATTCATGAACCTGTTCATGAACTAAATATTTACGAACAGTTCATGAACTGTGCATGAAAATGCTGTGTATTATTTCCATTAGGCCATTTAATGTTCATGAACTTAATTCATGAACTTTTAAGTTCATGAACTTTTGACGAATAGTTCATGTATAGTTCATGAATGTTCATGAATTATTCATGATCAATTCGCATGGGTGGGCCCTGCCCCTCCTACCCCCCTCGGGATCAGAGCCAAATTTATACAAACTCTGTTTCCCTTCCCCCAAGGATGTTTCTGGCCAAATTTAGCTACATTCCACGCAGAACTTTATGACAAATAAGTAGCGATTTAAAGAATTTTCCCTCTATTTCACCTATTTGGCCCCGCCCCTCCTGCCTCCAGGGGATGTATGAGTGGAGGGGTCACTCTGTACAGGGTTATATGTATGAGTGGAGGGGTCACTCTGTACAGGGTTATATGTATGAGTGGAGGGGTCACTCTGTACAGGGTTATATGTATGAGTGGAGGGGTCACTCTGTACAGGGTTATATGTATGAGTGGAGGGGTCACTCTGTACAGGGTTATATATATGAGTGGAGGGGTCACTCTGTACAGGGTTATATGTATGAGTGGAGGGGCCACTCTGTACAGGGTTATATGTATGAGTGGAGGGGTCACTCTGTACAGGGTTATATGTATGAGTGGAGGGGTCACTCTGTACAGGGTTATATGTATGAGTGGAGGGGTCACTCTGTACAGGGTTATATGTATGAGTGGAGGGGCCACTCTGTACAGGGTTATATGTATGAGTGGAGGGGTCACTCTGTACAGGGTTATATGTATGAGTGGAGGGGTCACTCTGTACAGGGTTATATGTATGAGTGGAGGGGTCACTCTGTACAGGGTTATATGTATGAGTGGAGGGGTCACTCTGTACAGGGTTATATGTATGAGTGGAGGGGTCACTCTGTACAGGGTTATATGTATGAGTGGAGGGGTCACTCTGTACAGGGTTATATGTATGAGTGGAGGGGTCACTCTGTACAGGGTTATATGTATGAGTGGAGGGGTCACTCTGTACAGGGTTATATGTATGAGTGGAGGGGTCACTCTGTACAGGGTTATATGTATGAGTGGAGGGGTCACTCTGTACAGGGTTATATGTATGAGTGGAGGGGTCACTCTGTACAGGGTTATATGTATGAGTGGAGGGGTCACTCTGTACAGGGTTATATGTATGAGTGGAGGGGTCACTCTGTACAGGGTTATATGTATGAGTGGAGGGCCAAGGGGTCACTCTGTACAGGGTTATATGTATGAGTGGAGGGGCCACTCTGTACAGGGTTATATGTATGAGTTGAGGGGTCACTCTGTACAGGGTTATATATATGAGTGGAGGGGCAACTCTGTACAGGGTTATATGTATGAGTGGAGTGTTCACTCTGTACAGGGTTATATGTATGAGTGGAGGGGTCACTCTGTACAGGGTTATATGTATGAGTGGAGGGGCCACTCTGTACAGGGTTATATGTATGAGTGGAGGGGTCACTCTGTACAGGGTTATATGTATGAGTGGAGGGGTCACTCTGTACAGGGTTATATGTATGAGTGGAGGGGTCACTCTGTACAGGGTTATATGTATGAGTGGAGGGGTCACTCTGTACAGGGTTATATGTATGAGTGGAGGGCCACTCTGTACAGGGTTATATGTATGAGTGGAGGGGTCACTCTGTACAGGGTTATATGTATGAGTGGAGGGGCCACTCTGTACAGGGTTATATGTATGAGTGGAGGGGCCACTCTGTACAGGGTTATATGTATGAGTGGAGGGGTCACTCTGTACAGGGTTATATGTATGAGTGGAGGGGCCACTCTGTACAGGGTTATATGTATGAGTGGAGGGGCCACTCTGTACAGGGTTATATGTATGTATGAGTGGAGGGGTCACTCTGTACAGGGTTATATGTATGAGTGGAGGGGTCACTCTGTACAGGGTTATATGTATGAGTGGAGGGGCACTCTGTACAGGGTTATATGTATGAGTGGAGGGGCCACTCTGTACAGGGTTATATGTATGAGTGGAGGGGCCACTCTGTACAGGGTTATATGTATGAGTGGAGGGGCATCTGTACAGGTTATATGTATGAGTGGAGGGCAACTCTGTACAGGGTTATATGTATGAGTGGAGGGGTCACTCTGTACAGGGTTATATGTATGAGTGGAGGGGCCACTCTGTACAGGGTTATATGTATGAGTGGAGGGCCACTCTGTACAGGGTTATATGTATGAGTGGAGGGGTCACTCTGTACAGGGTTATATGTAGATGTATATATGTATGAGTGGAGGGGCCACTCTGTACAGGGTTATATGTATGAGTGGAGGGGTCAACTCTGTACAGGGTTATATGTATGAGTGGAGGGGTCACTCTGTACAGGGTTATATGTATGAGTGGAGGGGTCACTCTGTACAGGGTTATATGTATGAGTGGAGGGGTCACTCTGTACAGGGTTATATGTATGAGTGGAGAGGTCACTCTGTACAGGGTTATATGTATGAGTGGAGGGGTCACTCTGTACAGGGTTATATGTATGAGTGGAGGGGTCACTCTGTACAGGGTTATATGTATGAGTGGAGGGGTCACTCTGTACAGGGTTATATGTACAAGAGAAGTGCCACTCTGTACAGGGGTATGAGTGGAGGGCCACTCTGTACAGGGTTATATGTATGAGTGGAGGGGTCACTCTGTACAGGGTTATATGTATGAGTGGAGGGGTCAACTCTGTACAGGGTTATATGTATGAGTGGAGGGGTCACTCTGTACAGGGTTATATGTATGAGTGGAGGGGCCACTCTGTACAGGGTTATATGTATGAGTGGAGGGGCCACTCTGTACAGGGTTATATGTATGAGTGGAGGGGTCACTCTGTACAGGGTTATATGTATGAGTGGAAGGGAGGGGTCACTCTGTACAGGGTTATATGTATGAGTGGAGGGGTCACTCTGTACAGGGTTATATGTATGAGTGGAGGGGTCACTCTGTACAGGGTTATATGTATGAGTGGAGGGGTCACTCTGTACAGGGTTATATGTATGAGTGGAGGGGCCACTCTGTACAGGGTTATATGTATGAGTGGAGGGGTCACTCTGTACAGGGTTATATGTATGAGTGGAGGGGTCCACTCTGTACAGGGTTATATGTATGAGTGGAGGGGTCACTCTGTACAGGGTTATATGTATGAGTGGAGGGGTCACTCTGTACAGGGTTATATGTATGAGTGGAGGGGTCACTCTGTACAGGGTTATATGTATGAGTGGAGGGGCCACTCTGTACAGGGTTATATGTATGAGTGGAGGGGCCACTCTGTACAGGGTTATATGTATGAGTGGAGGGGCCACTCTGTACAGGGTTATATGTATGAGTGGAGGGGTCACTCTGTACAGGGTTATATGTATGAGTGGAGGGGTCACTCTGTACAGGGTTATATGTATGAGTGGAGGGGTCACTCTGTACAGGGTTATATGTATGAGTGGAGGGGTCACTCTGTACAGGGTTATATGTATGAGTGGAGGGGTCACTCTGTACAGGGTTATATGTATGAGTGGAGGGGTCACTCTGTACAGGGTTATATGTATGAGTGGAGGGGCCACTCTGTACAGGGTTATATGTATGAGTGGAGGGGCCACTCTGTACAGGGTTATATGTATGAGTGAGGGGCCACTCTGTACAGGGTTATATGTATGAGTGGAGGTGTCACTCTGTACAGGGTTATATGTATGAGTGGAGGGGTCACTCTGTACAGGGTTATATGTATGAGTGGAGGGGTCACTCTGTACAGGGTTATATGTATGAGTGGAGGGGTCACTCTGTACAGGGTTATATGTATGAGTGGAGGGGCCACTCTGTACAGGGTTATATGTATGAGTGGAGGGGTCACTCTGTACAGGGTTATATGTATGAGTGGAGGGGTCACTCTGTACAGGGTTATATGTATGAGTGGAGGGCCACTCTGTACAGGGTTATATGTATGAGTGGAGGGGCCACTCTGTACAGGGTTATATGTATGAGTGGAGGGGTCACTCTGTACGGGGTTATATGTATGAGTGGAGGGGCCACTCTGTACAGGGTTATATGTATGAGTGGAGGGCACTCTGTACAGGGTTATATGTATGAGTGGAGGGGCCACTCTGTACAGGGTTATATGTATGAGTGGAGGGGCCACTCTGTACAGGGTTATATGTATGAGTGGAGGGGTCACTCTGTACAGGGTTATATGTATGAGTGGAGGGGTCACTCTGTACAGGGTTATATGTATGAGTGAAAAGGTCAATCTGTACAGGGTTATATGTATGAGTGAGGGGCCACTCTGTACAGGGTTATATGTATGAGTGGAGGGGTCACTCTGTACATGGTTATATGTATGAGTGGAGGGTCCACTCTGTACAGGGTTATATGTATGAGTGGAGGGGTCACTCTGTACAGGGTTATATGTATGAGTGTACATGGTTATATGTATGAGTGGAGGGGCCACTCTGTACAGGGTTATATGTATGAGTGGAGGGGCCACTCTGTACAGGGTTATATGTATGAGTGGAGGGGTCACTCTGTACAGGGTTATATGTATGAGTGGAGGGGCCACTCTGTACAGGGTTATATGTATGAGTGGAGGGGCCACTCTGTACAGGGTTATATGTATGAGTGGAGGGGTCACTCTGTACAGGGTTATATGTATGAGTGGAGGGGGCCACTCTGTACAGGGTTATATGTATGAGTGGAGGGGTCACTCTGTACAGGGTTATATGTATGAGTGGAGGGGTCCACTCTGTACAGGGTTATATGTATGAGTGGAGGGGTCACTCTGTACAGGGTTATATGTATGAGTGGAGGGGTCACTCTGTACAGGTTATATGTATGAGTGGAGGGGCACTCTACAGGGTTATATGTATGAGTGGAGGGGTCACTCTGTACAGGGTTATATGTATGAGTGGAGGGGTCACTCTGTACAGGGTTATATGTATGAGTGGAGGGGTCCACTCTGTACAGGGTTATATGTATGAGTGGAGGGGCCACTCTGTACAGGGTTATATGTATGAGTGGAGGGGCCACTCTGACAGGTTATATGTATGATGGAGGGCATCTGTACAGGGTTATATGTATGAGTGGAGGGGCCACTCTGTACAGGGTTATATGTATGGTGGAGGGGTCACTCTGTAAGGGTTATATGTATGAGTGGAGGGGCCACTCTGTACAGGGTTATATGTATGAGTGGAGGGGTCACTCTGTACAGGGTTATATGTATGAGTGGAGGGGTCACTCTGTACAGGGTTATATGTATGAGTGGAGGGGTCACTCTGTACAGGGTTATATGTATGAGTGGAGGGGTCACTCTGTACAGGGTTATATGTATGAGTGGAGGGGTCACTCTGTACAGGGTTACATGTATGCGTGGAGGGGGTCACATTGTTACATGTATGATGTATGAGTGGAGGGGTCACTCTGTTACAGGGTTATATGTATGAGTGGAGGGGTCACTCTGTACAGGGTTATATGTATGAGTGGAGGGGTCACTCTGTACAGGGTTATATGTATGAGTGGAGGGGTCACTCTGTACAGGGTTATATGTATGAGTGGAGGGCCACTCTGTACAGGGTTATATGTATGATGTGAGGGATTAAGGGTATATGTAAGGGTTATATGTATGAGTGGAGGGGCCACTCTGTACAGGGTTATATGTATGAGTGGAGGGTCACTCTGTGCAGGGTTATATGTATGAGTGGAGGGGTCACTCTGTACAGGGTTATATGTATGAGTGGAGGGGGTCACTCTGTACAGGGTTATATGTATGAGTGGAGGGGTCACTCTGTACAGGGTTATATGTATGAGTGGAGGGGCCACTCTGTACAGGGTTATATGTATGAGTGGAGGGGCCACTCTGTACAGGGTTATATGTATGAGTGGAGGGGCCACTCTGTACAGGGTTATATATGTATGAGTGGAGGAGCCACTCTGTACAGGGTAATATGTATGAGTGGAGGGACCACTCTGTACAGGGTAATATGTATGAGTTGAGGGGCCACTCTGTACAGGGTAATATGTATGAGTGGAGGGACCACTCTGTACAGGATTATATGTATGAGTGGAGGGGTTTCTCTTTACGGGGATATATTTATGAGTGTAGTGGTCACTCTGTACAGGGTTTAAGTATGCACATGGGGAGGGGGCACACTGTACAGGGTTGTTATGAAAGTACATGGAGAGAGCCACTCAGAATTTAAACATGTACATTGGGAGGGGTACCTTGTACAAAGTAGACGTCGATTTCAAGAAAAGGTTCAAAATGAAATTGAAAATCGGTTTGGGCAGCCAGAGTCTTTGTTAGTCGGTATTTATAGGTTTCTATAGTATATAATGATTTCTTTGTCTACTCCAGTCTGTATGGGTCGGTATTTACAGGTTTCCGTAGTAGATATAATGATTTCTTTGTCTGCTCGAGTCTGTATAGGTCGGTATTTACAGGTTTCTGTAGTATATAATGATTTCCCTGGCTGCTCTAAATCTGGTCTGTATGGGTCGGTATTTAAAGGTGTCTGTCTGTAGTATATAATGATCTCTTTGGCTGCTCGAGTCTTTATGGGTCGGTATTTACAGGTTTTTTTAGTATATAATGATTTCTTTGTCTGCTCGAGTCTGTATTGGTCGGTATTTACAGGTTTTTGTAGTATATAATGATTTCTTTGTCTGCTCGAGTCTGTATAGTTCGGTATTTACAGGTTTCTGTAAAATATGATGATTTCCCCTGTTTATAAAGGGTCGTGTAATTTAAATAGATAAGTCCAGCGTTGGAGGTCTGTTGGTTTGTCCAGCATCGAAGGTCGGTATATACAGGTAATGGGGTCGCCCATGCAAGTAATCGGTGCACATGTCACTTTTGACATATACAGCTGATAGCCAACTAAATCATCCTCCGCGTGCTATTTATACACATGCCTATGTATATATGCATGTACATGTATGTAAATGCCCTAGGTATAATGTATTTATATACATATAATAGTCGCCGAGAGTTCTACGTGTCGCACATAAAGTTTGTGAAGTCTCATTATACAGCGTTTCCCATCTTTGTATATTGATTACACTCTAATGAAATTCTACCGACTAGGAAATTTAAAACACACTAAAAGCAATTTGTAACAAGTTATAAGTAGTAACGGCGTGATTTAATAAGACACGTTCCGCGGCCCCGCTATAAAGAAAGTAAACTATGTACGTCTCAGAGTTCGCAAACAAACACACATTCAGCTAAATTGAACAACAATTTTATTATACGCCCAAATTAAAACTTGCTCTGAAGGAGTAGCAGAGCTGCAATCTGATGATAAGTTGATATAATACTGCAATGGGATTTTTAGTCTATCCGTATCGACGTTCTAATCAGCAGGCGAAAATAGTCGATAGTCCTTACACACGCGTAGAACGTGCTGCATATAGTCGGTAGTTGTGGGAGCGAATGTTGGCGTGATAAAGTTGTGGCGTAGAGGGGAGGTATTTCGGACCCCCCAGGATTACAGGTGTGTGTCGTCTGCTGGGAAGTATAACTTACCTGTAAAGTAGGTCAAACTTAGCATATACACTTGCCTCATTACTACACATCTCACATTTGTATTGGTTGTGTTGGAGAAGATACATCAATCTGGGATTATTTGTCATATATACATGAACAAACATCAGCAGGACTAAACTCATTGTGGAACTTACACTCTCTTAAGGACGAGTTCAAGGTAAGTTTACTTTTAGGTGTTTTCCATGCTTTAGTTACACCTGACTTAAGCCACATATTTTGAAAGCATCATTTTTTTACTTCTATACAACAGATGAAGTCATTTGAATGAGGTGCTGATTGTTTTAGCATCAGCTATTCCACTAATAATTTGTCAGATTGTTTACATGCATATGATATGTAGTAGCTGCATTTTCTATATGGCAATTGGATAACTGTAAGAAAAATAAAATGTTAGTTAATCAATTAAATGACACAGAACATTATACACTTGCAACGGTTCCTCAAGTAAAGATTCAAGACCTGTCAAAAAGTCGGAATGATCGTACAAAAAGTATTTAAGGGCATTTTTATGTTGTTATATTTGACCTCCCCGAAAACGTACATACGTGGAGGTTACTGTCGACATCCTTCTCGCTCTGTACACGAATACCAAGGAGTTTGTTTTGATATTAGTTACTATTTTCCCGAAAACGAAAATGATTCGAAATTGACATAGCTCAAATGTTGTGGAAGTCAGGAAACTGGATTTATCATAACTTTCTCTACGTTAGAGAACTTTGTCATATATACATTGTGTAACTACGCTGCGGCTCTGCGTGTCGTGTTTATAGAGGTGTTTCGATATAATTATGTAATTGTAAATAAATACATGCACGAAATATCAAATTTCACGTTATCGCAGTTAAATGAACCACGTCCATGTGAAAATCGTTGTGATGTGTTATATAAAGGTATAGAGGATAGGCTAGTGGCCGGGACCCTCATCAATCTTCTGTCATTGGAATGTATAATATTTATAATAGACGAGGAATTAATACAGTCATGGAAATAATCGGTCGTCTTACCACTTCTTGAATTTAAGTTAAAAGTATTTCGACCTATATTATTAATGTGTGTGTGTGTTGTTTGAGAGCACTCTTCATTTTGCATAGTGATGACAATTTGAGCTCATGATACAACGTGTGATGTCATTTCCCATCATTATACCTCTATTCTAATTCCTCGTTTTGTGTATTGGACGCTACATTTCTGAACCAAATTACGGCCCATTACAATTCGGTGGTCTATTTTAACATCTTTAAATAGACAAAGTGTTTGTCCCTGATGTATCCATTCAAGCAGACTGCCCCCCTCCCTAAACCTACCGCATTGGACTATCACCTGTCTATTATCTATCAATCGCAACCATTTGTGATGTACTTTGTGTATTAATACCCCCAAATCTTGACTCGTCCTAATCATAAACTTCCCTCGACCTGACCTTATGTTGCCAACCAACCTTGACAGTACAATATCTTTGTATTTTCCTCCTAACATTGACATGCTCCACGTGTATTGTGCTTGCCTCTTTTTTGTAACTTTTGAAAAATAACTTACGAGTGTGAAATAAATTCCATATCCAACAACCCCTCCTACCCGTCACTTTGACATTGTGCTGCAACCATTGTGTACTATCCTCGACCTTTGGTGTGTTGTCTTCCTTTGTATTGTCCGCCTTTTCAACTTAACCTGGTGTTGCCCAATTGAAGCATTCAGTTTTCTTTACCACGATTTCCTCTCTCCATATTAACCTTTCGTTACCTCCCTCCCAACTTTGTCGTATGTTATCGACCTTGACCTTGTTATGTCATGCCTTTTTTCTCCATCTTGACCTTGCTTTATAATCTCCGAACACTTTTGCTCTATCCTCGACCATGACCTTGTCCTTTTATTCATTTTGACTTGTAACCTAAACATTGAAATTTTGTCCATCTCATTTATATTTTGATGTCTCCTCGACTTTTGACCTAGAGTTCAATGCCCTCGTAAATTTTATTTACATATCCCATCCGATCTTGGCCTCGAGTTGTCCATGTATTGGCTAATCTCTCCCAGAGTTCATTGCGGTTCCCTGATTCCTCAGAATGTGGGGTGACATTGAACCCCGAGAGAGATTGCTTGCTGCCCTAATCACAATCCTTTTCTTACTTTCTCACCACCAACGTCCCATTGCATGCAGTGCCTAGTGGTAGTGATACTACCAGCGATAAAAGCTACACTTGTGTTGGGCAACTGACCAAGGACCATACAACAGTCGACGTTTACGGAAAGTGCCGAAGGTTCCCGATTGGTAGCGATATCTGTTCCCATAGGAAGCCATTACACAACTTAACATTCTCTTTAAGCATTAGGAGAGGCCTACATGCATATTTCATGTGTGTGTATACCAGTGTAACAGACAGTTAAGATAAGTATACAGATTGATTTTTGCGAACATTTGTAACTTATGGCCGGGATTAGATACAAAATAAAGCAAATCGCATTTTTTCAGCTAAATAATGTTCCGCATATTGATCTATAGGCGCTTAACGGGTTGAAGAAACTGATTTATTTCTCTTAACGGTTGACAGGGAAAGATCTTAAAGTAATATATTGTGGTGACAAAGCATTTTTAGTGTAGCCAACAAAGGTTTTATTGTTACGATGTGAACGTCATCCACTGTCCTCTATGAACTGGCCTGTGAAGTCAATACCTCGGTCAGTTCTCGAGTCGTGATCATGAGCTGTTAGAAGTATTGTCTAACAAACCGAGAGGTCTCGGGCGTAAGGAATCCGGGATTGTGATTAGGTTTATTGTCGTGACAGCTCTGTTGAAATGCCATGAAAGCTCATTGCTAAGACGACAATAGCACGTCCTTATATTGGGGACGAAATTAAGCCAGGTTTACGCTCGGACGATCTATAGTAATAGCGTAAGATAGCGCACAAAGGACTTCTGACAGTTACAGTCAGTTAAAAATACTGTAATGGTCTCAGGGGTAGTATAATCGTGATCATTTCGGAGTATTGGAATTTAGATACCAGTTACTTTCAATCATTGCCTTTATTATTTTCATTTTCATTTGATGTTTGGGAGTAAAATTAGTAACGCCACAAAACAGGTTACGGGTAATATTGATATGCGTTCTGTGAACAGATAATGATGGTGGATTAATTCGGTGTATTTTTATCACGCTTTATTGTATCGCAAACTAATAAACAAATGCTTGATTGCAATCAAACTACAGTATATAGAACTCGGGCCTAATGTATATAGGACTGGGGCTAGATGCAGACAGAACTCAGGCCTGCTATATATAGAACTGGGGCCTAATGTATATAGAACTGGTGCCTAATGTATATAGAACTGGTGCCTAATGTATATAGAACTGAGGCCTGCTGTATATAGAACTGGGGCCTAATGTATATAGAACTGAGGCCTGTTGTATATAGAACTGGGGCCTAATGTATATAGAACTGAGGCCTGCTGTATATAGAACTGGGGCCTGCTGTATATATAACTGGGGCCTAATGTATATAGAACTGAGGCCTGCTGTATATAGAACTGGGGCCTGATGTATATAGAACTGAGGCCTGCTGTATATAGAACTGAGGCCTGCTGTATATAGAACTGAGGCCTGCTGTATATAGAACTGAGGCCTGCTGTATATAGAACTGAGGCCTGCTGTATATAGAACTGAGGCCTGCTGTATATAGAACTGAGGCCTAATGTATATAGAACTGAGGCCTGCTGTATATAGAACTGAGGCCTGCTGTATATAGAACTGAGGCCTGCTGTATATAGAACTGAGGCCTGCTGTATATAGAACTGAGGCCTGCTGTATATAGAACTGGGGCCTAATGTATATAGAACTGAGGCCTGCTGTATATAGAACTGGGGCCTGATGTATATAGAACTGAGGCCTGCTGTATATAGAACTGAGGCCTGCTGTATATAGAACTGAGGCCTGCTGTATATAGAACTGAGGCCTGCTGTATATAGAACTGAGGCCTGCTGTATATAGAACTGAGGCCTGCTGTATATAGAACTGAGGCCTGCTGTATATAGAACTGAGGCCTGCTGCAGACATAACACAGGCCTGCTGTATATAGAACTGAGGCCTGCTGTATATAGAACTGGGGCCTAATGTATATAGAACTGAGGCCTGATGTATATAGAACTGGGGCCTGATGTATATAGAACTGGGGCCTGATGTATATAGAACTGGGGCCTGATGTATATAGAACTGAGGCCTGCTGTATAAAGAACTGAGGCCTGCTGTATATAGAACTGAGGCCTGCTGGCCTGCTGCAGACAGAACTGAGGCCTGATGTATATAGAACTGGGGCCTGATGTATATAGAACTGGGGCCTGATGTATATAGAACTAGGGCCTGCTGTATATAGAACTGAGGCCTGCTGTATATAGAACTGAGGCCTGCTGTATATAGAACTGAGGCCTGCTGCAGACATAACTCATGCCTGCTGTACATAGAATTTGGGCTAGCTGTATGTAGAACTGGGGCTTGCTGCAGACAGAAATGGAGCCTGCTGTATATAGAACTTGGGCCTGCTGTATATAGAACTGGGGCCTGCTGTATATAGAACTTGGGCCTGCTGTATATAGAACTGGGGCCTGATGCAGACAGAACTGGGGCCTGCTACAAACAGAACTCGGGCCTGCTGTATTAACTCTGGTCTGCTGCAGACAGAACTGGGGCTTGTTACAAACAGAACTCAGACCTGCTGTATATAGAACTGAGGCCTGCTGTATATAGAACTGAGGCCTGCTGTATAAAGAACTGAGGCCTGCTGTATATAGAACTGAGGCTTGCTGCAGACAGAACTGAGGCCTGCTGTATATAGAACTGAGGCCTGCTGTATATAGAACTGAGGCCTGCTGTATATAGAACTGAGGCCTGCTGTATATAGAACTGAGGCCTGCTGTATATAGAACTGAGGCCTGCTGTATATAGAACTGAGGCCTGCTGTATATAGAACTCAGGCCTGCTGTATATAGAACTGAGGCCTGCTGTATAAAGAACTGAGGCCTGTTGTATATAGAACTGAGGCCTGCTGCAGAGAGAACTCAGGTCTACTGTATATAGAACTGCGGTCTGCTGCAGACAGAACTCAGGACTGCTGTATATAGAACTAGGGCCTGCTGTAGACAGAACACAGGACTGCTGTATATAGAACTGAGGCCTGCTGCAGACAGAACTCAGGACTGCTGTATATAGAACTCGGGCCTGCTGTATATAGAACTGGGGCCCGCTGCAGACAGAACTCAGGCCTGCTGTATATAGAACTTTGGCCTGCTGCAGACAGAACTCAGGACTCCTGTATATAGAACTAGGGCCTGCTGTATAAAGAACTGAGGCCTGCTGCAGACAGAACTCAAGACTGCTGTATATAGAACTGAGGCCTGCTGCAGACAGAACTCAGGTCTGCTGTATATAGAACTAGGGCCTGCTGCAGACAGAACTCAGGACTGCTGTATATAGAACTGATGCCTGCTGCAGACAGATCTCAGGACTGCTGTATATAGAACTAGGGCCTGCTGCAGACAGAACTCAGGCCTGCTGTATATAGAACTGAGGCCTGCTGCAGACAGATCTCAGGACTGCTGTATATAGAACTAGGGCCTGCTGCAGACAGAACTCAGGACTGATGTATATAGAACTGAGGCCTGCTGCAGACAGAACTCAGGCCTGCTGTATATAGAACTAGGGCCTGCTGCAGACAGAACTCAGGCCTGCTGTATATAGAACTGAGGCCTGCTGCAGACAGAACTCAGGACTGCTGTATATAGAACTGAGGCCTGCTGCAGACAGAACTCAGGACTGCTGTATATAGAACTCGGGCCTGCTGTATATAGAACTGGGGCCTGCTGCAGACAGAACTCAGGCCTGCTGTATATAGAACTCAGGCCTGCTGTATATAGAACTGAGGCCTGCTGTATATAGATTTCGGGCCTGCCGTATATAGAACTCAGGCCTGCTGTATATAGATTTCGGGCCTGCTGTATATAGAACTCGGGCCTGTTGTATATAGAACTGAGGCCTGCTGCAGACAGAACTCAGGACTGATGTATATAGAACTGAGGCCTGCTGCAGACAGAACTCAGGCCTGCTGTATATAGAACTGAGGCCTGCTGCAGACAGAACTCAGGACTGCTGTATATAGAACTCAGGCCTGCTGTATATAGAACTGAGGCCTGCTGCAGACTGAACTCAGGACTGCTGTATATAGAACTGAGGCCTGCTGCAGACAGAACTCAGGACTGCTGTATATAGAACTAGGGCCTGCTGCAGATAGAACTCAGGCCTGCTGTATATAGAACTGAAGCCTGCTGCAGACTGAACTCAGGACTGCTGTATATAGAACTGAGGCCTGCTGCAGACAGAACTCAGGACTGCTGTATATAGAACTAGGGCCTGCTGCAGACAGAACTCAGGCCTGCTGTATATAGAACTGAGGCCTGCTGCAGACAGAACTCAGGACTGCTGTATATAGAACTGAGGCCTGCTGCAGACAGAACTCAGGACTGCTGTATATAGAACTCGGGCCTGCTGTATATAGAACTGAGGCCTGCTGTATATAGAACTGAGGCCTGCTGCAGACAGAACTCAGGCCTGCTGTATATAGAACTGAGGCCTGCTGCAGACAGAACTCATGACTGCTGTATATAGAACTCTGGCCTGCTGTATATAGAACTCAGGCCTGCTGTATATAGATTTCGGGCCTGCTGTATATAGAACTCGGGCCTGTTGTATATAGATTTCGGGCCTGCTGTATATAGAACGCGGGCCTGCTGTATATAGAACTCAGGCCTGCTGTATATAGAACTTTGGCCTGCTGTATATAGAACTCAGAACTGCTGTATATAGAACTTTGGCCTGCTGTATATAGAACTCAGGACTGCTGTATATAGAACACGGGCCGTCTGCAGACAGAATTCATACCTGCTTTATATAGAACTCGGGCCTACTGTATATATAGAACCCAGGCCTGCTGTATATAGAACTAAGCCTGCTGCAGACGAACTTGGACCTGTTGCAGACTGAACTCGGGCCTGCAGTACACGAATTGTTATGCACGTAACACAACATTTTCTCTTGGTTCTCATTCGAATTCGATTAATTACATAAAAATGCATCTTTATAACGGTTGCGATATCCCTCGGAGATGATTTAGTCTAACTCCATGATTTTTCCCTGAATTTTTTTTACTTTTGATGTCATTTGGTTGTTTGGAATTAACAAAGACATCAGCAACAGTCTTAAGCAACGACATTCTGTCTGTATGTATCAATTATTGATAACATTAAGTTAGTTATCATTCTTTCTTGGATTTCTCATTTAACTTAAAGTATTCACTTAAATTACAACAACGAAGACGCCATCATTGATGTAAATTATTTTCCTCAGTCAGTTATGTTGTGCCTTGGAGGTCGCACAAAACACAAACAATCAGCGCTAAAGTGGCTGAGTAAACCGGAAGTGGTGTAAAACGCTTAGCTAGCTTTTTGTCGTATGTGGGATAGAGATAACATGCTGTTTACGGTCAATAACAAACAACACTTACATGTTTTCCCGTCACTTTAATGGAGCTAAGCCCTTAAGTGGTTTGTTTATATCATTTGTATATCCAACAGGACCTTATACAATTTTTCATACTTTTACATTGTTAACGTACGGCACGCTTGTAAATATTCGAATCACATGTGGGCAGTTGCTGTTGTACTGACCGCTGATCGGTAGTTTTTCTCCGAGTACTCCGGCTTTTCCCCAACATATCTGACAGATCCTTACATGACACTGGCTGTTAATAGGACGTTAAACTAATCAAACAAAACAAAGCATACCAAAGCAAATGTAACAACGCGCAGGCTTTTATTTTGTAAACGTAATCACTGAGCCTTCGCAAGGATTCGAACTTGGGACCTCTGCATTACTAGTCCGATGCTCGACCGATCGAACTAAAGAAAAGTTTGTTCCTAGCCGAAAGGTACATTGCGGCTAGTATTTACTAGGTTTACACAAATGTTGCTATTTTCAATGTAACATGTGATATGATAGTTACATATACATGTACAATCGATTTATGCATTATACATTGTTATTGCTGTGAAAACCATATGGCCCAGTGACACCAACATTCCTCGACTTAAAATTTCCGTTCATTACAGACATTCCTTAACTTAGAATTCCCCTTCATTACAGACATTCCTCAACTTAAAATTCCCCTTCATACAGACATACAGACATTCCTCGACTTAAAATTCCCCTTCATTACAGACATTCCTCGACTTAAAATTCCCTTCATTACAGACATTCCTCAACTTAAAATTCCCATTCATTACAGACATTCCTCAACTTAAAATTCCTCTTCATTACAGACATTCCTCAACTTAAAATTCCCCTTCATTACAGACATTCCTCAACTTAAAATTCCCCTTCATTACAGACATTCCTTAACTTAAAATTCCCCTTCATTACAGACATTCCTCAACTTAAAATTCCCCTTCATTACAGACATTCCTCGACTTAAAATTCCCCTTCATTACAGACATTCCTCGACTTAAAATTCCCTTTCATTACAGACATTCCTCAACTTAAAATTCTCCTTCATTACAGACATTCTTTAGCTTAAAATTCCCCTTCATTACAGAAATTCCTCGACTTAAAATTCCCCTTCATTACAGACATTCCTCAACTTAAAATTCCTCTTCATTACAGACATTCCTCAACTTAAAATTCCCCTTTATTACAGACATTCTTTAGCTTAAAATTCCCCTTCATTACAGACATTCCTCAACTTAAAATTCCCCTTCATTACAGACATTCCTTAACTTAAAATTCCCCTTCATACAGACATACAGACATTCCTCAACTTAAAATTCCTCTTCATTACAGACATTCCTCAACTTAAAATTCCCCTTCATTACAGACATTCCTCGACTTAAAATTCCCTTCATTACAGACATTCCTCGACTTAAAATTCCCCTTCATTACAGACATTCCTCAACTTAAAATTCCCCTTCATTACAGACATTCCTCAACTTAAAATTCCCTTTCATTACAGACATTCCTTAACTTAAAATTCCCCTTCATTACAGACATTCCTCAACTTAAAATTCCTCTTCATTACAGACATTCCTCGACTTAAAATTTCCTTTCATTACAGACATTCCTCGACTTAAAATCCCTTTCATTACAGACATTCCTCGACTTAAAATTCCCTTCATTACAGGCATTCCTCAACTTAAAATTCCCTTTCATTACAGACATTCCTCAACTTAAAATTCCCCTTCATTACAGACATTCCTCAACTTAAAATTCCCTTTCATTACAGACATTCCTCAACTTAAAATTCCCTTTCATTACAGACATTCCTCGACTTAAAATTCCCTTCATTACAGACATTCCTCAACTTAAATTTCCCCTTCATTACAGACATTCCTCAACTGAAAATTCCCTTTCATTACAGACATTCCTCAGCTTAAAATTCCTCTTCATTACAGACATTCCTCAACTTCATTACAGACATTCCTCAACTTAAAATTCCCCTTCATTACAGACATTCCTCAACTTAAAATTCCCCTTCATTACAGACATTCCTTAACTTAAAATTCCCTTTCATTACAGACATTCCTCGACTTAAAATTCCCTTCATTACAGACATTCCTCGACTTAAAATTCCCCTTCATTACAGACATTCCTCAACTTAAAATTCCCCTTCATTACAGACATTCCTCAACTTAAAATTCCCCTTCATTACAGACATTCCTTAACTTAAAATTCCCTTTCATTACAGACATTCCTCGACTTAAAATTCCCTTCATTACAGACATTCCTCGACTTAAAATTCCCCTTCATTACAGACATTCCTCAACTTAAAATTCCCCTTCATTACAGACATTCCTCGACTTAAAATTCCCCTTCATTACAGACATTCCTCAACTTAAAATTCCCTTTCATTACAGACATTCCTTAACTTAAAATTCCCTTTCATTACAGACATTCCTTAACTTAAAATTCTCCTTCATTACAGACATGAAGGAAATGTCTTAAACTAGTTGTTCCTAACTTTTATAATGCTTTTCTATGGGTAATTTTAGGATTTCCTTAAAGTAAGGTAATTTTGATGAAATTGCTTATTGTAAAAATCAACGTTTGGGGTTGTGTGGTATACAAACTGTCTGGTTTTAATGATGTTTACTACCTTCAGACGACAATAATAGTCGGACAGGTATGGCCTGGCTAGGTCAGCTACTGTGCTGGCCAAATTATCCTAAGGCCACTGCTGTTAAATCAAGGACCTACTGATATGATTGACGACATCCGCGGGGGACGACCCGGGCCTCATCTATTATACATGGCGGTAAACAAAGGAATTAATGAATGCTACTAATCTATCGGCATGGCAACACAATTACAGACTAGTAGCAGAAAGCTGTGAAGGGCATTCGGACATGGCGTCTCCTATATAACTGGCGCCATCGATAAAGTGTCGTTACACCACCCATGACAAACTTGGTAACCGTTCCTGATTATTTATACCTGCTTGACAATGTAATAAAGATATACTTGCCGGAAGGTTGCACAAGCGCCCTCTACATTGATGTAAAGTGTGCTACTATCTTACTATACAAGCTGTCATTATCAAGACTCCTCTAAAAAAGCTTACGAGGTGGTCCCTCAAGGATCAGCGCTGTTGTGGACCAGTGATTGGCCATATAGAACCCGTGAGACCACTGACCACCGTCACCGGTCTAAATTTACGCATGATGGACCTGTACATATTGTCTATAAAGGAAGTTTCTGGTCTATGTCCATGCTGTTTTAGCTGTTATTTATAATTTTATATTACATTTCGCAGTATCCACTCATCTTGACTGGGCGGCCAGTTTACTGCCATTTGCGTTTTTGGGTCGACTGTTTTCATCTTAAACGTGAACACGGCCGATTCCAGTGATATTGAATTATCAATATATCAGGATAATGGTCAAATCTTGCTTGGTCAAAGATTTCCAAAACATCGTCTACCTTATTCTATATCTTGTCGGAAAGACAATGAAAACGCTTTCTTCAACAGAATATATTAAAAATACGCTCTAAGCATGACATTTCCCTTTTCTACATTCCAAATGAGTATGAGCAACGCAAAAATAAGAAATGTTTACAACTTCACATCGGCTTACGTTTCTATCCTACGACAGCTTCGCATAAAGAATAAGCCGTCTACAATTAAAACGTTTCATATCCAGATATGTGCAATTGCATTAATGAGCAATTCAGCAATATCGAAATCAACTTAAGCATTTGATCAAAACGGAATCTGGATATTGAACTTTGAACTTTAGCAGAAATGTACTCAATCTATCTAATTAAGCTCCTTTCATATTCGAACCGGAGTCTTCCTTACGGCGTCTCACAGTATAGCTGAGTTTGCTCCGTTAATTTCCTGTCTGTTGTCATTTTTGACAAATGTTGTCTGTCCAACCGTGCTCCGCCGTCCTCAGTATGTTTGGTTAACATCCGACATATTGATTATCCATGGAAAGAGAAAGGGGGGTTTTAATTATGCTGGAGCACTTGTTGACAGAAATTCTGCCAATGCATGTAAAATAGCAATTGCACGGCGCCATATTGCCAAATATGGGGAAAACCTGCACTCTTTGATAAAACCAGGAAATTTTGCCAGCAACAGCCGCTTGGTCTTGACTTATAGTAAAATAACGACGCCCAGGGGGCATGGAATTTTTTTTAGTTCCAGTGGTTTTAAATATGGCCAAATGGTGGTAAACAAAAATGTGGAATGTGAGTAGAGTTGATTGAGGGTAAGGCACATATGAATGTTTACATCAGATGGACACAGTAAATATATTTACGGGAAAATTGTACAACGGTATAAAACACAAAACCATCAAGAGGTTTACACTAAGAAACCAAGAATTACGAAAATGGTGACCGTATTCGGTACAATGCATGCATAAGCCTAATAGTCTTCTAGAAATATCCCGTATCACATACTGGAAAGGAATGCTGATGAGGTTTTGTTTTACTATCACTGTCTTTCCAAATAAACTCACAGAAATATTTATACGACGGAATTGCACTAAATACATGAAATTATTCTTTTGTTCCAGTCTATATTTCTACACGTATTATTTGACCGTGTTGAAATATATACTGGAACAAAAGAATAAAGTTTTTCAAATGTAGGGCAGTGATGTTAGGATAACGAAAATCAGTCGCGTGTTGTATGGGAATGATGAGAAAACTATAGGCATTTTAAAACGCATTTTCCTCCGGAGCCACGGACGATGAGTTGTTGTTGCTGCACGCCATTCCCAAAGTACATCGTTACACTTTTGTACCTTTATGACAGGAGAGCGATAGACAGACCACATTATGACTGACTGGTATTGAGTCGGAAGGGATAGCGTGTGGGCGGTGTCCAGGAATCATCTATAGGCCGCTAATGGCGTATGCATATTTAATGAACAATTGAGTAAATCTTCATCGTTATACTTTGTCACTTAGTTTCAGTACATGCGCGCATGCCGGCTATGATAGCTTTTCTGTGAATTTGTAAGCCTAGTACATATATTTGAAAACGATCTCGAAAACCGTTATAATACCAAAACTGTCAATCAAACGTCTACGCGAATAATGAGGTGCAAAATTTTAGTACAACGCATTCTGAATGGAAACTTCAAATAGACATAAGATGTAATGGATCACCAGGGGATCCTGAAGAGAAGAGTAAGCGCTTTGTGGCATCTCGGTCACGTTGCGTCCTACTTTCAAATATGTGTACGTTTATGAGTTATACCAAACTTTGCATATGTGATCAAGATCATATTTGCCTGCTCCATACTTGCCTTTTTACAATAAATCCCCCAAGTGACACAAACTTTAAATGGCTTAACTGGTATCGTGTAATGAACTTGATTTCATATAACGGTTATAAAGACACTTTTGTTACTATTTTAGATATAAGGCTTTGTCAAAATTTATGTATTGTCTGATTTAAAACAAATTGGGTTTGTATTATGCCATATGTATTTTGTATACAAGACAAATGGCACATACATCCTGTTCTGTGATGGGCTGATTTTCTAAATTTTATAAACTTATGGTAGATCTACTTTCATATGGATACTGAGCATATATCTCTCAGTCTGTCCCGTCATTGGTAATCTTTCCCCTTAATTAAGCATTGGAATTTGGAATGGATAAAATGAAATTATCATATCTGCCGAGGATTGGGACTTGTATGTCTGTAAAGCAATTTTGGTTTGATTTTTACGTCCTTTTAATGCCATGGCAAATTCCAAGTTAGACCTAATATGCTTAATTAAAGTTGTATGGTCTATAACTTTCGATTTTTTGTCATAGTTAAAACTGTTCAAGTGTTATACACATTTTTCTCCGTGTGTCTGAGGTTAAAACTTTCTAATTTTACCACTTTTTATAAAGTTGCAGCATTGGAAGTATTTTCAATTTTAAAAGCAAAAAAATCTTTTTAACATGTACACTAGAAAAATAGGCTCGAAAGATGCCGAATCATTCCGAACTCATCCGAACATCGTCGCGACAATCTCGAAGTAAACCGAGAGTTGTGAAATCAAGAGGAAATGTCAACAATTTTTCATAAACAAAACATGTGGTCGACCTCAGCAGACTGGATCTCCAAAGAAAATAATGCTCGCACTTTACAATTTTTAAAACACAATACTTTACGGCAATGTGTGAATTAGATATGCCAGCATGATCTGTTCATATTAGCCAGAAGGAAAACGTAAACAAACACATGTGCGCTTACGCTAGTTACCTTGCTAACCATGTGCATGTCTTGTCGACGTCGGTCACGTGATTCGATTCGGAATTTCGACAAAACTGTAAGGTACTGAACATGACGGTGATTGAATGCGCTTTAGTAAAAACCAGAAATGTATGATCCCTAGATTTCGGCTCTCTTGTAGGCCGTCATATGCTTTTATGGAGTTAAATCATCAAGTCCGTCCATATCAAATGTTTAAGCGACATATCGTTGCGGTGAAATAAGCATGAAATATAACTTTAAAGGAGAGAGTTAAAGACGAAAGACATGGAATGTATGTCAATGACCTTGTCTTACGTTCCAATAGACTTATCATTACGCCCCTACATAGACTAGGAGAAATGGCCAATCTGTGTACGTATCACCGCTCATAATGTCCAATCAGAAAATAAAGTGTCTTGGACTCAAAAGTGGAAACACCTTCCGAACATGGATGCTTGCTATTGTTGGTGATTTCTGCAGAGAACAAAACATTCCATGGTCAGTGTGGTAAAGGCGATACAAGACTATCAGCAACTAACATTTCGGATTCGTCGGCTAATGTGCAGACTGTCAAATGGATCATTTCTCTGGTATTACAGTTGATTGTATATAGACTGTTAATGTTCCATGAGAAGTTCTTACTTCAGCAATTTTCTGTTGGCTCCTTGAAATGCCACAATGACTAAAACAACCGTATTCTGGTCATACAAAAATAGAAACATCATAGCACTGTGGATAGGTGTTGTAAATGCCTTGTGTCATTTACGTTGTCTCGCAGTGTTCTCGCGAGAGACGTTATTTGTTTCGTAAATACGTATCTGTAATTCCCTGCACTGTTGATGACAGTTTCTGACTCCATTAGGCATCGCTTAACTAAAACCGATAATCTTCAAAATAATCGCGATATTCCGACCAGCGACCAAGATTGCTCATATAAACAGCAGTGACCTTGGATGACACCTTGACATTTTTCCTCATATATATGATCCTGACAAATTGTGTCTCCTTGGCACTTGTCCATAAATGACCACACTTTTGTATTCTTTAAAGTCCGTTCTCAAATGACCCTGCTACTCTCCTTGACAACCTTCTCAAATGCTGATCGACCGTTCTCAAATGACCCTGACTGCTGGTGTCTCCTTGACGACCGTTCTCAAACGACCCTGACTGCTGCTATCACATTGTCAAACGTTCTTAAAGGAATCTGATTGATGGTGTCTCCTTGTCATCCATTCCAAAATGACCCTGATATCTGGTGTCTCCATGACAACCGTTCTTAAATGAGCCAGACTGCCACTATCTCCTTGATAACCGTTCCAAAATGACCCTGATTACTGCTGTCTCTTTGTCAACCGTTTTTAAAAGCTTCTGATTGCTGCTGTCTCCTTGACACCCGTTCTCAAATGACCCTGACTGTTGCTGTCTCCTTGACACCCGTTCACAAATGACCCTAATTGCTAGTATCTCCTTGTCAACCGTTCCCAAATGCTTCTGATTGCTGCTGTCTCCTTGACGACCGTTCCCAAATGACCCTGACTGTTGCTATCTCATTGTCAACCGTTCCTAAATGCTTTGATTGCTGCTGTCTCCTTGACACCCGTTCTCAAATGACCCTGACTGCTGCCGTCAACCGTCATATATCTCGTTCTCAAACCTGCAGAAAGATGGTTTATTGTTGATTGTTGTGTTTCACATCTTCGTTGATTGTTGTGTTTCACATCTTCGTTGATTGTTGTGTTTCACATCTTCGTTTAGGTTGTGTTTCACATCTTCGTTGATTGTTGTGTTTCACATCTTCGTTTAGGTTGTGTTTCACATCTTCGTTGATTGTTGTGTTTCACATCTTCGTTGATTGTTGTGTTTCACATCTTCGTTGATTGTTGTGTTTCACATCTTCGTTGATTGTTGTGTTTCACATCTTCGTTGATTGTTGTGTTTCACATCTTCGTTGATTGTTGTGTTTCACATCTTCGTTTAGGTTGTATTTCACATCTTCGTTGATTGTTGTGTTTCACATCTTCGTTGATTGTTGTGTTTCACATCTTCGTTTATTGTTGTGTTTCACATCTTCGTTGATTGTTGTGTTTCACATCTTCGTTTAGGTTGTGTTTCACATCTTCGTTTAGGTTGTGGTATTCGTCCTTCCCTAATTCTCTTTAAATACATAGTGGAAGGGGAGAGATAAACACACGATTGATAGGAATGCCAAAAGGTGTCAACGGGCTGTATAGACGGGTTTTATTATTGAGTTCAATTAAGAAACTTTTGATTTGAAAAAAAAAAAAAAAAAAAAAAAAACCAGCATGTTGTATAGATACTGGTGTTTATGATATTCCGTATAGACCGGGCTGAGAACATTAACCTTTACTTATAATGTACATTAAAATGCATTACTTGCATCAAGGTGATGAAACCTGTTCCTATGGGCCGTTCCCGGAACACGCTATAATTATAGTTGCCACTTTCTGTATCTCCCAGCTAAATAATTCACCGAGAAATTAGTCAATAATCCAATTATCTATGGCACACGAAGTGAAATCGAAATGAACCCGAACCAAAATATCGACCTTAATATCGAATTTGGAGCAATTCGATAACAGAATGGAGTAAATCGAGAGCATTAAAGTTGATCGATCAATTATATTGTCTGTAACTCCGTAAACTAGCGACATTATTCGTTGGTTTTTGTGTGTATAGGAGTAAGAAGTAGATTAGATAACATGCAAGCATGCTTAGTTCGTCTTTAGATATAACATAATTATTTTCCTCGTGGGAAGGTGCCAATTGTGATATAATAATTTTGTGAAAAAAAAATTCACGTCGATTTCTCCGAAAAAAATACGTTACGCTCACAAACACATATGTCACAATATAACGTCACAAAAACACGTCACTTATGTCATTAAAGTTATATGCACACATATATACACGTGTTGATGATCAGAGATGTAATATATATCATCATCGCCCATTAAACGTCGTTTGATAAGGAAAAGCCAGTAACCTTTCAAGAGACATTTTGAATTTATCGCTTCCAATTGACATGGCAGAGGTCCATGCTGACACGAATGAGGAGAAAGCCTTATCAAATGCCCTTTTGCGATTATTCTGTCAGTCTGGATAAGTCGTCTCGTAAAAGATTTTATCGGATCACTCACTATGGTTTGTTGCGTGGGCTAGCCATCAGCTACAACATGAAATCTTACCCTGCTGAAAAACAACATTTCACGTTCATGCTATCAAAGAAGCTGATGACAATGTTTTATCATGATATAGAGCCTACACACAATATATACGCGTACATGTATAGGATTGCCCATGTGAGTATCCATATGTTTTCATTCATATCATGTCAAATTTCCGGTAAAGTAGACAACAATGCGGAGTTAATACGAACTGCCGGGACATGATAAATAAGGAAGTGTTATTCATCAATAAACTAATGAGTAATAATTAAATAAGTGTGTATATAAATAACCTAACTTTAATGACTATAAGTTAATCTACCATCAGGAAGGAAGGATATCAATAATTATAGGATAATTCATCAAACAACTGCCTCCCCCTGATATCTTGTATATCTTGTATGTTATTTATGCTATGTTGCAAGTAAAGCATGTGCAATTACATGCACGCATCGATAAATATATATTAAAAGTGGTAAACAAATAAGATATATATTTGTTAGCGATGACAATATCATGACACCAGCATAAAGTTATATGGTTGTTTGTGGTGTGAATTGATTAAAGACTCAATTTTAAGTGTATTCGAAACTGAAACTTTAATGGATGTGCTTTCGATAATTTCCCGACTCCGGTCTGACCACAAATGACCGTTAAACACCAGTATATGAGCGACCACCTAGCATTTTCATTTTTCAGAATTACTTCTCTTCATTTCACAACAAAACTAAGGGAAGTAACTCTGACAGATTAGAATCAATCGGTTCACCTCGGAGAAACATCCGGCAATCTGAAGATTGACAGAAATTACTTCGAGAACTCGCGATTGAGATCAGAATATCATCTCTTCTTTCCAATGTAACAATTTAGTTACATTTACAATGTAAAATTATGTCTAACGAAAGCCATTTCCTTTAAAATGACTGAGTTTTGTTTCCCCATCCGCATACAATATTTACCTGTGTCCTAACTACTGTTTCAACATTACATGGTGTCATTAACCTTGACCAATGTCATTCCTGTACATATATCAATCTAAGTAATATATGTACATGTATAATGCTATAATTTGCTTTAAATATTAAACCTATAGAAGTAGCGTCCAAGTTTTGAATCGATGGTTTTTGTGTCGCCTGCAAATTATCACTATGTCGGTGTCGTCGTCGGCGTCCGGAAAACGGTTTCCATGCGATAACTAAAGTATTTATTGTCCTATTTCAAATAAATGTGGTATATTGCTTTATATCAATAAGATCTCGAGTGCGTTCGATAATGGTCAAAATCCGTCAATATTTACAAGAGTTACGAGACTTTTAAAATCGTCAAAACAGATAAATCCATGGTTTCCGCTTGATAACTTACATGTAAATATTTATCTTCCAATTTCAACCAAGTTTTGTGAATTGTTTTATATCAATAATATCTCGGATGAGTGTAATCATGGTAAATATCCGTCAATTTTTGCAAGAGTTACGGGATTTTAAAATCGTCAAAACAGATAAATCCAAGCTTTCCGATCGATAACTATAGTATTTATTGTCCGATTTCAACTAAATTTAGTATATTGCTTTATATCGATGAGATTTTAGATGGGTTCGATACTGGTCAAAATCCATCAATATTTGCAAGAGTAATGGGACTTGATAACTTCACCTAATTATTAACAATATTTTCAGCTGTACATAACTATTTTTAGGTCATAAGTCAGATGACCTATTGTCATCGTGTTTCGTCCGTCGTCGTGCGCCGTGCGCCGTCCGCCGTGCGCCGTGCGTCGTGCGTAAGACTATTTATACAATTTTTTTAAAAAGCCTACTCCTCCTTCATCCTTTGATGGATTTCATCCATATTTGGTTTGAAACATCATTAGGGAAGGACAATAATATTTTATCATATTTTATATAAATGAGCCTGGTCCGACCCCTAGGGGCTGAGGGGTGGGGCACCAAAAGGGCAAATTTTCTTATTATAAGCTTTAAAATCCTACTCCTCCTTCATCCTTGGATGGATTTCATCCATATTTGGTGTGCAACTTCATTAGGGAAGGACAATCATATTTTATATTAATTAGCTTGGTCCGACCCCTAGGGTCAGAGGGGTGGGGCCCCAAAAGGGCAAATTTTCTTAATTTTATAGCTGGCCCACTTCCTGTTTTCAGGTTTCAGTCTCTGATCTCAATGAAAATTGGTCTATAGGGGTTTTAATTGATGCCGAACAACGTGCAAACATTTTTGTAAGATTATTGTATTCTAAGATGGCCGCTGGCCCACTTCCTGTTTTAAGGTTTCAGTCTCTGATCTCAATGAAAATTGGTCTATAGGGGTTTTAATTGATGCCGAACAACATGCAAACATTTTCGTAAAAAATTTGGTATTTCAAGATGGCTGCTGGCCCACTTCCTGTGTTCGGGTTCATTCCAGATCCCAATGAAAATTGGTCTATAGGGGTTTTAATTGATTCAGAAGGGGGAACTTTAGGTGAGGACAATCATATTTTATAAAGAACCAGGCTAAGACCCATGGGGATAGTACGGCGGAGGTCCAAACTGGGAGCTTAGCTGAAATTTGGCTTCCAAATCGGAGGGCTGAAGTTGGTTGCGAGTTCCTAGTTCCTAGTTCCGTTTAATAAACGGAACTAGGAACCAGACCCGAGTTCCGTTTAACTTAAACGGAACTAGGAACCAGACCCGAGTTCCGTTTAACTTAAACGGAACCAGGAACAAGACCCGAGTTCCGTATAAGCTTAAACGGAACTCGGGTCTTGTTCCTGGTTCCGTTTAAGTTAAACGGAACTCGGGTCTGGTTCCTAGTTCCGTTTAAGTTAAACGGAACTCGGGTCTGGTTCCTAGTTCCGTTTATTAAACGGAACTAGGAACTAGGAACTCGCAACCAACTTCAGCCCTCCTTTAAAATCTGAATCCTTATATTAATCCTTGAATGGGTTACAACCATATATGGATGAAGGGCTACCAAGTTTGTTCAACAAATGACATTTACCTATTTCAGAAACTTACATATTCAACTAAGGAGTTCCTTGTATTATTTATGTTAATTGTTAACCACTACTTTATACTGTGACTTTGTTGCTTTGTGCCATGAGTCAGATGACCGTAAAGGCCCATGGGCCTCTTGTTTGTAATGCTATGCTGGCGACACGTTCACTTCCGTGGAATTATTGTTCTCTATATGTGCGTGTATACAAAGCGTCAACCCGAGGGTGTATATGTACATGTATACAAAGCGTCAACCCGAGGGTGTATATGTACATGTATACAAAGCGTCAACCCGAGGGTGTATATGTACATGTATACAAAGCGTCAATCCGAGGGTGTATAGGTACATGTTTACAAATCGTCGACCCGAGGGTGTATATGTACATGTATACAAAGCGTCGACCCGAGGGTGTATATGTGCATGTATACAAAGCGTCGACCCGAGGGTGTATATGTGCATGTATACAAAGCGTCGACCCGAGGGTGTATATGTGCATGTATACAAACCGTCGACCCGAGGGTGTATATGTACATGCATACAAAGCGTAGACCCGAGGGTGTATATGTACATGTATACAAACCGTCGACCCGAGGGTGTATATGTGCATGTATACAAAGCGTCAACCCGAGGGTGTATATGTACATGTATACAAAGCGTCAACCCGAGGGTGTATATGTACATGTATACTTTAGCGTCAACCCGAGGGTGTATACGTACATGTATACAAAGCGTCAACCCGAGGGTGTATATGTACATCTATACAAAACGTCGACCACACGGTGTATATGTACATGTATACAAACCGTCGACCCGAGGGTGTATATGTACATGTTTACAAAGCGTCGACCCGAGGTTGTATATGTACATGTATACAAACCGTCGACCCGAGGATGTATATGAACATGTATACAAAGCGTAGACCCGAGGGTGTATATGTACATGTTTACAAAGCGTCGACCCGAGGTTGTATATGTACATGTATACAAACCGTCGACCCGAGGATGTATATGAACATGTATACAAAGCGTCGACCCGAGATTGTATATGTACATGTATACAAACCGTCGACCCGAGGATGTATATGAACATGTATACAAAGCGTCGACCCGAGGGTGTATAATATGAACATGTATACATTTTTAGCGTCAACCCGAGGGTGTATATGTACATGTATACAAAGCGTCAACCCGAGGGGTGTATATGTGCATGTATACAAACCGTCAAGCCGAGGGTGTATATGTACATGTATACAAAGCGTCAACCCGAGGGTGTATATGTACATGTATACAAAGCGTCAACCCGAGGGTGTATATGTACATGTATACAAAGCGTCAACCCGAGGGTGTTTATGTGCATGTATACAAACCGTCGACCCGAGGGTGTATATGTGCATGTATACAAACCGTCGACCCGAGGGTGTATATGTGCATGTATACAAACCGTCGACCCGAGGGTGTATATGTACATGTATACAAAGCGTCAACCCGAGGGTGTTTATGTGCATGTATACAAACCGTCGACCCGAGGGTGTATATGTGCATGTATACAAACCGTCGACCCGAGGGTGTATATGTACATGTATACAAAGCGTCGATCCGAGGGTGTATATGTACATGTATACAAAGCGTCAACCCGAGGGTGTATATGTGCATGTATACAAACCGTCGACGCGAGTGTGTATATGTGCATGTATACAAAGCGTCGGCCCGAGGGTGTATATGTACATGTATACAAACCGTCAACCCGAGGGTGTATATAGGGATTGGATTTCGTTTTTATGTTAACCATGCTTGTATGGAGCAATTCCTCTAAGAATATATTCTATGGGGCGCGTTAGCGCCCCATATTGAATATATTCTTAGAGGAATTGCTCCATACAAGCATGGTTAACATAAAAACGAAATCCAATCCCTATATTTACACTCACACGACTTTTTATTTATATTTTATGCAATAAAATCGTCATTTGAAAGTGACGTAATTATTCAATAAAAGTCGGTCAAAAGTGGGAGGAGCTTACTCAATTGAACAGCGAATGATGACGCTTCACGTAAGGTAGAATTATTCATCCGCGACGACAAAAAAGTTCAATATTTTAGTGTAAAATAAACATGACAAACAAAGTAAATTTCAGAGATAATTTTATTTAATCAGATCAGAACTTTAAATATATATTCAATTTTGCCAAAAGTTAATATATAGCGTAATAACATAAAGAATTTGTACACGGCCACATGTGTGAACTCGGTGACCGTTATTGTGCAGCGAGGCGAAGCTGACGCACGCTTACACACTTTAGTTTGCGGAAGTTGTGAAATCACCGATTTTCAAGTAGCTCAATGTGTTTGAGATGTCGTCTGACTTGACGATATTACATCCTTGGGAGCCATGTGATTATGTAATCTACGTTTAGATCCATATCGCCATCGATAGATGAAACAAATTCACTTGTGTTCGATGGATACAATGTATTTGTGGTGACGCGAAACTGTCAACACGTGGATTATTAGCGGTGCATGTTTTATAATACACATGATTAAATACTCAAAGAGCAAAGACAAGAGGATATGTTTATAACTGACCTCTATCAGAGGGTCTCACACCCGTCCACCCCAAAGGCTCGATCGTAGGACGAACATAGGCACAGAGGTAATGTTTACATTTGACACCCATCATTTTTAACAAAAATGAAAGCACGTCGCCCCGGTCGGGATATTTTTCCGTTTTCTTTATACAATTGTTAATTTAAAAATTGTTTGAATCATATATAAATATAAAACATGTATATATTGTTTACATTTTTCCAAAATTCTATGAAAAACAACAATATACACGTAATGTTTCGTCAAAATGTAAACAAAGCCATGTGTTTCTTTTAAAAAAAAGTAGTCCTTTTACGTTGCACAGAACATTTCCTTACGCAAGTTCAAAGTTCAATGTTACCATGCAGTTATGGTAAACAAAATCGGCTAGTATTAGCGTATAGTGACCAAGCCTAGCAAGTGTAAATATATGTATATGTATACAAAGCGTCAACCCGAGGGTGAACCCGAGGGTGTATATGTACATGTATACAAAGCGTCAACCCGAGGGTGTATATGTACATGCATACAAACCGTCAACCCGAGGGTGTATATGTACATCAACCCGAGGGTGTATATGTACATATATACAAAGCGTCAACCCGAGGGTGTATATGTACATGTATACAAACCGTCAACCCGAGGGTGTATATATTCATGTATACAAACCGTCAACCCGAGGGTGTATATGTACATGTATACAAAGCGTCAACCCGAGGGTACATTACCTTAAATAGGTATATTTGTAATCATCTCGTCGCCGGTTTTAAGACTAGAATAATCAGTTAATGCATATTTGTTAATAATGTATTTTTTTTTAAATATTTATTATTTATTATTTTATTTTTATTTTTTAACGGTAGATCTGTGTCATTGATGTTACACAGCATGATCAGGTATATATATTCTAGTTTCAGTTAAAGTGTCCACTTATTTCAATTCGTCAAACTTAACGCTTCGTGTTTATTCCTTAGTGGAAAATAATTCTTGTCTTATACATTGTAAAGGTGAGTAACGAGCCAGTCCGCGTTGTTGTGGCTGTGACCTTGGACAGCACAATATTTGTCTCATTCATGTAGATGGGTTAAGTTGTTAGTAGCTACATTATTGTACTTCTAGATAGTTAACGATGTCATCATTCTAGATTGTCAGACAGTTTTAAGTACGTGCGTGACCCCATTTCGACAGATGTGACAAAAAATCAACAAACTACAATCAAACATTCTTTCGATGGATGTCCTCGAAAAACACCGCCTGTTTCGTGTAATCCGCGAAGAAATTGATGTCAATTTGGATGTAGAAAACATTTCTGTGAATTTCCGTTCGGAATACCCTTACACGTGTGTATATCGTATAAATGTAATTTGATTTCGGCACATCTTGGGCCGTAACGTAATAGCTGTAGGACGCCATTTAATAAGGTGATATTATAGGAAGAAAGGCAGTAAATTTGGCCTGAATAAGCCTGCCAGAAGCTGTTCCTAGTATTATCAAATCATTGTCAACACTTCTATAGCGCATAATTACAAGTCTTCAGACACCGGAGAGGTTTCTTCCATTAGAATGTTCCAATACTTCTGAACATCATATATTTTATTGGTTTGATCAATCGCTGTAAATCCATGTTCAAGAAGCGGAAAACAAGTCCGGGGACGAAAACATTCCTTACGAGGTGCTAGGCGTCCTCTGTATAAAAGGTAACGCGATGGACAAACTAACCCGCATACATGGGACACCTACCACCTACGGCTAAAAAGAAACTAAAAGAAAATAATGAGAGAAGACTTATTGGTGTATTTGTATGTTATGTCTCATAAATTACAAATAATTCAGTCTTTAAAGCGATATCCCAGATTGTACTGACTGCGAAGCCTTAGTTCGGCTGCACTAGACAACAAATGGAGCTGGTAAACGACAAATGTCTTCCGCGTTGTCGATTGAATGGATCCATTACGACGGAGTAATTTACTTTTTTCTGGAGAAGCCTTTTCTCACTTGTAGATTCTTATTGTGTTTTGTTTTTTATGTGTGATTACACGTCTTTGGCAATGTTTCGGAACGTTCAATTCTGTCTCGAGATTAATTAATTATCTATAATTATATAGTCGTCATGTTTCGTCCGTCGTCGTCCGCCGTGCGCCGTGCGCCGTGCGTTAACTTTTCAAAATTTTTAATTTCTTCTCAAGTTCTACCAGTGTGATTTGGCTGAAACTTGCATGAAATGATCCTGACATGGTCCCGACAAAGTGTTGTTATTTTTCGAGTCGATCCGAAATCCAAGATGGCCGCCACAGCCGCCATCTTAAAAACACATTTTGAACTTCTTCTCAAGTTCAAACTGTGCGATTTGGCTGAAACTTGCATGAAATGATCCTGACATGGTCCTGACAAAGTGTTGTTATTTTTCGAGTCGATCCGAAATCCAAGATGGCCACCACAGCCGCCATCTTAAAAACACATTTTGAACTTCTTCTCAAGTTCTAACGGTGCGATTTGGCTGAACCTTGCATGAAATGATCCTGACATGGTCCCGACAAAGTGTTGTTATTTTTCTGGTCGATCCGAAATCCAAGATGGCCGCCGCAGCCGCCAACTTGAAAACACATTTTGAACTTCTTCGCAAGTTCTAACGGTGCGATTTAGCTGAAACTTGCATGAAATCATCCTGACATGGTCCTGACAAAGTGTTGTTACATCTCTGGGTGATCCCAAATCGAAGATGGCTACCATGACTCGATATCTAATTAATTTCTTATATGATTATTGCCAAGGTAGTCAGATGACCGTTAAGGCCCTTGGGCCTCTTGTAGTGTTTTAATCTCTTACATGATTTCCTTCCCTCTACAATCACATAGTTTCAGTTGGTGATCAACCGTTGAATGCAGAACAGGATTAAGGAATGATAAACGTGAGACTAGTGATGCTTGTTGCAAGTGGTGACAGAGATGGCCCATCCCAAACCCGCACTTCACACGCAACACGCGGAATTAATAGGCATTCCGATCTGTCAGAGTTATTTCCCTTCGTTTCACTGTAGATCAATAAGCCAACCTACCGTTTTCGTGACTATCGACACTTCTGAATATTATCTAAACATGCGGAAATAACATTGAAGACAAAATAAAATAACCCAAGTTGTTACTGACTCATACAATACAACAAGAATATCACTGATGTTGATTATTTTGATCCACGATACAGATATACATAATTATGCCACGGAAGATAGTTGTCTCAGTCGCCTGCTTCCTCTGGTATCATTATTAGCATACTACAGCTATTTATATATGCAAAACATGTACATACGTATGTGTGTGTATAATATCTATAAATTTGTCTATATATGAAGGACTTATAAAGGACTTGTTGAAAGTTGGATCAATGTCGCAAAATCTTTAAGGGCGTTGACCCCGCTATAACACTCGCCCTCACCAAAGCTGTAGAATCTCAAGATACTTCTATGACAAACTTGTTTTTCTTGAGTACTCGAGTTTTCTTCCATAGTAAAGCAACTTTTCATTTTCCAATTCCATCTTCATAATGAACAAGTTGAATTTATCGCAATATTTTTGAAACTATGACTAACAAAAACAACCGCAAAGGTTGCCGGTCGTAAGTTCAACTATGTTTAATCATTAAGTAGCTCATAAAGTGGTGGGAGATATATAATGAAACACTTCATAATCATCGGACACTTATTTCTTTTATATTTTGTACACAGACGTATGACTTATTTTTGCAAACTATCAGCCGGAGTTTACCTTATGTTCTTGTACAGTTCAAATTACTATCTCATCTGGCCATGAACATGGGACACGTGCATCCGTAAAACATGGCATCAGACTTCATATAAAAGGTGGTGTTTATGAACTAATGTCTAGACAATGCTTCACGTGCGTGCTCACGCGACTGCAGTACAAGAGTGTAAAGTACTTGATACCGTTGTGTATATGGTCAGACACGAACATCGTGACAACTAGTATGATACACAAGTAGGGGTAGCGATCGCCATCAGGATATGCCGTGGACAAACAAACCCCTCAAACGAGAACGAATTTAAAGCATATCTGCTGATTTGCTTGTCGTTTCAATGGGCAGTTGAACTCATTCATTATTATATTATATTATTCACATTAAAGTTGTATGTGCCGTAACTGGGTGAAAATTTGGACATTGTGAACCATAAGGTTTAGTGAATAAAGCTGTGGAACTCATTCAGAGTATGGACAAACATGTATAATGTCTTATAAACATTACTTACAACACAAGCATTAGAGTACTGCATAAGTCCTTGTTTATGCTTTACGTATCTGTAGATGAAAACATACCTGCATAAGTCACTTTACAATTACTAATAACACTGAAAATGTGAAATGAAATTGCAGATCACAACTTGACTAAATAGTCTGACCAAAAGCGTTTGGCTCTATAAACATTTTTCTCTATATACAGATACTGTATAGAGAGAGAAAAATGTCTATAGAGCCAGCGCCTGTGGTCTGACCATAATGAATTGGCAGTACTGTCAAAATTCGTTTTGAGCCCTTATTTGACTATGTAAATTTAAAACCATACATTGTACAGTTATATGTATTCTCAAAATGTTGGTAGCTTTTGGTAGTAAATAACATGTGAAAACTCCTTCTTGATTTGTGAGTATGAAAATCACGGAACATATAACTGTTTAAAACACACCAATATCATGTGTAACAATCCGAAATGTCCATCCATATAATCATCCACCGTATGGTACCCAGTGATCACCTCTATAACATCCATATAATCATCCACCGTATGGTACCCAGTGGACACCTCTATAACATCCATATAATCATCCACCGTATGGTACCCAGTGGACACCTCTATAACATCCATATAATCATCCACCGTATGGTACCCAGTGTACACCTCTATAACATCCATATAATCATCCACCGTATGGTACCCAGTGGACACCTCTATAACATCCATATAATCATCCACCGTATGGTACCCAGTGTACACCTCTATAACATCCATATAATCATCCACCGTATGGTACCCAGTGGTCACCCCTATAACATCCATATAATCATCCACCGTATGGTACCCAGTGTACACCTCTATAACATCCATATAATCATCCACCGTATGGTACCCAGTGGTCACCTCTATAACATCCATATAATCATCCACCGTATGGTACCCAGTGGTCACCTCTATAACATCCATATAATCATCCACCGTATGGTACCCAGTGGACACCTCTATAACATCCATATAATCATCCACCGTATGGTACCCAGTGGACACCTCTATAACATCCATATAATCATCCACCGTATGGTACCCAGTGGACACCTCTATAACATCCATATAATCATCCACCGTATGGTACCCAGTGTACACCTCTATAACATCCATATAATCATCCACCGTATGGTACCCAGTGTACACCTCTATAACATCCATATAATCATCCACCGTATGGTACCCAGTGTAGAGGTCTATAACATCCATATAATCATCCACCGTATGGTACCCAGTGGACACCTCTATAACATCCATATAATCATCCACCGTATGGTACCCAGTGTACACATCTATAACATCCATATAATCATCCACCGTATGGTACCCAGTGTACACCTCTATAACATCCATATAATCATCCACCGTATGGTACCCAGTGGACACCTCTATAACATCCATATAATCATCCACTGTATGGTACCCGGTGTACACATCTATAACATCCATATAATCATCCACCGTATGGTACCCAGTGATCACCTCTATAACATCCATATAATCATTCCCCGTATGGTACCCAGTGTAGAGGTCTATAACATCCATATAATCATCCACCGTATGGTACCCAGTGTACACCTCTATAACATCCATATAATCATCCACCGTATGGTACCCAGTGTACACCTCTATAACATCCATATAATCATCCACCGTATGGTACCCAGTGGACACCTCTATAACATCCATATAATCATCCACCGTATGGTACCCAGTGGACACCTCTATAACATCCATATAATCATCCACCGTATGGTACCCAGTGTACACCTCTATAACATCCATATAATCATCCACCGTATGGTACCCAGTGGACACCTCTATAACATCCATATAATCATCCACCGTATGGTATCCAGAGGACACCTCTATAACATCCATATAATCATCCACCGTATGGTACCCAGTGGTCACCTCTATAACATCCATATAATCATCCACCGTATGGTACCCAGTGGACACCTCTATAACATCCATATAATCATCCACCGTATGGTACCCAGTGGACACCTCTATAACATCCATATAATCATCCACCGTATGGTACCCAGTGGTCACCTCTATAACATCCATATAATCATCCACCGTATGGTACCCAGTGGACACCTCTATAACATCCATATAATCATCCACCGTATGGTACCCAGTGGTCACCTCTATAACATCCATATAATCATCCACCGTATGGTACCCAGTGGTCACCTCTATAACATCCATATAATCATCCACCGTATGGTACCCAGTGGTCACCTCTATAACATCCATATAATCATCCACCGTATGGTACCCAGTGGTCACCTCTATAACATCCATATAATCATCCACCGTATGGTACCCAGTGGACACCTCTATAACATCCATATAATCATCCACCGTATGGTACCCAGTGGTCACCCCTATAACATCCATATAATCATCCACCGTATGGTACCCGGTGTACACATCTATAACATCCATATAATCATCCACCGTATGGTACCCAGTGGTCACCCCTATAACATCCATATAATCATCCACCGTATGGTACCCAGTGGTCACCTCTATAACATCCATATAATCATCCACCGTATGGTACCCAGTGTACACCTCTATAACATCCATATAATCATCCACCGTATGGTACCCAGTGGTCACCTCTATAACATCCATATAATCATCCACCGTATGGTACCCAGTGGACACCTCTATAACATCCATATAATCATCCACCGTATGGTACCCAGTGGTCACCTCTATAACATCCATATAATCATCCACCGTATGGTACCCAGTGGACACCTCTATAACATCCATATAATCATCCACCGTATGGTATCCAGTGGTCACCTCTATAACATCCATATAATCATCCACCGTATGGTACCCAGTGTACACCTCTATAACATCCATATAATCATCCACCGTATGGTACCCAGTGGACACCTCTATAACATCCATATAATCATCCACCGTATGGTACCCAGTGGACACCTCTATAACATCCATATAATCATCCACCGTATGGTACCCAGTGGTCACCTCTATAACATCCATATAATCATCCACCATATGGTATCCAGTGGACACCTCTATAACATCCATATAATCATCCACCGTATGGTACCCAGTGGACACCTCTATAACATCCATATAATCATCCACCGTATGGTACCCAGTGGTCACCTCTATAACATCCATATAATCATCCACCGTATGGTACCCAGTGGACACCTCTATAACATCCATATAATCATCCACCGTATGGTACCCAGTGGACACCTCTATAACATCCATATAATCATCCACCGTATGGTACCCAGTGTAGAGGTCTATAACATCGATATAATCATCCACCGTATGGTACCCAGTGTACACCTCTATAACATCCATATAATCATCCACCGTATGGTACCCAGTGTAGAGGTCTATAACATCGATATAATCATCCACCGTATGGTACCCAGTGTACACCTCTATAACATCCATATAATCATCCACCGTATGGTACCCAGTGGTCACCTCTATAACATCCATATAATCATCCACCGTATGGTACCCAGTGTACACCTCTATAACATCCATATAATCATCCACCGTATGGTACCCAGTGGACACCTCTATAACATCCATATAATCATCCACCGTATGGTACCCAGTGGTCACCCCTATAACATCCATATAATCATTCACCGTATGGTATCCAGTGGTCACCTCTATAACATCCATATAATCATCCACCGTATTGTACCCAGTGGTCACCTCTATAACATCCATATAATCATCCACCGTATGGTACCCAGTGATCACCTCTATAACATCCATATAATCATCCACCGTATGGTATCCAGTGGTCACCTCTATAACATCCATATAATCATCCACCGTATGGTACCCAGTGGTCACCCCTATAACATCCATATAATCATCCACCGTATGGTACCCAGTGTAGAGGTCTATAACATCCATATAATCATCCACCGTATGGTACCCAGTGTAGAGGTCTATAACATCCATATAATCATCCACCGTATGGTACCCAGTGATCACCTCTATAACATCCATATAATCATCCACCGTATGGTATCCAGTGGTAACCTCTATAACATCCATATAATCATCCACCGTATGGTACCCAGTGATCACCTCTATAACATCCATATAATCATCCACCGTATGGTACCCAGTGGTCACCTCTATAACATCCATATAATCATCCACCGTATGGTACCCAGTGGTCACCTCTATAACATCCATATAATCATCCACCGTATGGTTCCCCGTATGGTACCCATTGGACACCTCTATAAAAAACATGCTCAACGTTTGTGACGTTATATGATATGACACCTATCGGTATCTACCAGAAACTAAAACATAGATATCTATTTTTGCAATAGTGACATTTGTAGTTGACCTTTTGTCCCCAATTCCAAAACTGTTCCATGATTATACAAACACTCAGGTGTTAACCGAAATCCAAAATTCAATGAAAAGAATTTGATTTATCAACTTAGCATAGCTTATCTTATAGTTGTCATATAAGTAAACTGCATGTGATGACGTGTTATCTGCACACAATGATATATCAGGTTATGTAGGCCGGTTCCACCTTGCCCCGATTTATCGAAAAACAAAACTTCGACTTAAGTCAAATTAAGTCATCTCATTTATTGTGTAAGAAAATAAGAAAATATTTTTTTTATTTAAGTTTGTTTCTAGAAATCGAGACCTGTACATTTGTATGTTGCTCCAATAGTGCTAGTTATGACCTTTAGAATCATAGTTTGAACTCAGTCTCGTCTCAATGGACAATTGGTCGTCATTAGCAGAATGCGTCCATAAATACGTGTAATCTAGACCAAGGAAACGTTAGCCCCGTCTTTCCGGTTTTAGTATTTACCCGGAAAATGGCAGTGACTAACTCACTTTCCCTTCCAGACCCGACTTCATGTGAGGACAAACTGCGAAGAGTCTAATTCCAAAATCAATAGACGCTAGAAAAGACGATATAAATGTATAGATATTTATCACGGATTGAGTCTCCAAATCTCCCGCAGTCGTAAGTGTTGCTTAGCGGATATCGAAATATGACGCTGGGATAGAACTTGACGGTTAAGAAAACGACATTAGTGTAGTCCGGATCGGGTTGTCCGGTCACCGGTCCGGGATTTAGAGCTTTACATGGACGACATCATTAAAGCGAATAGTCGGGCAAGTGACTGTAAAATCGGTAAAAATGGTATTAATATATCCGGTATAATTTCTTATGAATAAGAAAAATAAAACTTTCCGTCAAAATCGCTGTACATGCGAAGAAAATAATAATATCTATGGGAATCCTAAAAGTCCTCCCGACCGGCTATGAGTGCAGTTCAACCTTAACGCATGCGCAACATCCACCACTCTCCGTAGTAAACAAAACATGGCTACCGTAGTTTTGAACCAAAAGGTTTCCGCCAAAACAACCAACTGACTCACCTAAAATGCGAAAGGAAAGGCAATGGAGCAGCGACAATCCCAACAACTGACTCGGTAAACATTACGACGCATGGAGAGTGTTAATACAACTTGTTATAGTGAAGAGAACAGTTCAAACGAGCACGCGGCTCCGGACCGCTACTGTACGTACCTAGGCCTACTACCCGGTACTCCCTGCTCAGCTGATAGTGAGTGAGTCTTCGTATTTTGATCATTATGTAAATAGTCCCTAGCAGTATTTTTTTCATAAATGAGTGGTCACATATGGTCACATGTTTCATACCTGTTCCCCAATCACGTAAAACGTAACCCTGGGGTAAATAGCGGTTCTTTCGTGGGGCCTCTTTAGGGGTAATGAATGCCCTGTATATGTACAGTTAGAATGTAACTGCTAGTGCATTATCAAGCTAAGATTTGTTTCAATTAATCTATAATATTATGCTACCGGTCAATTCATACAGTTCTGATGTATATATTTATAGATTTTTAATTTGTAAATTTTTGTTCTGTACATGTTCTGGTAGTGTTATACACATACATTGTATATAGGATTTACATTGTAGGTTAATTGGTAAAATTGTATTGTATATGTTCTGATATACACATATACATATGTACATGTAGGTTTTAGCTTGTTCTTTAGATATATTTGGAGGACACATACAGTATTATTTCTGGTCATAATAATAGTTTGTATATTTATTACAACTGTACCTGGTTCATGTGTATATGACAAACTTTACAGAGTTGAAATGTACTGCAGCCATGTATCATTTATAATTATTCTGAATTTTTGTTGGAACTATAGATAATGAATTTTGTATCTTTTTTGAAACAATATTTGATTCTATCAAATGCATCAGTGACACATTCACAACTTATAAAATGTTTTCTCTAAAATAAAAAAAAAACCTGTAGAATGAACCTACATTTATTCATTTATATATATTTGAAATTGATCATTTCAATTTTTGTCATATTCAACAGATATAAAAAATTGTTGGTTCTTTTTTTCAGGCACCATGCATGCATAGTGACATGAATACAGAAAGTTCATCCCTTGGACCTGTATACAAGTGTATGTATACATATACATACAATTAGCATCATATGAAGACTGAAGAATGTTGATATGAGTGCTCTTGAAAGTAAACTTTTCCAATATGGACCTAGAAGATCATGAACAGAACATTTAAACAGTATTAATTTATTAAATGTTCCTTTCAACTGTAATCATTAAATAAAATTATGATGCAATACTTTTTCATTGTTTAACTTTGTAGAAATATTTGTTTATATTAGTCCTCTAGATCCAGTGATTATAATTCTTGCATCCATATGCCGGCCCATTTGTTTGTCAGGGCTTGTGAGATTAGCTTTTCAATTACTTTTAAAATATAAGGATTTTTTTACATATAGCAATATAGATACCATTGTCTTAGGATTTCTAAATTCTACTTTACAAGAGAGTAGACTCAACATATAAATAAAACCATAAAACTAGCAAGTTATCTGAAATGTTACAAATCTTTTTGTCTGAACCAAATTTCACATTTATTGTCTATGTGTAACTTGTACATAGACCATTTATGTATTAATACTGTAGTAACAGTGATTACAAACACATAGACTAAAATGTAGTATGTAGTACTATGTACATCTGTCTTTGATTTGAGTTCTAAACAAAAAAGTGGTACCTATTGGGAAGTTGTGACTTGGGCGGAGGGTGAAATACAGAAGAAATAGCTACACATGGAAAAAAGAAAGATATACAGTACCATATGGATTCAAAGTTGCTCCAAAATCAATGAGACTAAATAACCAAAAAAAAGCCATGTAAACCCCAAATATGCAATGACCAGATCAATGATAAAGCACCCTTCCACTTCCAGTTATCTGTAGCTATTTCTTCTATATTTCAACCCCCCACTCAAGTTACAACTTCCCAACCTCATGATTCTTCTGTCTTTTAGCCCCCCCCCCCCACCCCCCAACACACACATACCTGATTGATTGTCATGTTATTTCAGGTTCCTATTCAGGTATTATTCCTAAAAACCAAAAAGGGTATACACACTGTGTACTCTCAAAGGAGGGGAACCACTTCATTCAAAAATGTAATTTACAATTTCATCTTAATTTTGAAATTTTCAATTTAATTATTAATTACTGGACTATTAAAACAGTATAGAACCCCTCGGCTACAGACAAAGTACTGTGGTACACATTTCTCTTAATTAATTACTTTTCTTCAACTCAATCATCTTTTTCTCCAGAGCACAAAAAAGAACAGGAAACAACAGAAAAGGAAAGTAACATACATGTAGGCCTATATGTTTTCTGGAAATATATATGATGTGTTAATTCTCACAGCATAGGCCTACATGAATGTGAAGAATTAAATATTATCAATGTTTGAGAGAATTTCCTAGTTGTAATTCTATAGCAGCTACATGGAATGTACGTTTACATATATACATTGTACGATACATATACATCATAAAAGTTTCTTTCCTTCCAGCTGGACATTCATGTCATCTCTCTCCAGAACTCAAATATTGTTTACAAAAAAAAAAAAACCAAACAGAGACATAGATAATTTAATTAAATCTCTGCAAAAAACTACACGAATAATTGAACACATATATTGTACTTGTAAAATATCTATGTATGAGCTAATTTATTTTCACATGGGAAATTATGTTACGATTATTTGTATTTAACCTTCATGATTCGGTTGATGTAAAATACGACGAATGCGATGCTGCAATAATTGCCCCTTGCCGGGGCCCCATCTCTGCATCGGCCGAATATTTGTGTCGATTTCCATGTACAAGATGCTTTTATCGAAAAATTATTACAAAGCATTGTCATTAATGTAAGAATACTTCATTTGCATCAAATGTATCATCTCAAAACAACAATTTGCATACCGCATTAGTGGTTTATCACACGAAACGAAACCGACACGACTGAGAAACACATGTCCATGTTGACATTTCCACGCAGCCTCGTTTTCAAAGAGTTTGGCGAATTTATATTTAGAACTGTGCTAAATTTACACGGGGCTTCCCCAAAATTTCAATGGTCAAAACTGGACACCGTAAGCAGAACTTGACCATCATTATGGTATACAATGACTTTTGGAAGGCCAAAGAACGCATTTAGACTGGTTTCCTTTGCCCGACTATTCACTTTAAATGCTTAGTAATCATATCCAGAAATGCTGAAGTGTTGTGATTTGACATTTAACACGGAGAAGTATATATTCATGGATATGTCAAACTAAAATGTACATTATTTGATGATAATGTATATCCAATCACGGCTAAACTTAGCGCTGCTTGTTAAATCATTAAAACGATTACTACCACACCCTTTTATGACAGCCATCAAGTAACCAATCAATGGTTTGGTTACCGTCCCAACATGGCGTCTCATTTACTTAAAATTAGCTTTATTAGTAACTCTTGCGCTGATAAAAAAACATGCTGTCGCGGTTTACGATATTCATCAGTGTGAAATTCGGTTGATAAAAATCCAATGTTAAAACGAACAATCACTGTGAATTGTAGCCATGGTAAATATACCACATTGTACTTAACGCAGTTGATTTCGTCCTAGCTGCAATATTGTAGCTCAAAAGACTTTTAGACAGAAAATGGAGTCGTCTTTAGAGCTACAATTGGTGCCTATTACTGCTAATGGAGCAAAGTAATGATTATGCAAACCGTTATAAAACGATTTTTGCAGTTCATCTTACTTGTTCGATGTCGCTTACTTAGGCAATAAAACTGAACCACATAGATTATCAAATTCCCACCGAGGCATTATTGTTTTACGTAATACACATGAAGATCTTTCTGAAGGGGATTTTTACGGCCAGTCCAGAAATTGATAATATGACGTCGTGTGAGCGGTACGGTAGATATTAAGAATGGTAGTTATGTTTGTTTTGGACAAAAATGATATGTAAATGCATGTATACGCATAAAATAATTGGAAACCTACAAAAAAAGTATAGAAAACTGTGCCCGAGTGATTTCCGGAGGCAGCGCTCCACTATGACACATAGGGACAATTCGTACCCGGCCGGAAAGGTATAGCAGGCCAGGTACGTATATTCGTTCTAATTTCGTCCATGATATCATGTTGCTTCTAAAATAAATTTTGACTTCAACATTCAAGACAATTGTGAAATTAAAATAGGACTTTATCATTACACATTCACAAATGACAGGAATAATGAAGTAGAGTTATGTAGGCGATAAAAGCATTGTAACAGGAATTTAATCTATATTATTGTAAGAACAATGCCTTTTAGTTAGGTGTTAATTAAAAAGGAATTGAAAATCCTTACAAACATGACAATCGGTCATTCCTGCAGAAATAATTGAATTCTTAGCAGACGTTTAAAGAGAGCACACATTACAACCATTAGATCGCCTAGATATTTGTGTACTCTGATTACTTTGACTTAAATTAGAAAAATATCCTTAAAGCCTTCGATAATTATAAAGGTCATTTCTTAGTATAACGCACTATTCCATGTCTGTATATTAAAGAAATAAAGGGTTACGGGTAAACATTGATAATGTATTTTCAAGGTTAAGTAATATTTTCCAGGAAAAACTACGGGAGTTTCGGTTACGTTAAAATCGACATTTTTCCGCAATGGAAATAACTCTGTTATATAAAAAACCCAAAATTTCAATAGCCATACATCATATTGTAACACATTTTCCTATTTTGCTCCTTCTTCATGTATGGATTGTGCCTGTAGCCAGTTTGTAGTTGTGTCTTTGTGACAACAAAGTCCACAGTGTTATCATAGTGCTCTCTTGCTGAAGTGAACCATCAAACTATGCACCCTAACCCATTTGTATTATAGGACGATGGGTCAGTAACTCTTGCCAAATCCCTGTGGGCCTATGTAGCAAAAAACAACAGCGGAGCTGTGTCATCTAATATTCTAATGTTATATTTATGATAACACTTTATATATCTACTCGCGCTAATACATATAAATACCTATGTTTGCGAATAGAGTTAATCTCAGTGACAACGTGGCAGCCGAGAGACATTCAGTTCATCTTCATATTCATAAGTTTTGTGTTCGGCTCCACTCTTTTTGTTGTTGTCTTTTACATTTTTGTAGGCCCGAGTTATGGACTTCCATCTCCCACACACCTGATCAGGCGAGTAATTATAGTTCCTTGAGACAAGAGCTGATGAAATTCTTTCCCAAAGATCTTTCTTTCTCAATTTACCGCTGTCCAAGAGTGGTTTCCAGTCCTTGAATTCTGATATCAAAAATAGAGTTGACTCTCTATTCCAATTTGCTGATGTTGTATTCTGACTGTACATACCTCTCTTTTTTGTTTGATCTACTAGTGTCTCCTCTTTATCTTTCTCCTTCTTGCAGTCATGCTGATTAAACACCTGTAGGTCGAAGAAATACCCTTCGCATTTTTCACACATGAACATAGTTTTTTGGTTTTCTGTTTCATTTGGCGCCTCAAATGTTTGCTCTGAAATAGAAAATAAAAACTTGTGGTCTATAAAAATATTTCATTGAAATTTAAAATATAAGTATAAGATTAGCTGATTGCTGTACCACCTGTACCGCCTGTACAGAACAGTGAATCGAACGGGCCCCATGAAACGTGTGTATAGGACCCTGATAACTACATGGATTGTCGCTTCATATATATGGCACAAAAAGTTATATTTAGATCACCCATTGGCGTCAGAGGTCATTTTCAGGGTCAGATGGGGAGATAAATAAAAATGTATGGATCTCATATCTCTGATTACGTTTCTTTTTAAAACTCATTAAATTGCTGACAATTCAAATGTAATTCATCATTTCTTACATTTTAAGTATATAGAAATAGCAACTTTACGCTAGAGACAGACTTGCTAAAATATTTTATGGTTTCTAAATGTCATTAAGAGATTTCATCATCAAAATAACCGTTTTTTTGCTATGAACGAGTGATGGGGTCAAGTTTAATTAGGATACACGTAAACAAAACGTTAAAGGACATTTCGTCACGTAGTCAGCACGTGGAGATGTACACATGAATGTTTTTACTTATTATGACTTTACAAGCTTGTCAAGGACAACGACAACGTTAACACGTGACTTGACAAGATACACATGCACATGTTTAAGCTTTCATTTTATCTCGTTAGATCTTTGTCAGAGCTAATATTGTCTTTGTGACATACAAACTGTATTTTAAGTACCTATTTAAAACTTGTTTGTTATGGCCTTAAACCCCATTGGCTCGTCAAACAAGTCGCCACGCTCACTGGATTATAGCTACAAAAAGTATTTATTTTCAATTAAAATTTCTTTCCCAGCAGTGCACGCGAATTAATGTTGACATCACTTTTTATTCTCAATGAACTCCGCTTATTATTCTTTTACAAAATCTGACCAATTGTCAATATCATATGATTTTATTTTATCAGGAAAATATTCACTAAAAATTTCGTCTTAAAGTCTAACACGTTGTCTTGAAAAGCAGAACTATTTTCTTATCATTCCTTAACCTTGTGATATTGAATCTGTGATTTAATTTAGAATGTTCATTTCTAAATGATGACAACAATGATAGATAAATGCTTGGGTTTTTTTAGGAAAAGAGTGCATTTAGAAACTTAAATAGTGAGCTGATGTCATTTTTACCAGTTTCATACAATCGGATAACCTCGGAGAAATTTCCGGCAATCTTCGGAAATGTGATAATATATTTTCCGAATATTGGAAATTAGTCCTGGCATTTCCATAGAGGACTTGACAACTGTAGAAATGTTTAGATGTCCATAAGAACTGCTCCTGACTTTCCCTCTTCCTTCTGTACCTCCAGACGATTTACTGCTTGTGTATTGATTTGACTGCATGTGCGGCATATATCTGTCTAACCATTTTATATCGCTTTAGAAACCGTTTCCAATTCACATTTTGGGAATGATTTATAGGAAAGCACTGATCGGGAATTATTTCGACATCGGAAAATTTCATAAATGACTTGAAATAAAATGAAATCTGGAAACCGTGAGTACAGGGGAGAACATGTAGCGTGAATAATGAATGTGCGCATCGTAATAGTAATTTGTCCTTGACTCTGATTTTAATACCAATTAACAGTTTTTCTTGCATGCGTCCGTAAATATTCAAAACTTTTGTGAAGCACCACAAAGCCAAAACTCGACGTAGAGGAACAGTCCTATCCGATAACACGGAAATATACGGTATTTGTACGAGTTAGTGAGGCCTTAATGTATTAAAATTAGAGAGGGATCTTTCTAAATAAAGCATTATATAATTCTGTTAATCTGACTTGATAACACAAGAATATTGAAATGAATTCGGATAATGTTGGGTTAGTCCCTGGCACAGATCCCTTACTAACAGGCCATCTGTTACAAACTTGTATTCACTATTACACCTTGACAGTAAGTATATCTGGTTTATCTCAAACCACACCTTCCAAAATGTCTTATACTCATCAATGTAATTTTGGCGTCAATAAGTGAATGATCTTTATCCGTCTGGTACGAAGTTTGGGCCCATACACAGGCGTTTGGTTCTATAGACATTATTCTCTGTCTATATAAATATCTATAGCGCCAAACGCCTATGGTGCATATGGCACTGCACATGAGCTATATGTATGTGCTGATGTTAGATTAGCGTAGAGACCAGTGAGGTGTGTGCTGATGGTAGATTAGCGTAGAGACCAGTGAGGTGTGTGTTTGTTTACGTGTGGCAGGCTGCTTGTTTACAGCATTACACAACATCATCTGACGTCCGTATCGAGATATAAACAGGCTTTGAGTAACGTTCCGCCACCTCCGTAACATATCATCCCATATAATAATAATCCGGCATGACATTTTCTTGTATCGCTTAATTTATATAAAAGTACCCAGTATATGTATCTGTCCAATTAAACAGTCAGCTCTCGTAGGCTGAGAGACCGGACGGCCAAGGCATCTCAGATATTCGTCTTCTTCAAAGATGCAGGGTTTAGTAGGGTGTTGTCCTCCATATATCTCTTATGTGTTTCCCTATATCGACTAGACGTGAAGGCAAAGCAGACTAAATGTACCGTGTAATGCACGCGCCAGACGAGAGATTTAATGCAAAATGGTTATCAAAACATGCCAATGAGGATTGCCGTTATAGGTCACCAGAAATGAACACATACACATCTTCAGGTCCTCATTACACTTAGTTCTTTTTGGTTTTGTATACAAACTACAAAGAGGTCATGCTAGCTTTGATCAACTTTGGACAATTCTTCTCAGCTTAAGCGCGCGATTTGGCCCGATTGTGAATATTATAATGACTCGTGAAATAAAGGGAAGTAACTCCGATATATTTCAGAGTCGGGTCACTTCGCAGAAATTTCCGGCTATCTTCGGAAATATTACTCCGAAGATTGACGGAAATTACTCCGAGATGTCACGATTGTTATTTTTAAATGATCCTTTTATCTCGTTTGCAGGCAATAAACTTTTTTATCTACTTATTTTTGTCACGCTGTACTCTACTACAAAGACAGACGCCTCCTAATAATGAGACGCTACACAACAAGTTTATAAATCCCAATAACAATTACGCTTTCCGGAAACTAATATCCGGTCTCGTTTTCTGTCATTATATCTGCGAACGTGTGTTTAATTAATTCCAGGAGTTCCGGTCAACGCATTAACACTCATTTACTAGGCCATCAGACAATCCCCAAGAAGGCATAGTTTTGATGAAACTGTGTCACTTTTTATTCTCTATACAAATTCCCTTTTCTCCAAAACCATTACTTCATAATGCGTAATTTGTGATTATACGGCCCCGTCCGACACCCGAGGGTCGTTAATACCGCTCATTATAACCATCAAAGATGAGACTTCCTTGTGAGGTTTAGCCAGATTTATTATTATAGCGCCAATTGAGTGTTATTATGTGTAGTTTTTCGAGCATCAGGTAATCTTGCGTGGCCTTGGAAGTTAATTGTGTTGCTTCGCTTGCCTTTGGATTGATCGATGTGATGCTTTAAGTGGTGGTTTAGTGTAAAGTTTTACAGATTCTTACAATTATTTTCAAGCTTTCCCTAACTTTACAAATCTGTATGTATTTAGATCAACTATAATAACATATATGGCGACGAGTTACACTTTATATATTAGTCCGCGAACCCTGAGTTTATTGTTAGGCTTTCATTATTTTATTTTTGCCTAATATATATTAGGCAAAAGAATTAGAAAAATAAATAAATAAAAATAAAAAAATAAAAATAATATAGGCATGTTTAGCGGTCTATTTATACATATTTGAACCTATCATATTGTACGTAAATCAATTTTATTAGATTTGATTTTACCGATTGATCTGAAGGTCTCTAAAACGCCTTAAATGATATGTAGGGAAAGGGAGATAATCTTAATCAAAGGGAGATAACGTTACCAAAGTGAGATAATAATACAATCGAGTTATTGTTCAAAAAGGAAGATAACTTAACCAAAGAGAAATAACCGTTCTAGAGGGAGATAACTATACCTAAGAGAGGTAACAATTTTGCTTTGCAATGCGGACTTTTTATTTGTTTAAGTCACTTTAACATATTATGACAAAACTGTAAACTGCTGATTTGGTTTCCTTTGTTTAGACTGAAAGTGCGTGAAAATGATAAGGTTACCATTCTGTCACAGAATTAAATACTCCTGTTTAATATTTCCATGGGATAGGTAATCAAGACACTGCTATAATTATACTGGTTTATATAACGGTACCCCGCCTGGCATCTTTATGTCACAAATAACGTGACAATTGTGTTAGTTTTGTGAACTCACCTGGATTCGATTACAAAATTACAAATTACGATAAATGTGGACGAAATTATCACATTTGTATCTAAAAACAGCCGACCAATATTAGAGCCTTGTCACTGTAGAGTTAGAAACATATCACGTTTCAACGGTTTGTGAAATAACATCCGGTAATTCATAGACTAAACAATGGCTAGTGATGGGAATTATCTTTAATCTGAATATCGTATCACAAACTAACAACATTATTTATGGCATTCTTAATTACATAAAATATAAAGGAAATGTATCGAAAATCCTCTCGCTGTAATAGTCAAGTTTGACCGATCGATGTTCCATGTAAATACATGGAATTACTTTAGTTGGAGAGTAAGATAGACAATACCTACATGTATGCTAATTACTTTGGTTGAAGAGTATGATAGACAAAACATACATCTATGCTTATTGCTTTGGTTGGAGAGTAAGAAAGGCAATACATACATACATGTATGCTAATTACTTTGGTTGGGGAGTAAGACGGACAATACATACATGTATGCTAGTTACTTTGGATGAGAGTAAGATGGACAATACATTCATGTATACTTGTTACTTTGGTTGGAGAGTAAGATGGACAATACATACATGTATGCTTGTTACTTTGGTTGGAGAGTAAGATGGACAATACATAAATGTATGTTAATTACTTTGGTTGGAGAGTAAGATGAATACATAAATGTATGCCTGGTTTGGAGAGTAAGATGGACAATACATACATATGTATGTATACTTGTTACTTTGTTTGGAGAGTAAGATGGACAATACATACATGTATGCTAATTACTTTGGTTGGGGAGTAAGATGAACAATACATACATGTATGCTAATCACTTTGGTTGGAGAGTAAGATGGACAATACATTCATGTATGCTAATTACTTTGGATGAGAGTAAGATGGACAATACATTCATGTATGCTAATGACTTTGGTTGAGGAGTAAGATGAACAGAATATACATGTATTGTAATTACTTTGGTTGGAGTGTATTATGAATACATACATGTATACTTGTTACTTTGGTTGGAGAGTAAGATGGACAATACATAAATGTATGCTAATTACTTCGGTTGTAGAGAAAGATTGGCAATACATTCATGTATACTTGTTACTTTGGTTGGAGAGTAAGATGGACAATACATACATGTATGCTTGTTACTTTGGTTGGAGAGTAAGATGGACAATACATAAATGTATGTTAATTACTTTGGTTGGAGAGTAAGATGAATACATAAATGTATGCCTGGTTTGGAGAGTAAGATGGACAATACATACATATGTATGTATACTTGTTACTTTGGTTGGAGAGTAAGATGGACAATACATACATGTATACTAATTGCTTTGGTTGGAGGGTATGATGAATAAATACATGTATGCTAATGCCTTTGGTTGGAGAGTAAGATGGACATTACATACATGTATGCTAATTACATTGGTTGGGGAGTAAGATGGACAATACATACATTAATTACTTTGGTTGGAAAGTAGGATGGACAATACATACATGTATGCTAATAACTTTGGTTGGAGAGTATGATAGACAAAACATAAATTAATTACTTTGGTTGGGGAGTAAGATGGACAATACATACATGTATGCTAATAACTTTGTTTGGGGAGTAAGATGGACAATACATACATGTATGCTTATAACTTTGGTTGGGGAGTAAGATGGACAATACATACATGCATGCTAAGAACTTTGGTTGGGGGGAAGATGGGCAATACATACATTCATTACTTTGGTTGGGGAGTAAGATGGACAATACATACATGTATCTTATTACTTTGGTTGAGGAGTAAGACGGACAATACATACATGTATGTCAATTACTTTGGTTGCAGAGTAAAATGGACAATACATACATATATGCTAATTACTTTGGTTAGAGTGTATGATGAATACATACATGTATGCTTATGACTTTGGTTGGAGAGTAAGATGGACAATACATAAATGTATGCTAATTACTTCGGTTGTAGAGAAAGATGGGCAATACATTCATGTATGATAATTACTTTGGTTGGAGAGTAAGATGGACAATACATACATGTATACTAATGACTTTGGTTGGAGAGTAAGATGGACAATACATAAATGTATGTTAATTACTTTGGTTGGAGAGTAAGATGAATACATAATTGTATGCTAATGACTTTGGATGGAGAGTAAGATGGACAATACATACATGTATACTTGTTACTTGGGTTGGAGAGTAAGATGGACAATACATACATATGTATGTATACTTGTTACTTTGGTTGGAGAGTAAGATGGACAATACATACATGTATACTAATTACTTTGGTTGGAGGGTATGATGAATAAATACATGTATGCTAATGCCTTTGGTTGGAGAGTAAGATGGACATTACATACATGTATGCTAATTACATTGGTTGGGGAGTAAGATGGACAATACATACATTAATTACTTTGGTTGGAAAGTAGGATGGACAATACATACATGTATGCTAATTACTTCGGTTGTAGAGAAAGATGGGCAATACATTCATGTATGCTAATTACTTTGGTTGGAGAGTAAGATGGACAATACATACATGTATACTTGTTACTTTGGTTGGAGAGTAAGATGGACAATACATACATGTATACTAATTACTTTGGTTGGAGGATATGATGAATAAATACATGTATGCTAATGCCTTTGGTTGGAGAGTAAGATGGACATTATGTACATGTATGCTAATTACATTGGTTGGGGAGTAAGATGGACAATACATTCATGTATGCTAATTACTTTGGATGAGAGTAAGATGGACAATACATTCATGTATGCTAATGACTTTGGTTGAGGAGTAACATGGACAGAACATACATGTATTGTAATTACTTTGGTTGGAGTGTATGATGAATACATACATGTATGCTAATGATTTTGGTTGGAGAGTAAGATGGACAATACATAAATGTATGCTAATTACTTCGGTTGTAGAGAAAGATGGGCAATACATTCATGTATGCTAATTACTTTGGTTGGAGAGTAAGATGGACAATACATACATGTATACTTATTACTTTGGTTGGAGAGTAAGATGGACAATACATAAATGTATGTTAATTACTTTGGTTGGAGAGTAAGACGAATACATAAATGTATGCTTATGACTTGGGTTGGAGAGTAAGATGGACAATACATATATATGTATGTATACTTGTTACTTTGGTTGGAGAGTAAGATGGACAATACATACATGTATACTAGTTACTTTGGTTGGAGGGTATGATGAATAAATACATGTATGCTAATGCCTTTGGTTGGAGAGTAAGATGGACATTACATACATGTATGCTAATTACATTGGTTGGGGAGTAAGATGGACAATACATACATTAATTACTTTGGTTGGAAAGTAGGATGGACAATACATACATGTATGCTAATAACTTTGGTTGGAGAGTATGATAGACAAAACATAAATTAATTACTTTGGTTGGGGAGTAAGATGGACAATACATACATGCATGCTAAGAACTTTGGTTGGGGAGTAAGATGGACAATACATACATGTATGCTTATAACTTTGGTTGGGGAGTAAGATGGACAATACATACATGTATGCTAAAAACTTTGGTTGGATAGTAAGATGGACAATACATACATGTATGCTTATAACTTTGGTTGGGGAGTAAGATGGACAATACATACATGTATCTTATTACTTTGGTTGAGGAGTAAGATGAACAATACATACAGGTATGCTAAAAACTTTGGTTGGAGAGTAAGATGGACAATACATACATTCATTACTTTGGTTGGGGAGTAAGATGGACAATACATACATGTATCTTATTGTATGCTAATTTCTTTGGTTGCAGAGTAAGATGGACAATACATACATGTATGCTAATTACTTGGGTTGCATAGTAAGATGGACAAAACATACATGTATGCTAATGACTTTGGTTTGGTTGGAGAGTAAGATGGACAAAACATTAATGTATGCTAATAACTTTGATTGGAAATAAGATGGACAATACATTCATGTATGCTATTTTTTGGTTGTAGAGTAAGATGGACAATACATACATGTATGCTAATTAAGATAGTAGGATGGACAATACATACATGTATGCTAATTACTTTGGTTGAAGAGTAAGATGGACAATACATACATGTATGCTAATTACTTTGGTTGTTGAGTAAGATGGGCAATACATAATTGTATGCTAATTACTTTGGTTGGAGAGTATGATGGACAATAAATACATGTATGGTAATTACTTTGCTCTGTTTTGGAAAAAAAGAAGTCCTGTCTTTCTTTCGTCCGTTTATATGTGCATTATTACATTCTTTCGTTCGTTCCTGTATTCTTTCGTTCGTTCGCTCGCTCGTGCAATGTTCGTTCGTTCGTTTTTTCGTTCGTTCTCTTGTCTGTTTATTCATTCATTCATGGTTATTGATTAGTTTAGCTTGTCGAAAGATAACAAAACATAACACAGATTTGTTATAGATTCGTTTAATGTAACCAAAACATGCAGAATAATATATGACTTGAGCCTAGGCTTGCCACCTTTCCGAACGATCACTAAAATCATCATTTGTCTGTATAACATACGCTATTCGATTGTTTAAAACGTCAACTGAAATTCTTTTTAACATCTAAGCTACGGCCGCGTGGTCAGTGTTGTCCTTCTACTCATGTAAATGAAGCAGACATATTCTGTATAACCCGTTAGAATGACAGGAAGGACGCTGTCATGTCCAGCGCCTTTGTGTACATGGCATGGCTGTCATCTTGGTGGGGCTAGTTCGCCTTATTCAATATTTTGGTCTCGTGAATCATGAATGGAGCTGGACGTGCTTTGAATGATTGTCCTTCTAATAAATTGATGACAAGCATTCTAATTCGGGGACTTAAGGACTTTACATAAGGTTTGAATATTCTGTTGTACATGTATGTCGAGTCCTTGTTATTCGTGTTAAGCATATAACAATGTTTGGATACACTTTGTGGACTCAAGATTTATTCGGACCTTTTTATCTTCCCTTCTTAAAAGATGCTCCATCGCCGACAAATGTTTTTTTTTCTCTATCTAAAACATGAGCAGACGATTTAGTATTTTTCTTCATTTACAAAATTTACTTACTTTACACCATTAGTCCGAGCTTATAATTTTACTATAAGATAGAAATATTAAAAATAATTCAATGCAATGAAAAAAATCCCATGACACTATGACCTATAATGAAGTACTGATTGCGCATGCACAAAAAGCAAATTAAAAAAAAAATGTGTTAATTAGACATATTTATATACGATTAAATACCAATTATTGTTAAAATGATGAGTATCGTTTATGCTTTGTCTGCGATTGAGCATCTTTAAAAGTATTTTCTTACTTTTTATTTTTGTAACATAGCATCTGTTCGAAAGTTGAGTCACTTGTATTTAATGGAAGTTTTATGTCTGATTTCAAAGCATTTGTCAGGTTAAATCAAACTTCATGATGAGATGCTATACATGTAGTGCATTACCAACTTTAATAAACAATCAATCAACTAATCAATCAATCAATCAACAACGATCCATTGGTTAGTTGAGAAGACATAACATCCTATAAACAGCTAAGGTCATTGTATCAAGAGTTTTAACAAACGACCCGTGTATGAGCATAGTTTGGGAATCAGTTCCAGCCCTTTGTGAATTCATCTGTGAAAGCAACAAAAAATGAAGAAAAAAAAAGATCTGAGAACTTTTAGCCGCAAAATATTTCATTTGTTTGTATAATAGGGTTCATTTTCACCGTCTCTCTGTGAAAACTTAATTAACCACTGACTATACAGGTAATGCTTCCGAGATATCTGTCATTTCAATTACAGAGGTAAGAAAACAATCCATCTTAGTCGGTGAACAGACGCCGAGCTATACCGACATACTGTTTTACAGGCAAACAATGGATGATCTGAGCTATTATCATGTAAGTGAAAATGAAAAAGGTAGTCCTTTGTAAATAAATCAGGTCGAGACTGTCTTCCTTTCTAGATGAATAAATCCCGCTGTATTTCTAAAGACTGTCACTCTTAATTTCAAGGAAAGCTTATAGTATCTTTATACCTTTGTATATAGATCTAATACTTTTGTAAATGCCCTTTCACTATTGTGAAGATGAGGTTGACGGTAATACCAGTGCGGTTTATTCCATTTTACGGCATATGTGAGTTACAACTTAATTCTAGTTTCATGCATTACGGTATCAGATTTTTTTCAAGGTCGAGGTAATATGTTGTAAACATGTACTGGAGCTCTCAGGCTATAGAAACGGGGTCACAATTTCTGGAAATCTGAGTGTGTGGTGCTGACAAGCGAACGTTTGATAAATCACCATTAGTTACACTGGTATTTGTTGGTTCATCAATAATAAAATCCGTGCTAAAACACAAGATACACAACACGCATACTTTTATGAATTGGTATTGTTTTGTACATATAAAGACTAAATATTCGACAGTGGCGTAGGAAGATGAAACGTCATGGGGGGGGGGGGGGGGGGGGGGGGGGGGCAAAGGTCCTCAATATTTTGTAACCCCCCCCCCCCCCCGCCACACCTACAGGAGGAGATTAATTCAACTCCCAACCATATAATATATGCTTTATGTACATTTTTCATATATCACTAAATTTAATCCTTGTACACATTTATAGACAGTGGGGTCGCTAAAAGGAAATTAACGAATACGTAAATTGGCCAAATTAGCGTGTGAGCGTCGAAGGCGCGAGATTTTTGTGTTTTATTAGGGGTCTGAGGGTGACCCCCGGGATGAGTTTTATGTATTTTGATGATTTTGCTATCGCCCGAAAGCGCGAGATTTGGTGTTTGGGGGTCCGGGGGTCTCCCCCGGGAAAAAATTACGATTTAGAATGGCTTAGATGAGTTTTACGATGCATTTTGATGAATTTGCGAGCGCCCAAAGGCGCGAGAATTTGGTGTTAGGGGGGTCCGGGGGTCTCCCCCGGGAAAAAAATTACGATTTAGAATGGCTGAGATGAGTTTTACGATAAAGTTTAATGATTATAAAGTGTTCTTAACATGGTAATTTTTCGATTTAAAGCTACCTGCATTTAGAAATGATAATTGTGTCGTAATAACATTATGCAACCCTACTCGATCTGAATATACCGGCTTCACACCATCGGCACATTGTTGTGTAACATAAAAAAATGAATTAATTGTCTCGCTAAGACATATAAACAAATTGATCTTTTAAATTAAGAGACATTTTTTAAAATAGTACATAGAATTCCTTGATGGACATTTTTAGTCTAGTTTGTGTGTATTGAATTTTTACTATTTAAGGTTTGACATTATGTGCTTGAACGTTTTAGGAAATGCGCCGCGCAGCGGAAAATTTTCTAAAATGAAGTACGAAAAATGTGCCGGAGGACCCTTTTTTCTTTCAAATAAGCATTTTTAGAAAATTTCAGTCGGCGAAAATGGGGGGGGGGGGGGGGGGGGCAAAAAGGGGGGCAAAAAGACATGTTTGCCCCCCCCCGTCCTGGGGAACGGGGGGGGGGGGGGGGCCAGTTTCCCCCCCTGCCCCCCGCTTCCTACGCCCCTGTTCGAGCTCGTCACTTTATGCAAAAGTAATGTAGTGAGTAGTAATTCTGGACCTCTCACGGGTGTGGTCCTGGAGACGAAATGTACACATTTGATAAGACAACAAAATGTGTACACAGGCACTCAATAGGTATTAATACATGCGTTGAATATTTCTAATATAAATTACCGGTATGTCAGAAATATTTGTTTTGATGCTGAATATTTATTTTAACATTCAAACAATAAAAAGGACTGAAAAAGCGCCACTAATCCACCCGGAAGTTTTTGGACGGTCATTATACATGTACAATGTAGTTTTGTTTTACTTGGAAACACATTTTCTTCCTTATAAGGATGTCATGAACAAAAAGATGTATCGTATGATTGTCAGTGTAATACCGATATATCTAAAGTCATCATAAGTGTCACATGGCGCTTCCAATTATCGCTAATTGCAGTCCACGTATAAAGCAGAAAGGTTCCGGGAGTGTGATTAAGGAAACCAATCGGACGACGAACCGATATCAGCCTCGTACTACACAAAACGAAAGTATCGACCGGCGCATTGTTTCAAGATGTATACATTTTAATCAGGGAAGATACAATACACAACACGAGGATCCAGGACTTTAATTATCTATTGATGTACAGACGAATACACGAAGTGTTTGGGGGGGAAACACATCGTATGCGACATTTTCATCCATATCGCTGATGCAATATTACAAACATACATTAGTTTGGCTTTCAATTAAGCGCTTAACTGAATGAGATTGTGTAATGGGGATATATTGCACATGTCGCAATTCCATATTAAGTAAAATGCATGCTCGAGGCCCGTTAAAGATGAAAGGCGGTTGTACATTACCAAAAATAACTGTCATAGCATTGCTTGACACTTTGTCACTGGTTTTGCTTGTTTTCCATATTTGATTGTCAAATATACACGTCTTATTGTCGTTTTGTTCAAACACATTTCAGGGGACTAGTATATTTATATCTCAACGTAAAACTATATAGGAATTTTAATCAGTGGCACCAACTATTTGAAACAGTCATATGGTTTTATCTATCCAGCGATCTGTTTGGTGGTTTCCTTTGCCTATATCTTATCTCGGAAAATATCGTTTATATATGTCAAAGTGTTAGGTAGACCCAATATGCTTCCGAAAAAAAATATGACCTGTTTGTATTTCCGAAACCGGAATTTTGAAATGTTCTTACCATACGGAAAGATCGTGCCAAAAAACTGAGACCATTTTCGCTCATTTGGTCAATTTTATTATGCCTAACAAAGAGTGACATATGTAGGTCTTCTGTGCACATGCGTCATCACCCGTGATGCCACCAATCAGCTATATATGTCTTCATTACTCACAGATATCGTCATGCTAAGTGTTTCTATTGTATCGAACGCGCCGGGACATTTTGCACGCTGTTGGATATACTTCAACGAATGCACAGCAGTAATCATCAAATCCGTCATTTCAACGAAATATCACATAACATACCTTAATCAGATTTTCCGTTTCATTTGATTCTCTCAACACCTCATAGAATCGTAGATGATTGAAGAACTAACATGGTGTGAAAGTCATAAGTAGCAGACCAAGGACCGGAGTCAAGGGTGACAGAAAGCGCCAATTTTTTTCTTCATTTCGATATACCGGAAAATTTTCACTTGAATGCGTTAAATCGGAAAACTGATAAATTGTTTGTTGTATATGGCAATTATTCGGTAGACGGCGTAAATATTTTCTCGTTAACTTTTCGTCTGCGTCAAGTAGCCGTCGGATTCTGTATTGTATCGGTTCTGACAGCATGTGCATAGCGGTATATATATTCATCCGTTACTTTCTTTTCTTAAAATTTTTATTATTGATAATGCAGAAAGTCATGGTTATATATTCAGAAAAGCTAGGCTATTACAATGCATCTCTCATGGGGTCCTTTGGCCTTAATTATTTGTGCAAAACTGCGAGATAGTTTTGTTATCTACATTTAGTTCCGATTCACTGGATTTGCGCAAAAACGGAGCTCTGGGTTAAGCTATGTTTTATCACACCAGCTATTGTTTTGTCTCTGAGTTGATGAAGCATTACCTTTTATACGCTGTGTTTGTTCACTTGTTAGAAATTCATTATTTTAGGTAGAAATAACATGCCTAAGACAATGTAGACAATATTCAGCTGCAAAAACTCTGTTTCATTTACTTTGCGCTTTAAATTCAGAAAACATTGAGCAATGTCTTTGACGTCTGTCCTCATTGTAAGCTTCCATAAGAGAATATCCTGTTCGGTAATGTGAAGATTCCCGCCTCGGAATGCCCAGAGGTACACTGTCTCCCACACAGTGTCTTTGGAAGCTCTTATATAATAAATTCAACTTATCACAATAGCCTGTCTCGTCTCAAGAACACTTCTGGTATAAAAAAAGTAGTGATATCCATGCCTTACAACCTTTATCACAAAGGAGACACGTCACACAAACATATAGTCCCCATCAAACGCACCCCAGATCCTTCTATCAAAAGCACCCTTGACATCCTATCAAACGCACACAAGATCTTTTTATTGAACGCATCCCTAATCATCCTATCAAACGCACCCCTGATCCTTTTATCAAACGCACCCCTGATCCTCTTATCAAACGCAACTCTGATGATCCTATCAAACGCACCCCTTATCCTCCTATCAAACGCACCCATGATCCTACTAGCAAACACACTCATGATCCTCCTATCAAACGCACCAAACCTTTGGGGACTTAACATTTCAATACAAAAACGTTCTTGTAAGTGAACCGATCTTTTCTCCAGCTACTATTGTAGTCTTCTTGTCAAATCTATGTTGTTTGATATAGAAAATGGAAAAGGGACAAAGATAACGATATACTTAGTTTCACTGTATTATTCCATTTTCTGTTGTATCAGTTTCCATGCAATGCACGTCCTCAATATTCGTGATCTTTTCCAGAACGGAGCCGTGATGAACTCTGAGATACATTGACATCGACGTAGTCTACATAAAACAATGACGTCACATCTGTATACCAATTAAGACAATTGTATATTTCAATGAGTTGATGACGTCATCATTTCTCACCTTTGTAACTATAGGTTGTATCATAGATGCGTCATATTTCTATGGACATCAACAAAACATATCAAATTAAAGTTGTATGGTCTATAACTTTCGCTCTTTTGGTTATAGTGAAAACTGTTTAAGTGTTATACATATTTTTCTCCGTCTGCCTGAGGTTTAAACTTTCTAATTTTACCACTTTTTATAAAGTTGCAGCACTGGAAGTATCTTTAATTATAAAAGTAAAAAATCTTTTTAACGTGTACACGTGAAAAATTGGCTCGAAATATGCCGAATCATTCCGAACTCTTCCGAACATCGTCGCGACAATCTCGAAGTTAAACGAGAGTTGTGAAACCAAGAGAAAATATCAACAATTTTTCATAAACAAAATAAGTGGTCGACCTCATCAGACTCTATCTACAAAGAAAATAATGCTCGCACATTACAATATTTGATACACACAACATTTTACGGTAATGTGTAAATTGGATGTTTCAAATACTCAATCTGTGGACATATACTAGCATGATTTGCTCATATAGGCCAGAAGGAAAACGTAAACAAACACATGTGTGCTTACGCTAGTTACCTGGCTCACCACATGCAGGTCGTTTCGAACGTCAGTCACGTGATACGATTAGGAATCCGACAAAACCTGAAGTCACTGAACATGGCGGTGATTGAAGGCGCTTGATTCAAAACCAGGAATATATGATTCCTAGATTTTGGCTCTCTTATAGGCCGACATACATTGTATGCTTTTGGGGAGCTAAATCATCAAGTTACATGTCTATGTTTAAATATCAAATGTTTAAGTTACATATCGTTACAGTGAAATAAGCAGCAATACAACTTTAACGCACTGTAGAATTAAACAGTTGACACGGATCGGTTAGCTTCAAACTTGTTTGTAGAGTACAACATTAGGCCACAGGTTTACGACGCGCGCGCGCAAAAAAAATACTAAAAATACTAAAAGGTTGTTTACTTAGCCCTGTATCCCATTTCCAGAAAATGGGGTAATTAATTTTAAAATGCTCTGAACACCACAAAAATCATCCATTTATTGTCATGCAGAACAGATGATCACCGATCTCGGCCATTTTTTGTCTGTCGTCTCCGATTTGATACAAGCTCTCTGATTGACTCCTAGGAGCGAGTGGACCAATCAGATAGCTTAATAATAACAATTCGGAGACGACAGACACAAAATGGCCGAGATCGGTGATCATCTGTTCTGCATGACAATAAATGGAGCGTGGGGATCACTAAGGGATACCAATGTGCAATTTTTATAAGTAAGTGAGTTTATATTGAGGATCTGCACTTCAGGGATGCATTCGTTGAATAGATGGCGATTTTATTCGGTCTGTGCTCATTAGGGAATCGTGACCTGGGGATGTAGCGTGTTCTTTTCCGACTAACGATTTTTACACGAATCCTCGTAATTCAACTTTCGATATGAAATAAAATTCGCCCATAATCCCATCATATCATATACCATAGTGACCAGTAAGGAATTGTCTTCAATGTAAGCTAACCAATATTTAGATCGGATGATTTTTGTGGTGTTCAGAGCATTTTAAAATTAATTACCCCATTTTCTGGAAATGGGATACAGGGCTAAGTAAACAACCTTTCAGTATTTTTAGTATATTTTTTTTTGCGCGCGTCGTAAACCTGTGAACCAATACAAATGTACTCCAAATGTGACCCAATTGGATTTACTGATGTACATGTATTAGGACAATATGAACAATTTTGCCTGAACATAATGACCATGATAATGTATATCACTGGGATAAGTAAATTATTATTGAATTCAATTTCAATATTCCATTTCTGAATGATTCAAATGAAATAATTATCAATACAGCGTTCTGCTATATGAACTTTTACGACACGGGCACGAAATTTATTCAATATGTACACTAGTATTAGTCAATAGGTATGGACGTCATATCCTTATGATAGTATATGATGTACGGTGCTGATACAACTTACAAGGTTAACAGTATTTACGTACCCCTGTGATCAAATCGAATTATACAATATATGAAATAGAAGTCACATTTTCTCCGGCTGTGATGACGTCGGTTTTCAATTAGTAAAATAACTAAAATTATGCAGTCGGATTTGTTATTACACAAAATATTGACCGTATAGCGAGTACACTGTAGATAGAACCTCAGAAACAGCAGGATTAGCGATGTCGATAATCCGACGTAGTCCAGTTATTATCACGTTTGGATGGATTTGATAGTCTATTACTGTATTTATCGCCCCGGAGAACGATATACTGTCAGCCGACTCCCGTACTGGTTTATAATAACGTAGAATTACTACATATATAATTGATCAATTTATGTGCCCGACGGGCTACCGTTGGTCGTTACAAAAATTACTCAACAATAACTACGCCAAATTAAAGTAAATATCAGCGGTATAACTGTGTACGTAAATAAGATTTCATTCTGGATTGTGGCCAGCTTTCCATTATTAATTAAATGGCGGATATTTCGGTCGTAGCTTTCTGTTTTATGAGCTGTTAACTACATTTTTTGTCCTGTATTTTTGGTTGTTGTTGTGTAGAGATAGAAGAGAGTTATGTAAATCATGATCTAGCTGCAATAGATATGTTTGCGCTTTCAAGTCGTCGTTCGTTCCCTATTGTATGTGTGAATTTTCTTAGTGAGATGCATCACATAAATCAAACCAGAAAAATGACGGCCATTTTACACGGAAGTGTCCTACAACAAGATCTAGTGTGTTGTGGTGTGTTTCCGGTTAGACCGGTTGGTGCCTTTCATTATATTTTCATTTTTACTACAAGAAGCCTCAAGGTCTCATGGATAAACGAAATGCAATGTATTTGGAACTCGAACAAGCCCTTTGGGTCGTTTCATCAAATATATCAATGTAACTCAGAGAAACAAATGATTCAGTCTCTGTCGACAATACCGGAAGTGGTGTTTCTTTGAATGCATAAAACTGGGCAATCTGTGTCATTATAGATACTTATAGTTCGTAAAGTATCAGGAAGGGACCTTGGTCTGTATCATAGCACGTACAGCCACAGTAGCTGGTGTCCATTCCAAGGTCACGTGACCAGTAACACCTGAGTAATGACCAGCGGCTCAATAGGGATATAATACAGCATTTAATCAGCAGTGACATTGCAGCACGCTGGACGTAAAATGTGTCTAACACATGTACCTGGAATTCCTTCAACATATTTGTGATAGGCTATACACTGCATTTCAACTATATAATAACCGTAAAACGGATCAACTTTTTATCACCACCAACCTCTGCGTGGCAGAAAGACTGCACATGTACAGGTGTTTAGATTTAATGTGCATTGTTAGAAGTCCACTACAGGTAAGCACAGTAAAACAGGAACGTATAATGCATATATGTTCGTGTGTTTGCGTAGACGTTACGGTAATTTGCCGAGAGAAACTGATCTGACAGCTAGCCGGCGTATTTACATTCAATTATCCCTAAAATAAGGGTCACGTCTTTCCTTAAGTATCAGACCTATGTATGAAGTCTTATTATTTTGGGTATATGTCTCTTAGAACGGAGAGACAAACATGCCATGATGCGAGTATAGTCAGGTTATAGTCTCTTTTTTATACTTCTGTGCTGCTATTTCATGGGAAACAATCAGTCCTATAGAAAGTAAAGGTCATTGTACGTAATATTCATTCACCAGTACGTAAACTTTCTCTTTGTTTTCAACATTTTTATAAGTTTAAACTTTCTTTATTTCGATTAACAACTTAATGTAGGACATCTTACATCCAGGTGTAAAACTGTATTTAAATACATGCACAGCAATATGTATTTGTCTTTCGAACGCTGTCATTTTCACAGATTTTGATATTCAAAAAAGAGTCTGCTGACTAGCATGGAACATGTGCACTTTATTTAGATTAACATGGATTATTTTGTCATGTATGTCCATTCTTTATCCCGTCTTTACGCTCTTTGTGCACTTTATTTAGATTAACATGGATTATTTTGTCATGTGTGTCCATTCTTTATCCCGTCTTTACGCTCTTTGTGCACTTTATTTAGATTAACATGGATTATTTTGTCATGTATGTCCAATCTTTATCCCGTCTTTACGCTCTTTGTGCACTTTATTTAGATTAACATGGATTATTTTGTCATGTATGTCCATTCTTTATCCCGTCTTTACGCTCTTTGTGCACTTTATTTAGATTAACATGGATTATTTTGTCATGTGTGTCCATTCTTTATCCCGTCTTTACGCTCTTTGTGCACTTTATTTAGATTAACATGGATTATTTTGTCATGTATGTCCAATCTTTATCCCGTCTTTACGCTCTTTGTGCACTTTATTTAGATTAACATGGATTATTTTGTCATGTGTGTCCATTCTTTATCCCGTCTTTACGCTCTTTGTGCACTTTATTTAGATTAACATGGATTATTTTGTCATGTATGTCCAATCTTTATCCCGTCTTTACGCTCTTTGTGCACTTTATTTAGATTAACATGGATTATTTTGTCATGTGTGTCCATTCTTTATCCCGTCTTTACGCTCTTTGTGCACTTTATTTAGATTAACATGGATTATTTTGTCATGTATGTCCATTCTTTATCCCGTCTTTACGCTCTTTGTGCACTTTATTTAGATTAACATGGATTATTTTGTCATGTATGTCCATTCTTTATCCCGTCTTTACGCTCTTTGTGCACTTTATTTAGATTAACATGGATTATTTTGTCATGTGTGTCCAATCTTTATCCCGTCTTTACGCTCTTTGTGCACTTTATTTAGATTAACATGGATTATTTTGTCATGTGTGTCCATTCTTTATCCCGTCTTTACGCTCTTTGTGCACTTTATTTAGATTAACATGGATTATTTTGTCATGTGTGTCCATTCTTTATCCCGTCTTTACGCTCTTTGTGCACTTTATTTAGATTAACATGGATTATTTTGTCATGTATGTCCATTCTTTATCCCGTCTTTACGCTCTTTGTGCACTTTATTTAGATTAACATGGATTATTTTGTCATGTATGTCCATTCTTTATCCCGTCTTTACGCTCTTTGTGCACTTTATTTAGATTAACATGGATTATTTTGTCATGTATGTCCAATCTTTATCCCGTCTTTACGCTCTTTGTGCACTTTATTTAGATTAACATGGATTATTTTGTCATGTATGTCCAATCTTTATCCCGTATTTACGCTCTTTGTGCACTTTATTTAGATTAACATGGATTATTTTTGTCATGTATGTCCATTCTTTATCCCGTCTTTACGCTCTTTGTGCACTTTATTTAGATTAACATGGATTATTTTGTCATGTGTGTCCATTCTTTATCCCGTCTTTACGCTCTTTGTGCACTTTATTTAGATTAACATGGATTATTTTGTCATGTGTGTCCAATCTTTATCCCGTATTTACGCTCTTTGTGCACTTTATTTAGATTAACATGGATTATTTTGTCATGTGTGTCCATTCTTTATCCCGTCTTTACGCTCTTTGTGCACTTTATTAAGATTAACATGGATTATTTTGTCATGTATGTCCAATCTTTATCCCGTCTTTACGCTAGTGCTATTCCAGATTCTGAAATAGAAAGCACTGCCATATTGGAATCATGACGTATGCATTCTGAATGTAATCAGACAGAGCTATCTTGTTCTGGAACCTATATGGTTACTGAAACCAAGTATTCTGTCCTTACTAATGTTGTTGATACTGCTGTAAGTTTGATTTGTTTGCTCTTGTATAACTCTCATCGTCATTGAAAGATAATGGGGCGAATGTAAATGGCTATACCGTGACATGATGGGTGTACTGTTCGGTTATAGTGTCTAGATGCTTCAGTGATATCGCACTATACTGAAAAGGACAAGGAATTGATTCTAAGTTGGTCAACTGTTATATTATTCAACGCGTCTTCAAAGTAGATGTTCCTGCTGATTTTGGGCCATACTAACATGTAACGAAATGTATTAGAATCAAACATGTAATTGATATTGGAGATGACATTCGTACTATTGTAAATGTAAACTGTTGTTGTTGTTTTGTTGTGAATATTATTGGTATATGACGTCATTATTGATTTCGTCATTTGTTGTTTATATCTTTTGTTGACCTTAATGAACTGATTTTAGAGGTACTCCAGTCAAAAGTCAACTTTAGTCTATACCATACACCTGAGGCTGGTCTGACCACTATCCACTACTTGGGGTGGTCAGTCTACACAGATGGTCAGCATGATATACAAATGTAGACCTCTAATCATAATAGCGTTGATCTGTGTGTACCTGTCGTGTTTACCTCGGCTATCCACATCCATAATAAATACACACTTACACGGGAGAATTGGAACTTAAGGATATCAATTTAAGAGCTTTTATTGACAGTTGAACCGATTAAACCGCTTGACCGGCTATAGATATATACAGTGGACAGTGGCTATGCCGCGTCATTCACACAATCTTAGTTATATAACCGGGCATTGCTTCACCTGTTGTGTATCGGACTTTTATCTTATATCGTTCGCTGGATGGACGTGACAGCAGTGTGTATAGTGGAGATCTAACTGAAAACGGAGAGAGTAAAGGAAGTACCGCCGTCTGAAGTACCTACTAAGGACATTTTATATGACAACTTAGGACGTTTTACATTACAACTTAGGACATTTCAGCTACCAGTACCTGTACACAACTTCCTACGTTTAATTCACGTCTACACCAAGACAAAAACTTGTGTGTATACTTCAACCTGGAAGCAACTTCCGACGTTGGAAGAAAATATTCGGACGTGCAAGTCTCTCTTACTTGGATATAACTTTCAACCTTTACGTTACTTCTTTGGACGTGTAAGCTACTTTCTACTTGAACGACAGGTGAAACCTGTTTGTCCCGTGTAAATCAACTGATGTTGTTTCTCTGCTGTTGTGTGAAAGCAACATCTATTTCGGTAAGTGAAACTGACATATTACAGGGCGACAGGGCATTCTTCAACGTAAGGTGCTGTCGTCATGTCGATTTTACTATGTAGGGCATGCGAATGTCACAAAATGTTTACCTTGATATAACTATTCATCACACAGGTATTACTTAGTCATATCAAGTACATCTCAGTTAATACAAGCACATGACGTTTGATAATTTATATCCTTTGACGTCATACATATTGTTGTCACAAATTTACTATTTCTGTCAAGTTCCAGATGTTATAAGTTGTATAACTACTGCAAAGACTTAGGTTTAAATAAATAAATTTAAATTCAAAACAATTGAAGTTGTATCAAAATGTGACAGACCGAATTCCCGATAACAAGTCTGGCTGGCTATATATTACCAAAGTAACTATAGTGTAAAGATGTCAGCACGGATTGACTCTTGAAAGTGTTATGTTAATTGACTTGTTTTAGATATATAACGAGGTTTGAAACTTTTGTCAGTAATTTTACTCCTCGGATAATTGTTGTGATCTGTTTATTTCTTCAGTAGAACATTAACATGACAGTGCTGTAAGTTAAACTTATAATTGACAAAGAGCAAAAACATACGAAAAGAATCAAATTAATTACAGGCGTTTTGCGTGAACATGTGGAAGCATTGAAAATAACTCAATATAGATCAAAAGTGGGTCATGTGTGCCCTATAGTAATCAGGTTGTCCGTCTGTACGCTTTTCTTGTTACCACTGTTCTCAGAAAGTACTAAATGGATCAATCAAAATCATTCTTGTTCAATTCCATCTCCTTTCCACTCAAACCCATCCATCCCCCCATGCCCTTCAGCAAACAATTTCCCCCTGACTATAAACATTGTCTAATTGGATGGATCCAATAGGAAATACAGGGTAAATACCCGGAATCAGGAAATGCTTTTGAACGCTCGGGATGGTCAGATGGACAAAACGTGTCACCTTGTCGTACACCTGAACGACCTGTATAGTCGGTTTATGTCAACAAGTGTCCGTATTTATTGGACAGTTCGTCTTTCGGACTCATTATTAATATTTCATTTACATTCTTTACTCGAAATGAGGGTAGCCAAACTCAATCAAATCTGTCGAGCCTTCTGGACAAGGAAAGAAATATGAAAATTACAATTTGGCACAGACTGTTGCACTTTCTCTCCAAGTGACATTACTATTATTAATAGCAGGGGTTGTATGTTCTCCATTTTATAGAAAACCAGAAATAACTTGAGAGTTATTTGATATCGATCATAATTGTCGATATGATTTATGTGGTATTAAAGTACACGTTAATCTACCATTCATGTACGTCAGGCTGGAATGGATTGCTTCATACGCTGAAAGAGTTCAACTATCTTGTCATCCGACGCACGCAATGGGTCGCTCGCGAGTAGTGTACTAAACCATATGTCAAGTTTCAATTTAATTCCTTAATAGGTAGAGCTACGGATGTTGTTTTCTTAAAAGTTTAAATACATTTGAAGAAACATGACGCTCCTGATTTTAAAGTGAGCATTTATACTTGTAATTACATTTTTATCTGATTACACCAATATCTCTGGAACACTCATCAAAGTAAACATTAACAGTAAAATGTGAAGTGAACAATAAACATGTAAACAAACTTTTGCTTTTGGGGAGAAAACAAAGACATTAAATAGACTGTGTACCCTTTAGGGTAAACCAACAACAGAAACGTGTATTACTAATGTGTAAGGAATTCTTTCACGGAGTGGTTTATCATTGATACAGGATGTAGTATTTTCTTTAATATATACTCCATTTTATAGGAAAATACTTGCACCTTGCATTCGGAAACCTGTAGGTTAAACTCGCCTATCTCATATTTTTCTTTCTATCTAGGGTTAGATACATATGTATGACGTCACCATGACGTAGTAATATGGACACTGTTTATTTAAAGAGTTTTAAAGTGTTTTGAAATGCATGAACGTTTGTGTCAGTCGACAGATAATTTTCCGGGTTTAGACTATTTATCTGTAAAAGAAATTTGTAAATGAATGAATAATCGCATGGGGAATTAATTTGCTTCATTTATTGATAGAAGATTTTTGTATTTAAAAGAAGCATACTGATTCAATAACAAAATAGTAATTTAAAATCGTAATCGATTGAAAGAGAGGCGGTGTATATTTGGACGGAGTCTCTTTAGAAAATGATATTCCGGTAAGAACCACGGGCTCCGCTAGATTTAGCGTTCTAAGAATCAAATTCGACAACATCAGTCGAAAGACAGGGAATGTTTCGGATTAGTCTAACATCTGAAACCATAAAGGGTAAGACAGAGGTTAAATGACGCGTCGACGGTACTTATCTTTCTCCACCAAAACCATAGAACTTCGGGGTCGCATCCGAATCTCCAATAAATCTCATTAAAAGTGTGTAAGAAACGGCAAATATGGTAGAGATTGCGTTTCATGCAATTATACCTTAATATGTAGACTCAGCACAAGCTTAGATTGTAAAATACCTAATAGAAAAGTCCATTGGCATGAAAGAAACAAATTAAGCCAACGACCATTGTTTTTGTATGCCGATTTGAACATCATATTGTAATCCGTATGTTTAAATTATTTCCGTAATGTCGCATACACGGATACAATTAACTAGCTTTACGCCTGAAGATTGTAAATATTGTGTACTCACTATCTCCACCAGGCGCTCCATTAGCCCTAGATCGATATTGACTCGCCTCTTGACCATAGTTTCAGTCGCTATGGCCCACTTCCGGTTCTGTCTATCAAGTCACGATTCAGACAAGGGTCTGCTCAGTCGTGACGTTTAACCGTAGATTGATGAAAGCTTTGATCACGTACTTTGACAATAGCTGTATCATTTTAGTGCTTGTAAGTTGTTCATCACCAACCTTGTTATTAGTGACCGGGAGCAAATGGTTCAACTTCGTCGTGCTTAAAGTTGTATGGTCTATCACTTTCGCTCTTTTTGTCGTAATGAAAACTGTTTAAGTGTTATACATATTTTTCGCCGTCTGTCTGAGTTTAAAACTTTCTAATTTTACTACTTTTTATAAAGTTACAGCACTGGAAGTGTTTTTAATTATAAATGTAAAAAAAAAATTAACGTGTACACGTGGAAAATAGGCTCGAAAGATGCCGAATCATTCCGAACTCTTCCGAACGTCGTCGCGACAATCTCGAAGTAACACGAGAGTTGTAAAACCAAGAGAAAATGTCAACAATTTTTCATAAACAAAATATGTGGTCGACTTCAGCAAACTGGATTTACAAAGAAATTAATTCCCGCTCATTACAATATTTGATACACACAATATTGAATTACGTCAATGCGTGTATTGGATGTTTCAAACATATACCAGCACGTTTTGCTCATTTTAGCCAGAAGGAAAACGTAAACAAACACATGTGCGCTTACGCTAGTCACCTTGATCACCACGTGCAGGACGTGTGGACGTCAGTCACGTGATACGGTTCGGAATTCCGACGAAACCCGAAGGTACTGAACATGGCGGTGATTGAAGGCGTTTTATTCAAAACCAGGAATATATGATCCCTAGATTTCGGCTCTCTTACAGGCTGCCATATGGTTTTGGGGAGCTTAATCATTAAGTTACATGTCCATGTTCAAATATCAAATATTAAAGCGACGTATCGTTACAATGAAAATTACCAGAAATACAACTTTAAACAATTAATTCTTTGGCGTTTGTTTATTATTTTTCATCGGTTAATATTTACCAAAAATCTATGATCTTCCATATAAATTGATTTTCAGTTTTTTGTCTTTAACAGATATGACTGTTTTCCAAGATTTTGGAAAATAAATCATCATAATGATCATGTCCATCATTAGCTGTAGCGATGGTTTCGTTTTATCGCGACTGAACATAATCTTAGTAAGTAGTAGAGAATTCAACAAAGCATTCTTTTTAACGTTCTGTCCAGGAAATATATGTCCTCCAAAAATATTCTAGTTGATTCTTTACGGACAACTATTGTTCTCTTGTTCAATCTGAGCTGCAATATCCTTTGTTTTGCTTTAATGTTTCGCATGAAAATGCCTCACTTTTGACCCTAATGTTTGGATTCATGTCCCTATAGTCAAATGTACTACTTCTGTTATGTTAACATTACCGGTGTTCCTCCATGACCAGTATAAATATGACGGGTACCAATGGTACACACGGTATACTACCACGAGGTCAAACAAGGTGTCACACATAAATATGACGGGTACCAATAGTACACTCGGTATACTACCACGAGGTAAAACAAGGTGTCACACATAAATATGACGGGTACCAATAGTACACTCGGTATACTACCACGAGGTCAAACAAGGTGTCACACATAAATATGACGGGTACCAATAGTACACTCGGTATACTACCACGAGGTAAAACAAGGTGTCACACATAAATATGACGGGTACCAATGGTACACACGGTATATACTACCACGAGGTAAAACAAGGTGTCACACATAAATATGACGGGTACCAATGGTACACACGGTATACTACCACGAGGTCAAACAAGGTGTCACACATAAATATGACGGGTACCAATGGTACACACGGTATACTACCACGAGGTAAAACAAGGTGTCACACATAAATATGACGGGTACCAATGGTACACACGGTATACTACCACGAGGTAAAACAAGGTGTCACACATAAATATGACGGGTACCAATGGTACACACGGTATACTACCACGAGGTAAAACAAGGTGTCACACATAAATATGACGGGTACCAATGGTACACTCGGTATACTACCACGAGGTAAAACAAAGTGTCACACATAAATATGACGGGTACCAATGGTACACACGGTATACTACCACGAGGTAAAACAAGGTGTCACACATAAATATGACGGGTACCAATGGTACACACGGTATACTACCACGAGGTAAAACAAAGTGTCACACATAAATATGACGGGTACCAATGGTACACACGGTATACTACCACGAGGTAAAACAAGGTGTCACACATAAATATGACGGGTACCAATGGTACACACGGTATACTACCACGAGGTAAAACAAGGTGTCACACATAAATATGACGGGTACCAATGGTACACACGGTATACTACCACGAGGTAAAACAAGGTGTCACACATAAATATGACGGGTACCAATGGTACACACGGTATACTACCACGAGGTAAAACAAGGTGTCACACATAAATATGACGGGTACCAATGGTACACACGGTATACTACCACGAGGTAAAACAAGGTGTCACACATAAATATGACGGGTACCAATGGTACACACGGTATACTACCACGAGGTAAAACAAGGTGTCACACATAAATATGACGGGTACCAATGGTACACACGGTATACTACCACGAGGTAAAACAAGGTGTCACACATAAATATGACGGGTACCAATGGTACACACGGTATACTACCACGAGGTAAAACAAGGTGTCACACATAAATATGACGGGTACCAATGGTACACACGGTATACTACCACGAGGTAAAACAAGGTGTCACACATAAATATGACGGGTACCAATGGTACACACGGTATACTACCACGAGGTAAAACAAGGTGTCACACATAAATATGACGGGTACCAATGGTACACACGGTATACTACCACGAGGTAAAACAAGGTGTCACACATAAATATGACGGGTACCAATGGTACACACGGTATACTACCACGAGGTAAAACAAGGTGTCACACATAAATATGACGGGTACCAATGGTACACACGGTATACTACCACGAGGTAAAACAAGGTGTCACACATAAATATGACGGGTACCAATGGTACACACGGTATACTACCACGAGGTAAAACAAGGTGTCACACATAAATATGACGGGTACCAATGGTACACACGGTATACTACCACGAGGTAAAACAAAGTGTCACACATAAATATGACGGGTGCCAATGGTACACACGGTATACTAACACGAGGTCAAACAAGGTGTCACACATAAATATGACGGGTACCAATGGTACACTCGGTATACTACCACGAGGTGAAACAAGGTGTCACACATAAATATGACGGGTACCAATAGTACACACGGTATACTAACACGAGGTAAAACAAAGTGTCACACATAAATATGACGGGTACCAATAGTACACACGGTATACTAACACGAGGTAAAACAAAGTGTCACACATAAATATGACGGGTACCAATAGTACACACGGTATACTAACACGAGGTAAAACAAGGTGTCACACATAAATATGACGGGTACCAATAGTACACACGGTATACTAACACGAGGTAAAACAAAGTGTCACACATAAATATGACGGGTACCAATGGTACACACGGTATACTAACACGAGGTAAAACAAAGTGTCACACATAAATATGACGGGTACCAATGGTACACACGGTATACTAACACGAGGTAAAACAAGGTGTCACACATAAATATGACGGGTACCAATAGTACACACGGTATACTAACACGAGGTAAAACAAAGTGTCACACATAAATATGACGGGTACCAATGGTACACACGGTATACTAACACGAGGTAAAACAAAGTGTCACACATAAATATGACGGGTACCAATGGTACACACGGTATACTAACACGAGGTAAAACAAAGTGTCACACATAAATATGACGGGTACCAATGGTACACACGGTATACTACCACGAGGTAAAACAAGGTGTCACACATAAATATGACGGGTACCAATAGTACACACGGTATACTAACACGAGGTAAAACAAAGTGTCACACATAAATATGACGGGTACCAATGGTACACACGGTATACTAACACGAGGTAAAACAAAGTGTCACACATAAATATGACGGGTACCAATGGTACACTCGGTATACTAACACGAGGTCAAACAAGGTGTCACACATAAATATGACGGGTGCCAATGGTACACTCGGTATACTACCACGAGGTAAAACAAAGTGTCACACATAAATATGACGGGTGCCAATGGTACACTCGGTATACTACCACGAGGTAAAACAAAGTGTCACACATAAATATGACGGGTACCAATGGTACACACGGTATACTACCACGAGGTAAAACAAAGTGTCACACATAAATATAACGAGTACCAATGGTACACTTGGTATACTAACACGAGGTAAAACAAGGTGTCACACATAAATATGACGGGTACCAATGGTACACTCGGTATACTAACACGAGGTAAAACAAAGTGTCACACATAAATATGACGGGTACCAATGGTACACACGGTATACTATCACGAGGTCAAACAAGGTGTCACACATAAATATGACGGGTACCAATGGTACACTCGGTATACTAACACGAGGTAAAACAAGGTGTCACACATAAATATGACGTGTGCCAATGGTACACACGGTATACTACCACGAGGTCAAACAAGGTGTCACACATAAATATGACGGGTACCAATGGTACACTCGGTATACTATCACGAGGTAAAACAAAGTGTCACACATAAATATGACGGGTACCAATGGTACACTCGGTATACTAACACGAGGTAAAACAAGGTGTCACACATAAATATGACGGGTGCCAATGGTACACTCGGTATACCAACACGAGGTAAAACAAGGTGTCACACATAAATATGACGGGTACCAATGGTACACACGGTATACTACCACGAGGTAAAACAAGGTGTCACACCTAAATATGACGGGTGCCAATGGTACACTCGGTATACTACCACGAGGTAAAACAAGGTGTCACACATAAATATGACGGGTACCAATGCTACACACGGTATACTACCACGAGGTCAAACAAGGTGTCACACATAAATATGACGGGTACCAATGGTACACACGGTATACTAACACGAGGTAAAACAAAGTGTCACACATAAATATGACGGGTACCAATGGTACACACGGTATACTATCACGAGGTCAAACAAGGTGTCACACATAAATATGACGGGTACCAATGGTACACTCGGTATACTAACACGAGGTAAAACAAGGTGTCACACATAAATATGACGGGTGCCAATGGTACACACGGTATACTAACACGAGGTCAAACAAGGTGTCACACATAAATATGACGGGCACCAATGGTACACTCGGTATACTATCACGAGGTAAAACAAGGTGTCACACATAAATATGACGGGTACCAATGGTACACACGGTATACTACCACGAGGTCAAACAAGGTGTCACACATAAATATGACGGGTGCCAATGGTACACTCGGTATACTACCACGAGGTAAAACAAGGTGTCACACATAAATATGACGGGTACCAATGGTACACTCGGTATACTAACACGAGGTAAAACAAGGTGTCACACATAAATATGACGGGTGCCAATGGTACACTCGGTATACTAACACGAGGTAAAACAAGGTGTCACACATAAATATGACGGGTACCAATGGTACACACGGTATACTACCACGAGGTCAAACAAGGTGTCACACATAAATATGACGGGTGCCAATGGTACACTCGGTATACTACCACGAGGTCAAACAAGGTGTCACACATAAATATGACGGGTACCAATGGTACACACGGTATACTACCACGAGGTAAAACAAGTGTCACACATAAATATGACGGGTACCAATGGTACACTCGGTATACTATCACGAGATAAAACAAGGTGTCACACATAAATATGACGGGTACCAATGGTACACACGGTATACTACCACGAGGTAAAACAAGGTGTCACACATAAATATGACGGGTACCAATGGTACACTCGGTATACTAACACGAGGTAAAACAAGGTGTCACACATAAATATGACGGGTACCAATGGTACACACGGTATACTAACACGAGGTAAAACAAGGTGTCACACATAAATATGACGGGTACCAATGGTACACTCGGTATACTACCACGAGGTAAAACAAGGTGTCACACATAAATATGACGGGTGCCAATGGTACACACGGTATACTACCACGAGGTAAAACAAGGTGTCACACATAAATATGACGGGTACCAATGGTACACTCGGTATCGGTATACTAACACGAGGTAAAACAAGGTGTCACACATAAATATGACGGGTACCAATGGTACACACGGTATACTAACACGAGGTAAAACAAAGTGTCACACATAAATATGACGGGTGCCAATGGTACACTCGGTATACTATCACGAGGTCAAACAAGGTGTCACACATAAATATGACGGGTACCAATGGTACACACGGTATACTACCACGAGGTCAAACAAGGTGTCACACATAAATATGACGGGTACCAATGGTACACTCGGTATACTAACACGAGGTAAAACAAGGTGTCACACATAAATATGACGGGTGCCAATGGTACACACGGTATACTATCACGAGGTAAAACAAGGTGTCACACATAAATATGACGGGTACCAATGGTACACACGGTATACTACCACGAGGTCAAACAAGGTGTCACACATAAATATGACGGGTACCAATGGTACACTCGGTATACTAACACGAGGTAAAACAAGGTGTCACACATAAATATGACGGGTGCCAATGGTACACTCGGTATACTACCACGAGGTCAAACAAGGTGTCACACTCTAGCACCCTCTTTCCTTGAGGAAATCCAATGCACGACCATAAAAATAGTTGGTTCATGAAAAAGAAGTCATTTTCAAATTTGGACCCTTGTGGGGTCGGGTTGTTCGTATGAATACTTTGAGAATGGCACCATTGTTCTGTGTTTTTTTTCGTGACCGACCGTCAATATAGCACGTGCAGCTGTGTCGTTATATGTAATAGTTGAGCACGTGACAAACAGCGCGTGAACAGGTTTGCATGGAAACCTCTGAAATATCACGGTCTTTAGAATGATTTACTATAACTGTCGACTCGGTAATCGGACTTGTTTCCTGTCCCTAAAGTGGTGTTGCGTGCATTGGACGCATGTTTGAATGATATTTTTGTCTAGCTCTGTAACACGGGCAGATATAAAAAAAGGTAACCATCAGTTGTAAAAAGCCGGGAATTCTACCGTCAATATAATGGTTTTATGGCCGAGTTTTAATCTGGGGGACGAGTCTGTTCGTATTATAGCTACAGAGTGGCTACGTGTATATAATTAACTAATAAGTATAGCACCGCACGAACGACTGCATTTTAACGGGAAATCTTTTTTCTTTGTCTTCCGCAGGTAGAATAAGTCCGTCCATGGTAGTGGTTAAGCTATGGCGGAGATAATCCACAAAATATTCGGACAGAAGCATGGACATCACAGTAAGCATCATGAGAGCTCAGGGAAACAACAGGGGTCGGAAACGGAAGGCTACACCAAACAACAGCAGGAGTTCTGTAAGTACAGTGTTCGAATTATACAGGGTCAGGGTTGATAGAGTCCGTAATATACATAGCCGGGGTTGATTCATGGTCCGAATTATACCAGGTCAGGGTTGATACAGTGTCCGAATTATACAGGGTCAGACATAACACAGTGTCCGAATTATACAGGGTCAGACATAACACACTGTTCGAATTATACAGGGTTAGGCATAACACAGTGTCCGAATTATACAGGGTCAGACATAACACAGTGTCCGAATTATACAGGGTTAGGCATAACACAGTGTCCGAATTATACAGGGTCAGACATAACACAGTGTCCGATTTATACTGGGTCAAGGGCATAACACAGTGTCCTAATTATACAAGGTCAGACATAACAAAGTGTCCGAATTATACACGGTCAGACATAACACAGTTCCGAATTATACAGAGTTAAGCACAACACTGTGTCCATTGTACAGGGTCAGAGTTTATAAATGTTCCGGTATGTACAGTGTCTGGGTAAACACGAGGACTGGAATGTGTAGGGTTTGGGTTAGAAGCAGATTTCAGGATGTATTATTTACAGTAGGATTAGCACAGGGTCCAAGATTTTTAAGTGTCAAAAAAGTGACAGGGTTTGCTACGTTTGTATAAAGCAGGGTTTGCCACAATATCTGAGATATACAGGATCCGCCTTAAAGCTTTAAACCGATCCATGATTTATCTCAGTATGGAAAAGTTGTGAAGACGATTTATTAAACTCAGTTTATACAAAATATCATACAGATACACAAACCACGAATCTCTTCATTAACAGTGTTTTGTATTTACCGTTTGATCGAAAAAGCTTATAATACTGTACATTTAATTGCATCAACCCGGAATTTAATCTAGTATATACACAACGTAAACAATGTACCAGTTAGGACATTTACCATTTGTGTTGCAGGTGATGTTTTTTTAGGTAGTAGCAATATCCGGTGCCACGCTATGCACCTGCTCTCTTGTTTCGATCCGTAACATGTTTGGTAAACGTTATCTAAACAGATATGCTGAAATGTGAATATTTGGCCAGAGATACTTTCAGTTGTGCCCTCCCCCTTTTTTATCTAGACTATTATCAGTTCCACTCCGGGAATGGTGTATCATAATCGTAGTGCTGGACCGGAAGTGCAATTAATAAAACAGGAAGTGCAACTTGTGAAAAGATGTATATATGGGTGCTGTATATTCAGTGTGATTTTGCTTCCTAGCAATGTATATACACCGTACTTGCTTGTAATTATACATGTCTACGAATAACGTGAGATAGAGCCAAATGTTTGAACGAGGTACAATATTGATTTATTATATACCAACTTAATACGTGACAATGTGGTTTGAGAATATCTATAAATAGCCATACTTTATTGGTTGATGAAGAGTTAGTGAACAACCATAGCCCTTCTTCGAACTTTTGGGGCATAATTCAGTGACAATTGATGCCACTGATACAGTTTTACAAAGGAGAGATGCAATACTCTAGAGTCTGTTGCGTGAATTCTAGTGGTGTTCCGATTAACCGAGTTCATCGAGCATCGTTGGTTTGGGGTGTTTGACCAATTAATCGATTTAGAAATCTGTAATCGAGTGTCGTCGGAATTGCCAGATATCATCATAAACGAAAGTAAAATTAGCCGGTCAGTAAAACATGCAAGAAATGTCATAGAAAACTTCTCGCAATCAATCGTTTGTGTGCATTGTTGCTCATATCATTTCAAATAAACCAAGTGTCTAAACGTTCAAAGGAGTATGAAAACGTAGGCGACCTGGGAACATGGCAACACTTGAGCCCGTAGAAGAAAGTTTGTACAATTCTAATGGAAAACGTACGCGGTCAAATATAATCGATTTTAATCGATCATCGATTGGTTACACAAAACTGATGTCCCAACACTAGTGCATTCTCTATACATGTACTCCGATTTTTCGTTTCATGTTGAATCACCTATTTCAAAATTAATGTGTAAAATTACCAAAAGATCAAATTTTGAAATCAATGTTTAACGTGAGTAATGAATCTTAGATATATATATAAAACAATATCATATTCATTGTAGTTTGAATATAATAGTTCTGTCAACGGTCAACGCGGGATAGGCTAAGGACGATAACTCCTTCATACAAAATCAACAAAAACAAAAACCCACCCAGATAGGTGTACATTTTTGCTTGACTTTATTTGACCTGTTCAAGTTTAGGTGAGATATAGTGAGATAGAAAACGTCTTTTGTTGTGATGTTTTACGAGGTAAGCAGTGAACAATTACTGGCAAGTGATGATACTGTACTCACAGCATCATAACATGTGTCCAATGGAGAAATTCTACAGATAAGCAAATTGGATAGTTTACTTCGAGGTGCTAATTTGTGCTAAAATTACACGACTACACTATATTCCCTACAACAATATGAGTATAAATGCTTCTTCTCATAAGAAGTCATATAATGTCTAATTTGTATTGTGGCTATTTCAGAATCCGCACCTCTGAGGTTTCAATCTCTGTAGCCAGTTGTCCTTTGCAAATTTTGTCAAAAAATATACTTTTATTTTTTATATAATTCTTTTACCGTAATATTACGAAATGTCCCATTTGGTGGTTATTTTGAAAAATGCGTCTTTCTTCGTTTCAAATGGAGCTAATTTTTGTACCATTTTTTAACTTCAATTGTTTTTACTTAAACCATAACTGCGACAACACTTATAGCTGTGTCGATCTAATTTTGCTGTATTTTTTACTAGGTTCGTGTTAATTGAAATATTAAGCGTTAAGATGAGAAATGATTTACTTTTGTCACTTTCTTTTTTTTTAACATTTAAGGGTAATTTGAGCACTTTTATTTTTTACCCTAAAATGGAAAAATAGCCAATATTTAGAAACGACAAAAAATTAAGTGCACGGAAAGCGCACGGTAAGCACAAGTTTAAGACTAGAACGTTTTCTATAAACGGTTAAAATAAACTCAAACTTTAAGGCTAGCATAAGTTGCTATTTTGAGAAAAATAATAGTACTGCCACATTTTTTGAAGATGACTACTATATAATAAATTCTGCAAACAATCGAACATATATATGAAACAACCTTCCGGAAATGATGCCTTTACTTTATTGTGTATATGGTCAAAAAGGCTTCCCAAAAAATCCAATATTTTGTCAAATAGGTGTCTTTGAGTGTCATGAATTAAAAAACGGCACACACATATTTTTTCTTCTTTTTTCCTCTATGATTTTAACTATATTTCCCAAAAACTGAATGAAAAAAAAGTTAATACAGGAAACTTTTGACTTCTCAGAGGTGTACACTCTTAACTATAAATAAAACGTATGACAAATGTAGATTAGTTTGAGAGGAGACACACTACAAAAACCTTAAGAAATGTTGAAGAATTTTACACTATAACATATTTCCAAATGTAAGAATGAATGTAAGAGTTACGTCCCTTGTACTACGATTTGACCTGAATTCTTACTGTAAACAGCAGTCGTCTTCAAAGTCTAGAACAGTATGCTTTTGATTAGCCCTCTTAAAACAACAAGGTCGATTTTGACGACAAATGTAGACGATGACTACAATGATCTTGACGATGACGATGTCATACAATACAATATACATGTATATAAAAATTTACACCAATGACGTCTAGAAGATGAAGTATGTGCAAGTTTACTGAGCAATTTTGGAAAAAAAAAAGTTTTTGACATATTATCGCAGGGTGGTGAACGCTGTATATAAACTGGTTGGTTCCTTTGATATAACCTAGATTTCCTCATATACGTTTTAGTAAAATTGTGTGAAAATTAAAAGTTTGCATTTAGAACGTTGTGGAGTAAATATCGAAATCTGTCTACATCGAGTTGAAACTTGAAACCAATAACTTTATTAAAAAAATAAGGTACCGCCATCTTTTCAAGCAAATTAATTGATTTTTTTTTTCTAGAATATTTTTTTTCATAAAATTGGGAGTTAGTTAAAAAGTTAGTGCTTTGAATGAAATCTCTTCGCTATAAGAAGCTGTGAGGTATTCTGGGTTTATTAATATATCATTCCATGACCATTATATGCAGTGTTCGTAATCCCCTTAACATCCCTGCCCCGTGGTGTAGATTTTGTTGTAAATCTCATTTATTCTTGTTATGCAATGCATTCAACTATATAATGTTGTTGTATTGGATGATATAGAGTGTATATGTCGCTGTATCAGAGTAGCGAGAGTCTTAAGGTACGTTCTTTTTATAGAAGTGCGATGTTGTCAAAATACACGAATAAACTCTTGTTTACTGAAATGAATTCTCCTAGTGTAATTTAGCATACAAACTGAATCAGTTATTCGTAAGAGTCAGGGGATGGATATGTACGTACTGTGGAAAATAATTCTTCCCAAATTGACAAGTAAATTAATGACTCGCCTAGGAGAATATTAATTAGATATACATGTATAGCAGGATATCCAGGTCACAACGAGGACTTGGTATGGAGTGACAGATATAATACATTTTTTGTATGTTCAAATTTTTAAAACATCAAAAGGGTTTGTGAATGTCATTGTTACCCAATTTAACATCATAATAACTATGATGAAAATTACAATAACTTAGTACTTGGATCGCGCTCTTGACATCTAACATTGTGGTTCGTTTGACTCAACACACATTCAATAATTGTTATTTTATTTTGCTGTTCGCTCCGAATTTTATCTTGTAGAATAAAAACGAATTTTGACAAGAATTTCCTTTGATTACTAATAACTTACCGCACGGAAATATTTCTAATATATGTCGATGAAAATATACAAGGTGAGGTAATCAGGATTCGAACCCGCGACCTTCAATTCTGAGAAACCCTATCTTGAAAGCTTAAGGCTGCCGGTGTTTGGGGGAGAGGAACTGTTTCAATCATTGCAGCATCAACAACACAAAATTACACAGAAGGGCGGACTTTCTACTGGTGGTGTAGATGTTAATTAGGATCCATGAGTATGATGGCTTTGCCAGATTTCTTCCTCGTCCGTCGTCATGGAGACAGATTTGGAATTATAATAAACGCATGCAAAATGTATACACTCGCAATATGTTTTGCCTGGAATTAGAAACATCATCCTGTGATGTATATTTCGGTAAATATGATGTAAGCGACCTTGCCTGCCAGAAGGACTATATAAATATATTTATAGATTGTTGTTTTTAGTTAACGTCGGTTTCTAATAAATGCTGTTGGTTTGCCGTATATATTCTCCATTACAATCTAATTACATGACGACTCATGACGGATGTTCCATCTATACACCAATCAAAAACTATTATTACCTGAAGCCCGTTACACCGACCATTTTCTCTAATCACATTGCCCTACTCCACTCGATCGATGGACGCCAATCCAACAAATATCCACTTCCGGTTTAAGTACTTTGCAATATGGATTTTGAAATGGAGAAACTCTCATGAATTTGAGATCACTATTAAAATTATTATGAAGTAAGGAATTTTGTTCCGCCATTTCTGGTGTTAAGTTTGTACAGCATCGGTTGTCGGTGTCCGTTTTTGCAATGCCATGCTAGACCGATAAATTCTATCTTGGTACCAAACCTTCTACTACAGCAGAACAGATCTAAATGCTCCTTTTCTTCAGAGCAACAGCTTTTGAATTTGAAAAATTGAGTATTATTGATATCCGAAGACAATTTTATACTATATATTGTGTATTTTGACGGATAAATTGTACATTTGTATTTAGGGTACACCTTAGGGGCAAAGCGATACAGGAAATATGTGTAATTATTACTGCATTTCGAGCACGTGAAGTGTTTAGCTTTATTGTTAAACTAACCAGTCTCTTCATGACAAAACATCCATTTAATCTATATAAAAGTACATTTGTTGAGATGTGGCTAGAATCGCCAAGATCATTAGGAAGCGTTGACAGATGCTCAGTGCTGATCTTGTGCAGACACGTGTACCTTGATTTCAGAAACACCTGACAGTTTCTTTGAAAAAAAATTATGAAATACAAGAATCATGGTTGAATTCATCCTTCCATCAACTTCATTTATTGTACATCCATTGCGAAACGAGTTATATAACTTACACAAATCACTTTCGATGACCCGGATGTAAGCTTCTTGAATCTCCGTTTCAAAGATGAAAATGATAATCTTAAGTTCTCTGTAGATAACAAGTTTTAACATGAAGGCTAAATAGGATGCGAGGTATTGAATACAATATAACTTTGGTTTCTGTTTGGTGTTTGAGAATCTCCTGAGAGATTTGGTAATGTATCGGAGTGCGGACTAAAACAAGCCAGGAGATACATCAGTCAGAACGTGTAAACAAAACAATCATCGCTGTTATCTTCCTTGCTCTGTTCTCAAAGAGTTAGTCATAAAGTCGAGTTCAATCGTTTTCCCTGCTACAAACAAACCGGTGCAAACATGTCTGTAACTGTATGAATAGGTGTGGGGTTGGCTGTTCACTTAGGTACATAGACTGTGACCGTTTTGTACCCGAGACTCGGATAAAGGTAACCCTTGGACACTCCAGGGCAGGTCACAGGCCTCTACTTCTGGTTTTGGAAAAATATTTTAGACTACCCCTACTATATGAACATAGAAGAGGTAGTTTATAAAATCTCCCAAAACGAGCCGCAGACGCAGGCGGACAGGTCAACTGTTTATCTAATCTCGAGTTTCAGTGTTCATCTTGTGACGGAGGGTTTGCTCACAACCAATGCTTTTGCACAATTTCTTCAAATACCAAAAATGTAGATATTGTCATGATCTTTGCTTGGTAAACTATTTGTAAATCTAAACTAATTCTTTTATTCAAGTGTATACTAAAGTTCATCTTGTGACGGAGGGTTTTTCTCACAACCAATGCTTTTGCACACTTTCTTGTCACATGTATTTTTAATTTAGAATTCCTCTTTTGGATTTAGATTCTATTTCTCGATAGAAACACTTTACGCTAGAACGAATATACGGACTCGTCTTACTTAACCTTCTAAAGACGACACCATTTTCTGTCTAAAGTCTTTTGAGCTACAATATTGCAGCTAACTTAACGCTAATTCAATGAAGATGATTTAGTAGAAAGTATTCACTATTACACAACGCCGGTGAATGACATTTGTTCATTTCAGCCGAGATTTGTCTCTACCTTTAAAAAAAGTTACACGAAGTTTGTTTACGAAAACATCCTTACATCTTAGGAATTAAATAGGTTAAATTAAAAAAAACCGAATCTCGCTGATAGAATTGCATGTAACATTGTGATTATTTACTTAAGTAAACTTGTTATTTGACCGAATTGGATTGAGGTACACAGATCTTATATGCCTTTTAAAGATGAGATACCTAACACAGCTGGAGCCTAACCAAGCCTGAAGTCCTACTTACAATCTCTTAACAGGTTTAAATGTACAAGTGATATTTGATAGGGAATGACGTTTTTCTCTCGTAAGTTCTTTATTTCAATTCTGAATAAAGATGCGGCATGTTTTGTAAGTATTGTGTGACATAGCCTGTTTTGGATAAAAGGTCATTATTGATAAAAAGAAAATTTAAATGTAACTAGTGTAACGGCGTCAAAGGTATGTTGATAAATATTTGTATATTTTAACTATAATTCTCCTCTGGTAATGAAATCTCAATTTACATTCTGCGATCAACCGTTTTCACACGATAGATGAAAAAATCTATTTTGACGCTATTCTGTTTATTACACATCTTACAATCTCCATCTCAGCGATGATCCACCGCCGACCGTCCGTCGTCCGTCCGTCAACAATTCCTTTACATCGCTGCTAGTCATAGAGTTCTGCATGGATTGCAACCAAATTTGGCCACAAACATCCTTGGGGGAAGGGGAACAGAACTTGTATAAATTTTGGCTCTGACTCCCCAGGGGCAGGAGGGGCGGGGCCCAATAGGGGAAATAGAGGTAAATCCTATAAATCGCTACTTGTCCTAGAGTTCTGCATGGATTGTAACCAAATTTGGCCACAAACATCCTTGGGGGAAGGGGAACAGAACTTGTATAAATTTTGGCTCTGACCCCCCGGGGGCAGGAGGGGCGGGGCCCAATAGGGGAAATAGAGGTAAATCCTATAAATCGTTACTTGTCCTAGAGTTCTGCACGGATTATAACCAAATTTGGCCACAAACATCCTTAGGGGAAGGGGAACAGAAGTTATATAAATTTTGGCTCTGACTCCCCGGGGGCAGGAGGGGCGGTGCCCAATAGGGGAAATAGAGATAAATACTATAAATCGCTACTTGTCCTAGAGTTCTGCACGGATTGTAACCAAATTTGGTCACAAACATCCTTAGGAGAAGGGGAACAGAACTTGTATAAATTTTGGGTCTGACCCTCTGGGGGCAGAAGGGGCGGGGCTCAATAGGGGAAAAAGAGGTAAATCCTATAAATCGCTAATTTTCCTAGTGTTCTGCATGGATTGTGACCAAATTTGGCCAGAAACAACCTTAGGGGAAGGGGAACAGAACTTGAATAAATTTTGGCTCTGATCCCCCCTGGGGCAGGAGGGGCGAGGCCAAAAGGGGAAATAGACTAGAGGTAAATCCTATAAATCGCTTCATATCCTAAAGTTCTGCATGGATTATAACCAAATTTGGCCACAAACATCCTTAGGAGAAGGGGAACAGTACTTGTATAAATTATGGGTATGACCCTCTGGGGGCCGAAGACGCGGGGCTCAATAGGGGAAAAAGAGGTAAATCCTATAAATCGCTAATTTTCCTAGTGTTCTGCATGGATTGTGATCAAATTTGGCCACAAACATCCTTGGGGGAAGAGGAACAGAACCTGTATAAATTTTGGCTCTGACCCCCTGGGGCTGGAGGGGCAGGGCCCAATAGTGGAATTAGAGGTCAATATTCAAATTCCTTCAGAAAAGAAACAATGAACCTGTATTCAGAACATTAGTTGGCATTATAAACCAGGTGAGCGATACAGGCCCTCTGGGCCTCTTGTTTTCAAATATTTTTCAAACTATTTTATATACATATCTAATGTGGTATTTTTTCGGTTTTTGTTTTTATCTGAAACCCAGTATGATTTAGAGAGAGAAAGTCACAGTGAGTAAGTTGAATTAGTAATGATCACAGAATTAAAAATGTTGGTGAGGAAGTATGTATGATTGCGTGTAATTGTTATATATTTATTTACTGTATTGATGAAATGACACTTTGGAAAAATAAAAGAATTACAAAAAAAAAACATCATTTGAACAATATTTAGGGTTTTATCGTGTATATGTATGTCTAATTAACTCAAAAAATAAAATAAGAGCACTTGTTCTGCCTTTGGTGCACGCGCAATCAGTACTTCATTCCATAAAGGACAAAGTATCACGGCCTTTTTTTCGGGATGCAATTTATTACTTTTAATATTTTTACATTGAAGTAAACTGGGAAGCTCAAACTTTTCAGTGGTGGTAATGGTGTAAAGTAAGTAACTTTGGTAACTGATGAATAATACCAATTCGTCAGCTTCCGTTTTTGATAGAGAAAAAAATACCATTAATTAGAGGCGGAGCAACTTTGACAAAAGGTAATACAACATTAATATTTCCACAATACTATTAGTCATCAATCAAAAATGGTATTTATTTGTTTAGGTCTATGCCTAGAGATCATTGCCTTCAATCTTTGATAACCTACAAGAGAGATATCGCGATAACTTTTGAAATAAGCTCGTTGTAGATTTTGAATTAAGTCAATTAATTAATTCAGTTGTCAACTTTTGAAATAAGCACGCTAGAGGTGAACCCGTTTTATATTCCAAGAAGTATTTTGATTTTTGAAATAAACCGGTTATAATTTTAGTTTTACCTTTTAGTATTATTTGATATTCCCTGATGCTAAACGCCATTTAACCGATATTCTACTAATTATAAACTTCTAATGTTAGTCTACAAGGTTCATTTGCACGAAAACCTATATGACATTTTGATATTGTTTGACCGTGACCCTATATGACATGTTGACATTTTTTGACAGTGACCATTTATGACATGTTGACATTGTTTGACAGTGACGCAATATGACTTGTTGATGATATTTAATAGTGACCCAATATCACATATTGACGTTATTTGACAGTGACCCTATATGACATGTTGATTTTGTTTGACAGTAACCCTATATGACATATTGTTGTTCTATAGTGACCCTATGTCACATGTTGACGTTGTTTGACAGTGACTCAATATGACATATTGACGTTGTTTGACATTGACCCTATAAATTGTTCGCGCTGTTTGACTTTATATGACATGTTGACTCTGTTTGACAGTGGCTCTATATGGCAAGTTGACATTTTTGACAGTGACCCAATATGACATATTGACGTTATTTGACAGTTGCCCTATATGACATATTGACGTTGTTTGACAGTGATCCTATATGACATATTGACGTTGTTTGACAGTGATCCTATATGACATTTTGACGTTGTTTGATAGCGTTCCTATATGACATATTGACGTTGTTTGACAGTGATCCTATATGACATATTGACGTTGTTCGACAGTGATCCTATATGACATTTTGACGTTGTTTGACATTGATCCTATATAACATATTGACGTTGTTTGACAGTGCCCATATATGACATTTTGACGTTGTTTGACAGTGATCCTATATGACATGTTGACGTTGTTTGACAGTTTCCCGATATGACATATTGACGTTGTTTGACAGTGATCCGATATGACATGATATGACATGTTGACGTTGTTTAGATATGACATATTGACGTTGTTTGACAGTGATCCGATATGACATGTTGACGTTGTTTGACAGAGCCCTGTATGATAAGTTGACGTTGTATGACTGTGACCCAATATGACATGTTGACGTTGTTTGACAGTGACCCAATATGACATGTTGACGTTGTTTGACAGTGATCCTATATGACATGTTGACGATGTTTGACAGTGACCCTATATGACATATTGACGTTGTTTGACAGTGACCCGATATGACATATTGACGTAGTTTGACAGTGATCCTATATGACATATTGACGTTGTTTGACAGTGTCCCGATATGACATGTTGACGTTGTTTAACAGTGATCCTATATGACATTTTGACGTTGTTTGACAGTGATCCTATATGACATGTTGACGTTGTTTGACAGTTGCCTTATATGACTTATTGACGTTGTTTGACAGTGACCCGATATGCCATATTGATGTTGTTTGACAGTTGCCGTATATGACATGTTGACGTTGTTTGAAAGTGATCCTATATGACATATTGACGTTGTTTGACAGTGATCCTATATGACATATTGATGTTGTTTGACAGTTGCCGTATATGACATGTTGACGTTGTTTGAAAGTGATCCTATATGACATGTTGACGTTGTTTGACAGTTATCCTATATGACATATTGACGTTGTTTGACAGTGACCCGATATGACATATTGACGTTGTTTGACAGCGATCATATATGACATTTTGACGTTGTTTGACATTGATCCTTTATGACATTTTGACGTTGTTTGACAGTGATCCTATATGACATATTGACGTTGTTTGACAGTGACCCGATATGACATATTGACGTTGTTTGACAGTGGTCCTATATGACATGTTGACGTTGTTTGACAGTGATCCTATATGACATATTGACGTTGTTTGACAGTGACCCAATATGACATGTTGACTTTGTTTGACAATGATCCTATATGACATGTTGACGATGTTTGACAGTTGCCCTATATGACATATTGACGTTGTTTGATAGTGACCCGATATGACATTGACGTTGTTTGACAGTTGCCCTATATAACATATTGACGTTGTTTGACAGTTACCCGATATGACATATTGACGTTGTTTGACAGTGATCCTATATGACATGTTGACGTTGTTTGACAATTGCCCTATATGACATTTTGACGTTGTTTGACATTGATCCTATATAACATATTGACGTTGTTTGACAGTTGCCCTATATGACATATTGACGTTGTTTGACAGTGATCCTATATGACATGTTGACGTTGTTTGACAGTGACCCGATATGACATTTTGACGTTGTTTGACAGTGATCCTATATGACATTTTGACGTTGTTTGACAGTTTCCCGATATGACATATTGACGTTGTTTGACTGTGACCCGATATGACATTTTGACGTTGTTTGACATTGATCCTATATAACATATTGACGTTGTTTGACAGTTGACGTATATGACATATTGACGTTGTTTGACATTGATCCTATATGACATGTTGACGTTGTTTGACATTGATCCTATATGACATTTTGACGTTGTTTGACATTGATCCTATATGACATATTGACGTTGTTTGACAGTGATCCGATATGACATATTGACGTTGTTTGACAGTGATCCGATATGACATATTGACGTTGTTTGACAGTGATCCTATATGACATTTTGACGTTGTTTGACAGTGACCCTATATGACATATTGACGTTGTTTGACAGTGATCCTATATGACATATTGACGTTGTTTGACAGTGATCCTATATGACATTTTGACGTTGTTTGACAGTTATCCTATATGACATTTTGACGTTGTTTGACAGTGATCCTATATGACATTTTGACGTTGTTTGACAGTTATCCTATATGACATATTGACGTTGTTTGACAGTGATTCTATATGACATTTTGACGTTGTTTGACAATTGCCCTATATGACATATTGACGTTGTTTGACAGTGATCCGATATGACATATTGACGTTGTTTGACAGTGATCCGATATGACATATTGACGTTGTTTGACAGTGATCCTATATGACATTTTGACGTTGTTTGACAGTGACCCTATATGACATATTGACGTTGTTTGACAGTGATCCTATATGACATATTGACGTTGTTTGACAGTGATCCTATATGACATTTTGACGTTGTTTGACAGTTTGACATTTGACGTTTTTGACAGTGATCCTATATGACATTTTGACGTTGTTTGACAGTTATCCTATATGACATTTTGACGTTGTTTGACAGTGATCCTATATGACATTTTGACGTTGTTTGACATTGATCCTATATAACATTTTGACGTTGTTTGACAGTGATCCTATATGACATTTTGACGTTGTTTAACAGTGACCCTATGAATTGTTCGCGTTGTTTGACAGTGACCCTATGAATCGTTCGTGTTGTTTTACGGTGGCCATATGAGTTGTTCGCGTTGTTTGACAGTAACCCTATGAATTGTTCGCGTTGTTTAACAGTGACCCTATGAATTGTTCGCCTTGTGTGACAGTGGCCCTATGAATTGTTCGCCTTGCTTGACAGTGGCCCTATGAATTGTTCGCGTTGTTTGACAGTGGTCCTATACGACATATTTACTTTGTTTGACAGTTTCCCTTTTACGAACTATTGTTTGTAACATGTTTGTGCTGTGTATTGTGTATAGTGTTATCTGAGTTTGAGCTCCCTATCTTATATCTCCTAACAGTTATCAGTATAGGTTAAAGCATACACAGGCATGTCCACATTCTGGTCAAAACTTCAAATATCAAACTCTTATCGTCCAGCTAATAAACTATACCCGGTCAGTGTTTTCAACAGGTAGCGGCCTACAATCTTAATCTTGGCTTACATATTTATTCCTCTCACGGCAGTTTTGAAACAAATCTTTGCTTTCTTCTGGTGGTTTAAATTCGTACGGCGAAGTGTAAACACAGTTAGAAGGCGATGTGTGTATATATAGACTGGGGATAAGAGGAAGAGTATAGGAGGGAAGCTAGCGGTACACTATACAGATATATATAATACACATAGTTCTACCGCCTTCCTAACTCATTTACTCACAGAGCTTTTCAAATCAAGCGGGCGTATACAAGGTGCAAAAAACTTCCAAGTAATATTCTCCCTGGACCTTTCGTTTTGGTGCACTTGCAATCTTGAGTGGAAGAACAATTTCTCGCTCAAACTGGTTTATTTATGACATATATATTGGAGAGTCATAAGTCATATATATGTAACAGTGTGTTAGGGGCCGGTACGTTGGATCCGGATTGGTTTGTAACTTCTGACCAGCGGAGTACTTGTTCGTGGACATATAAATATATACCTTTCTTGCAATTGCTGTGCGTTTCGGAAATATTGGTGCTTTTGAGGCAGGATCATGGCGGAAGAGTTTTGTAAGTAATCAAAACAGTCTATCAAACGACCTGATTAAACGATGAAAACAGTGCGTGTGCAGCACGCACGGGTGGTCCCCCTCAGCCTCTTGTAGGAACTCGAGTAGTTTTCACCACAGTAAATATTCTTTCACACGCTGCTTTCACTTCATGACTTTAAATGCCCGAGTTAATTTGATTATTGAAGCAATATCTGCATACTGTGATTCGTCAAACTATTTATTCGTCAAAGTATTTGTTCTATTCACTTTAATAAGCATATAAGTCTTCTATTTAGGCCATATATAAGCTATACCATACATAAATGTAGCTGCATGCAAACATCTCCTACATACCCTTCTGTGCTAAAGTATATAAGAACAGTAACATTATCCAAAACTATTTTTCGGTATCTACGATGTAGTGATGCGTCTCTAATCTGCGACAAGTCCGATTATAATTTGTCTCGGTTGGATATTGTTAACATCTAAGAAGTTGAAGAGAAACATTTCTTTTGAAATGTCGTTAATCTCCTATATCAGTACCCTGACCTGCTATATAGGCACTCCATCGGGAGTATTCAGTTGCTCAATGATAGTATTGTCACTGGCAGGTGTAATTACAGACCACGGAATGACAGCAGGTGATTTGGTGGTGAATGTGGTTAGTTTTGTTGTGCATATACATGTATGTAGATATTATAATAATGAGTGGTATCGTATAGCAAATTTACACCGCATGGTAGGTTTGTATAGACAGCTATCAAACACTTGTGACGTATAGTGATGGATCTAAATATTCTTACTAGCCTTCAAAATGTGCCACTATAAAAACCACAATAGCAACAACAGAAGAAGCAACCGTGAAAATAGAAGTAAAGAGACATGGGTTAAAGTGGTATAGTCAACACGTGTAACAATTTCACGATAATATAAGTTAATGCCGAATAACAAACAACAGCAGAAACATCAACAACTGGTAAAATACAACATCAGATATAACAAAAACATCAGCAACAACAGTAACAACAGACGCAGTCATTGATGATAGCAACGCCACCAACAATAGTACGTCTTACTTATGTATCAGCAATTGTATTCACTACAACAACACCAACAACACCAACAACGCCAACAACAATAGTACGTAGTTACTTATGTATCAGCAAAATATGTGTATTCACTACAACAACACCAACAACACCAACAACGCCACCAACAATAGTACGTAGTTACTTATGTATCAGCAAAATATGTGTATTCACTACAACAACACCAACAACACCAACAACGCCAACAACAATAGTACGTAGTTACTTATGTATCAGCAATTGTATTCACTACAACAACACCAACAACACCAACAACGCCAACAACAATAGTACGTAGTTACTTATGTATCAGCAATTGTATTCACTACAACAACACCAACAACACCAACAACGCCAACAACAATAGTACGTAGTTACTTATGTATCAGCAAAATATTTGTATTTACTACAACAACACCAACAACACCAACAACGCCAACAAACAATAGTACGTCTTACTTATATATCAGCAAAATATGTGTATTTACTACAACAACACCAACAACACCAACAACGCCAACAAACAATAGTACGTCTTACTTATGTATCAGCAAAATATGTGTATTCACTACAACAACACCAACATCACCAACATCACGAACATCACTAACAACAATAATATATAGCGATAATTGACATTGCAACTAAACCAGCAACAGTAGCAGATATACTTATGTTCAACAACATCACCGTCTATAGCAACAATGGCAGCCATAAACAACATTGCATTAGCAAGCAGCAACACCAACGGCGACATCAGCATTGTCAACGATTACAACATCAGTTACAACAGAAGTAACTACAGAAATATCATCATCAATTGTAACACTTAATTTCAACACAAAGGCAACTATAGAAATAGTACATACAAGAGAGATTGGAGCCTAAATTGTACATATCTATAGTACGCCAACTTGATATAAAACTTGCAATTTTACATTACAATTGTGTTTACTTTTTGGACAATAGACCCGCGTTATTTTCTTATAAGAGTGACCTTTTTGTATTTTTCCACATTAGATTATATATTTAAATACCCTTTACTATAGAGACCGACACACAAGTTATATTTCCTGATTAGCTGTTCTAGGTGTCCCGTAAGATTGATCACCAATATACATGACCCTCCACGACATATATATTTACCTACGTCGCCCACTCAAAAGTGACCCAATGCCGTGCTGCACGCAACAAAAACTACATGTTTATTCACTGACGAAATCACTGGAAGCTAACGATTAATTTTCAGATCGTATGGATAACCACATTCTTAATGGCATGACTATTTACATGGATTATACTGATTGCTGATAACGATAACTCTGCGTCTTGTTGACGAACATTAATTGCACTTCCGGTTGCTTGTCGACCCCCTCTCAAAGTCAAATACCTAAACTTCCGGTTAACCTCGTGGTGCTTTGCCAAACAGCACAACATACCTTAATTTCCCGCCAATAATTACACTCATTGACATGAGTACTTCGGTGCGAACCAGGATTGTTAGTTTTACTATTATAAAGACGAGACTGTATATTCCTAAGGCAAGCTTTACTCCTGCATACGGCCTTGTATAAAGATGGACCCTCAGATTACGAATACAAGGGTGATAATAAACGTCTGTTGATTATTGTAAATTGTGTAGGCTTTAGCTCGCTATTGTAGGCCTTAGACTTGCAAACAGTCATTTCCACATAATTACATGTAAACATGTCTGTTGTACGGCGCCTCTCTCCTAATACATTGTCGGTATATGTAAATCATTACTACGCAAACAGAGAAATGATGGAGACCATATGCTTTATATAACACTATCATGTCTTTCATCGTTATTTTGTCTATAGGCGCTCGAACTCAATGGTCCTCAGCCTCTACACTTGAACAACTGATTTATAAAATAAGAAGCTCATTCTTGTCTTAAGGGTTAACTTTTAATGACCAAGGTGTGAGCTTTCTGTCAATTGTTTATTTTCCGTAACGATATTCCTATAGACTTAATCAAACGTGTTTCCAAGATTTAAACACAATCATTTCAACTCCGTGCTATATATTATAAACATCACAGGTTTTACGAACGGAACTTCCATTTGGTTCCGGTCTATAGGAATGTCTTCGTATAACCTGCATCCTGGGTTAAAGTTACGGATAGTTACCACAGAGATGAGAACGAATGATCATAATTTTTCCATTCAGCTGAAATTATAAAGTGATGTGTATTTTTGTCTAGTTTCCTTAGTCCTTTCGCTTATTTTCTGTCACAATTGTATATGGCATCTACTTAGAGCGTATTGTCTATCAATGAATTTATTACAAAGTTTATTCGCGTCTCAAGCTTGTTTTCGTAAAGTATATAATACATCAACTTTAAGGTGTATGAATTACTTCCATCAACTTTAAGGTGTATGAATTACTTCCTTTATCCTGTTATTTTAGTCTATAGGCAAACGTATGTAACTTATTAAAATATGATGTTTACTAAATTAAATGGATCTGTTCACTTCAACCCTCGCCTATCAGCGGATTTGTAGTTCGCCGGTAACTTAACACATATAGGATAGCCTTACTGGGTTATCACGATGTATTCAACATATATATTACATACTTTCGTTTAACTTTTTGTGATAAGATATTGCTAATCATTTTAAAAGCCAACGACCGACTTTGAGTTCCGTTATAAAATCGGCTGACGATAAGGGTTTAGATGTAGACAAAAAAATACATCCCAGAATATCATTTCTAAAAATATCACGCCTTATTTTCGTTAACTGCCCATGAGGCTATAAAAGTGGTATATGTATTGATATATCCTGCTATATTGGTAGCTGGCAGCACATGAAAAGGCCACAAAGTAACCCATGTACATGGTGCACACAAAGCCAATATGTTTTTGGCCCGTAATAGATCACTTACGGATCCATCCACGACTGTATTGGAAAGGCTGTCACCGAAAAAGGTACTTAGAACGTGTTAAAGTATCTGGCTTATGTACCTGTCTGTGCAATATTGACCTTCTCAGGTGTAATCAGCAATAAACGATTGGTTATTACTTTTGTCGGTGAGAAAACTATCCCTACAAAGATTTATTAGTATCATTATTATGTATAAGAACAGGGGCAATACACATTCCTGTGTATTGCCCTGATCAGGAACCCCACCCGATTCTCCGGTGTGAAAAGCAGCCATGTTACATCAGTTGAATGTCAGACCGTATTTAACACAATGTACAAGCCAAACTGACCCGCCCCTCACGTTGTCAGTGAGGGTTTTTTGTTATTATGTCGACCTTCTTCAGTGTTTCTAATTTCTTCAAACAGATTTGTACCCCGATAACATTTCATTAACATACATTTTGTATGTCGCCTTTCCATCCGTATAATACGAGGTCCTTAATTGTTTAAAACGTCCGCGTCGTTATAAAGTTTATCACACAAAGGGAATTAAGTCATTCCTGGGATGTGGTTTCGTATGTACATCAAACATGATTTTGTGTATAGGGATTTTCTTGCACAACTCGACTGTATATATATACTGACGGTATTAAGTCGGGCTGACCTGGTCACTACTGTATATGCTAAGGATATGGACCCGAAGCTGTGCCAGTGTAATTATAACTTTTATACTGTACTTATTACACATATACCAGCCGGTATAGGACTTTACAAACTTGGAACTAGTATTACGTAATATAAGTATTAAACCAATAAAAGAAAATCTAGGTTTGTAGTTGAATTGAAAGGAATTAATTGTGGAATGATTTGAATAGTTTAAATATATGATAACTACATAAGTTAGTACCCTGTCACAAGAAACTATAATTATTGGGCCTCTCGGTAAGGTATGTCATCTAAAATGAAGTCCAGAGACCACAAACGAGTTGATGTCCAGAGACCACTGACGAGTTGATGTCCAGAGACCACTGACGAGCTGATGTCCAGAGACCACTGACGAGCTGATGTCCAGAGACCACTAACGAGTTGATGTCCAGAGACCACTGACGAGTTGATGTCCAGAGACCACTGACGAGTTGATGTCCAGAGACCACAAACGAGTTGATGTCCAGAGACCACTGACGAGTTGATGTCCAGAGACCACTGACGAGCTGATGTCCAGTGACCACTGACGAGCTGATGTCCAGAGACCACTGACGAGTTGATGTCCAGAGACCACTGACGAGTTGATGTCCAGAGACCACAAACGAGTTGATGTCCAGAGACCACTGACGAGTTGATGTCCAGAGACCACTGACGAGCTGATGTCCAGTGACCACTAACGAGTTGATGTCCAGAGACCACTGACGAGTTGATGTCCAGAGACCACTGACGAGTTGATGTCCAGAGACCACTGACGAGCTGATGTCCAGAGACCACTGACGAGTTGATGTCCAGAGACCACTGACGAGTTGATGTCCAGAGACCACTGACGAGTTGATGTCCAGATACCACTGACGAGCTGATGTCCAGAGACCACTGACGAGTTGATGTCCAGAGATCACTGACGAGTTGATAGTCAGAATCCTTTTATTTGTTAGTATTTAGAATATCCAGTATCATACGTATACTGTAGCCATACTCTAGAGGAAGTTTCAACCATCGTCAACTTTTCCGCTTACCAGATGCCCCCCCCCTCCAACCTTCCTCTATCATTGTATGTGATGTGCATTAGTAACACTCTTTAGTATTGTCAATAATTTTGTGAGTATTACAAATGAGCAGGTAATAACATGGTTTGCCCCTGATTATTATGTCATATCACACAGTAGAGAAATTACTTAGATCCAATTATTATTTGTTTCTTAAAAAATCCTTACGATTTTTTTTGCCGCTAATAACTATATCATATTTTTGTATAAAACTTTAACACGAACTTTATATACTTTTCAGTTTTATTGAAAGCATCATGGCTACAAACTCTTGAGGAAAATTCGTTACAAATTATTGGGGTCATAGAGGGCACCCTTGAAGCACTCCCTTGAAGTAGGTTTAAACGAATCACCTGCACTGATAAAGTACATTCACAGTGCTAATATCTTAATGCTTTAAATAGCTTAAGTTATTTTAGTTCTCCAGTTGTGTACACATAATAGTCCACAGCAATCGGAAAGTTATTCGGCAATCGAAAAAGCGCTCGGACCTTTCCGTCATAGTGTATTTTAACCAGTAAGAGTTAACTCCCCTTGGGTGATGTCTGAACATTTACATATGACTTAAGAGTAATTTCAATACATTACTATAAAACCCGACATAATCTTAGAATGAATTGGTTGTATCTGTGTACAATATTTAGTACATTATCCGATCATCAGTACATTATCCGATCACCAGAAAACACGACTTTTAGGAGGTATCAGTTACTGTTTGACAAATCCATCACAGTTTCGTGTGCAATATATATGGAATACATGTGCATATTGCTGCAGAGTATGTATGATAAGAACTAAAATAGCTTTAAATGAAACTATTGTCTGTGTATAAGTCTGTCGAATGCTCTCATGAGCAGTATAAGTTCTTTAAGGTACACATCCTCGGCTCTTGATAATTTCGCACTAATTATAAGCAGGTAGCTGTTCATCACCACAGGGACCTAGCACGAATTTCTAACCAAAAGCGTTTATATAAAAGTATGTATTATAATACAGTTAAAAAAATCGATTATACTAATACATATACATAAAATACCGTTTTAAATACTGTTGGTTAAAATCCGTACCAGTTCCCTGTGTCCATCACCATGGCTAAATTGAAATTATATTGCCTTGTAAACGGACCTGAATCTTGTTTACTTCTAAATGTCAGAGAGGACACATGCCTTACGACGTAATACACATCTACTCAATAGAAAACAACAAATGAAGACGTCACTGTTTACGTATACGACAGTGTCAAGAAATCGACTAGAGTCACTGCGGAGGCGGAGCTTATCTTACAATTACATCTAGATTTTGTATAAGTCCTGCTATCGGAAAACAATTTGATTTGTGTGTTTTCGCTATCTCTAATTCCACTATAAGACTGTATACTCTCGTCTGAAGACCGATTGATGTTGTCATGAGGTTGGCAGTAACACAGAATGTATTTCTCTCGCTCTTTAGACGTGTACAAACGATAACTGTATTCAATAACAGATGTTTTGACTGCCGGTCACAAAGACCCGGATACGTGAAGACATTTTATATATTGATATATGCACTTGTTTGACCGACAATACTGATATACTTTTGTAAAACAAATAAACAATTTCGCACTCTCTTCTTGTATGACAGCATCCGCAAATATTCAGCGTCATTTAGCGTTTGGGTCACATTTTGAAATATACGACAGTTCATGTATATCGTATAGTTCCGGTTAGCGGTAGAAATTTGAGATCTTAAACATAATTAAATCAAAACTTAAAGACGTATAGTAGGATACGTTTAGACGTGTGTATAAGTTTTCGGAAGTGGCAATAATGTTATCGTATCGTTTTCACGATTACATTTGTAGATTCAAACGTACAAATACTATCAAATTAGTGTCTGACATTGACAGAGCCATCTTCATGACATTTACACGTGTGAATGTGTTCGACATTGAACTGAAAGGCACCTTCGAAAAGTATTCCATTTATCTGACATTGCTTAAGACCTGTATTAGACAGTATACGTAAGGCATATCGTGTTTAAGATTACTTGTACGTGTACAAACACGTGGGTCTGTATCTATTGTCAAACGAAATCAGTTTATTTAAATTTATGACCAAACTACACAATTGATGGTGTCCAATATCTCCGCGTGTTTACCAATGTACATCTGTTTGAAGTTGTTTTTCACCTGTCGTAATGACCCCAGCGTCACCCCCTGGACAGTAACGTATTTATCACATAAAAGGGAGGTAACCGAGAAAATGGCAATAATTTAGTTGACGATTGGTGCAAAGTGGGAAGGGATTACCGTAACTTACTTACATAAATTCACGATACGTAGCTGGTCGTTTGGTCACTATCAGAACCCAATTGTTTGATGTAGCTGGTCGTTTGGTCACTATCAGAACCCAATTGTTTGATGTAGCTGGTCGTTTGGTCACTATCAGAACCCAATTGTTTGATGTAGCTGGTCGTTTGGTCACTATCAGAACCCAATTGTTTGATGTAGCTGGTCGTTTGGTCACTATCAGAACCAAATTGTTTGATGTAGCTGGTCGTTTGGTCACTATCAGAACCAAATTGTTTGATGTAGCTGGTCGTTTGGTCACTATCAGAACCAAATTGTTTGATGTAGCTGGTCGTTTGGTCACTATCAGAACCCAATTGTTTGATGTAGCTGGTCGTTTGGTCACTATCAGAACCCAATTGTTTGATGTAGCTGGTCGTTTGGTCACTATAAGAACCAAATTGTTTGATGTAGCTGTGTTTTTACATTCTGGTATATCAAAGTTACTTCCCTTCCTTTCTGACGGAGTGAAACGACGGGAGGTAACTCTGATATAGATCATGCCATTTTTGTCGCATACAGACCGAAGTCACCAGAGAAAAATCACTAACGCAGGTAATGTCAATACCATGCAGGTATACCTGATATATATGGTCTCCGGTCTATTGTAAGCAAATAATGCGTCTAGACCACATTGACTGTCATCACTGGTGTCACACCATGCAATTGCAGTGCATGCGACAAGCTGCAGATGGAAGACTATAATAACAGCTTTATTATACTATTGCACATTTGCGATAGTCTTCTTCCGTCGTCGTCCGTCGTGTGACGTCCGTTAACATTTCCTTATGAACGCGATAATTTTAGTAAATATACACCGATCTTAATGAAACTTTGTACGTAGACTAACATTGGAAAGATTTCGAAGAGGTTCGAAAATCAGCGTGCTTTGATGGTAATTTACGGAGTTATTGCCCTTTGCTCTAGTAACTATTATTTGACATTGTGAACGCGATAACTTGAATAAATATAAACCGAGCTTAAAGCTGACAATGCAAGTTAAAAAGTATACATTTGAGATAAAAAAAAAAATTTAAATTCAGTATTTTTTTTTTCAAAATTCGTTTCTGAGACAACCCCTTGCGTTTCTAAGGACGGGCAGTCGCCATTTTGTTTTAACTCTGCTTGGATACATCACCGGGTACCGACCCCTATATAAAGCGCGTGAACCACACACACGTGCGATCAGTCGAACGCTCGCCGTTCAAGGTGTAACATACTGTACTATATATATATACCCAATACGTATTTACGTGTAACCTGAGGCCATGCCATAATAATAAAATGGTTAGTACTTTCAATGTTTTCTCAAATAAATTTTCTAAGAACCATATATAGATTTATACAGTTAAATTAAAAGTAATGAATGAATTCATACCTTCTTTCCACGTGCGAGATTCATTTTGATTATAACGTAAACAAACACGGAAATTCTAATAGCAGATAACATTTGCAAACTAAAAATAAACACTGCACTCACCTGACAAGGTTTCATTGGAGTAATATTGTCTCAACTAGATCCCAAAATATGTCAAAAACGACCTAATAAAACACTTCAATATACATTATTACACGCACATGTACACGTGTGTGCCTTTGGTAGTTTATATATGGAAGCGTCACTTGTTCGGGACAGGTGGTCACGTGCACGTGGCCAGTCGAGTACATCGGGTATAGTATACGTGGAGATATGTGGACGGATTATTATTAGGATTTCTATTCATTTGTGTGGAAAGTTCAATTTGTGAAACACCTAAATGACAGCGTAGAAGAGTTGACGTTTGCTTGCTAAAGCAAGCCCTACACATATTTACAGGTAAGGGGTTTTGTTTATGTAGGTGATACACAGTAGACAACTTCTAGGTGTTTATGTACATGACTGAACGCACGTGTGTAGATTCACGCGCTTTATATAGGGGTCGGTAGGCGTCACGTATCCAAGCAGAGTTCAAACAAAAATGGCGTCCGTCCGTCTATAGAAACGCAAGGGGCTGTCTCAGAAGCAAAATTGGAAAAAAAATCTTCAATTTTTTTTTTTAAATCTCAAATGTACATTTTTTAACTTGCATTGTCAGCTTTAATGAAACTTTGTATGTAGACTAACATTGGAAAGATCTGAAACGAGTTTAAAATCAGCTTGATTCGACGATAACTTATGGTGTTATTTCCCTTTGCACTAATAATTATTATTAGACATTTTGAACACGATAACTTGAGTAAATATTAACCGAGCTTAATGAAACGTTGTATGTAGACTAACATTGGAAATATCTCGGACAAGTTCGAAAATGAACTTGTTCAACAATTATTTACTAGTAAATGACATAACTAATTTGTATGAAATGTCAGGTGAACATTAAGGCCTATTGGCCTCTTGTGTTATTAAAGTGGAGTATGTTTGTAACACTTCCTTATACCACCAACACGTGGGATATAGACGTAATAAAGCAAAGACATGGTCATCTCAGCCGATAACATAGGATAACATCTGTCTCGTGGCTGATTTCATCGGCACGTGCTTTGATAAGATTTCCTCCATCTTTTACCAATCTTTATGTATTCCTGTACGGGAATGTTTGAGCGGGCCAGACAAATTATTGGTGCTGTAAATGTATCTACAGGAATCTTACATGTCCTATACAACTACATGTACTATATCTATACTTTTGATGGTTTCGTGGCCAATTCAGTGTGCGTGGTTTTAGAAGTCGGTGGGCTAATGATCTTTAATTGGTTATCAATTTAATTTAAGTAAATCGAAGGAAGCCGACTTCTTGTGCTACTATTGAACCAAAAATGCTTTAAATGACATAAACCACCTTGAAAATGTTTAGTTTTTAATGTTTGTCCATGGCAAACATTTTCCCAATATCCCTGATATTAATTACGATGTCATTATCATGAGCGATCAGGACGACAATTAATTACAAGTTCTATCCATATTGATAACACTACCAATGTGTTAGATTCCTGTGACATTGTAGTACCATTTTTTTTACTAATTTTAAAAACTTAAAATAAATTCGGACGGTAGATGGACAAAGACTGTTTCGTTACTATACTGGGTAGTGCAAGGACGTCATTGACAACATACACTATAGCGGTTAGGGGACATTTTTATCTAGAGGTCAATGTCCAATAAAATAAAAAACATTATTCTTGAAAAGGCTTAACCGTCCATCCGATAGCATTAAGGCTGCTTGTGTAAGTAATACCCGTTAATACATCTGTATTAAATTGTTTATAACTGCACTACTACACAATGCATTCCAAGGTCATGTCCACGTCGACTAGCTCACGACTCCCATCCACCGATCTAATCCTACTTACGTACTTAAATTGTTCGTTGTTTTCGTCCATTTACCTTACACCTACTTGGAGAATTGGCGATATATACGTGCGTTGTTTCTGGTCTACTCTTGACATTAGGTTTTAGACACGCCCATTTATTTCATTTTTTATTTACTCAATTCGTCCAGAAATGGATATTTCACAGACGATTTGAATGTTATATAAGCTAGGAGGTACTACAGTCAGCTTTTTACCCGTCGTGTGGTGACTGTCTCCAACATGATGTCTCTTACGTGCCATTTACAAGTCGCTCAATTGTCTCGTTTTTTCTGATGACTTTTTCCAGGTGTTTTCCCCCGACGAATCTTGCTTGGTACTAACTACTTTTTTCGACAAAAACATTTTTAATATCTGCATGTTTACACGTTCGTTTCTTCAAAAGAAATGTTCGACTATTTAGGGACGGTAAAAAACACTGATGAACACCATTTCTAGCCTATACATATTTTATTCCATTAATTATGCAAAGACTCTATCGTTATTTTAAGAAAATGTCACTAAATTTGTCTATTTTCTAACTATAAGATTTACATTCGGCCTAACTCAAGCAGAGCATCTTTAAAGTGTATGATAAATTATTAAAGATGCTCCATCGCTGACAAATGGTATTTTTTTCACTATCAAAAACAACAGCAGACGATTTAATATTTTTCTTCAGTTACAAAATTTACTTACTTTACACCATTACCATCGTTGAAAAGTTTGAGCTTTTAATTTACTTCAAGTTCAAAATATCGAAAATAATTTATTGCATCCCGAAAAAATCCCGTTGCACTATATCCTATATGGAATGATGTACTGATTGCGCATGCACCAAAGGCAAAATAAATTATTTTATATTACATTTTGTGTTAACTAGACATATATATACACGATTAAACAGCAATTATTGTTCAAATTATGAATATCATTTATCCTCTGTCGGCGCTGGAGCATCTTTAAATACAGAGTTTATATAATACCAAGGAATTCCGTATAGGTCAGTCTGCTTGGACTTAAATGAAGATCTAGTTCCGACTCGTCTTTTGGTATCAAATTACTCCCGAGATCTAAAATCTCTTGTTCCTCGTAATTCCTGTTTGATACTAATCTTGGGCAAAAATGATTCAATTGTTTTAGTTAATCAGAGCGGTTCTGCCGTCTGCCGAGGTGAGACAATGGTATATTGGACTGGACCAGTGGGGTAGATCTGGCCCTGTCAGCCAGTCAAATATCACGCACAGGGCAGTGTGGGGATAGACATATCCCTGTAGAACTCTTGGTCAAAAATGTTTTTTGTAATCTTTTGTCTGCTTGAAATTGTCCATTACAGAAGCGACAATTATTAAATACATTTTCAAATTCCAGTTGTCTGCATCTATTGCAGAACGCGCAACGTTGTAGAACCGTCGACTTTCTCCTCATTAAACGTTAAAAACCGTAAACTTCAAGATACGTAGAATGGCTATATACGACAAAATGAAATGTTAAAACCACAAACGAGTTTTTTTGATACGATTACATTATTAAACCAGATTAAAGGGTGATTGCAATGATTCGTATTTATATAGATTGGCAATACTCAAGACAAAGTAAAGAGAAGCTAAAAGGGCAACGAATATAGTCTGATTTCTATGTATATTTGTAAATAAATGTCACTGGATCACAATGACCTGTGCTATAGATCCCTAGGACTGATTATCAATTACATATTAGTATCAACGATCAGGTACAATACGGTGGCCTTTAAAAGTCTCTAATTTACACCATTTATATAGCAGGGGTATTCAAGGCAATTTCAATTTCAATTAATTCTTACGAAATTCATTTAATTTAAATATTTATAACAAGTTAAGCTTTCAAGATATTAGAGCGGACTTAAGGCATATCTTTACTCAGATACACGTGAAGTGAACACAGGGGGTAACAATTGTCCCTAATTTGGCCTCCAATGTTCTGGCACGTCAGTCCGGGTAGAAATATACCCGTAATACACCCGTATAGTATATAGCTCTCACATAGGTTTAACGGGTGATCGTGTGGTCTGTACGGTACTCAGTGGAATATATACCATACTGTGAAACGTTGTAATTCGAAGGAGAGTTTGGATAATTATATATTTATCACTAAGTGGAAAATGAGTAAATCTAAAAAGTCATCCGGAAGTAAAGACAAGGACTTATGTAAGTAAAATATACGTGTTGTTACAGAAAGATATGGCATCTAGATTTCAATCGATACCTCTCGTCATGTAAACACTACATGCTATTGTATAATGATTTGTTCCATTAGAAAAATATTGTTATCCGTTATCATGTTTATAAACGACTAAAATGATTAGAAAATAAAAATAAAATTGGGACGATAGATTTGATTTCTCGGTTAAGACTGGTATACATTTGGTTTGCTATGAAAGAGATGGTATTTTATAATTAATAACAATCGAGAGTTTTGTCTAATGCAGGGAGTGCAGTTGTACATACTACATATATAGCAGGTGTGCTGATACATACAACAGGTGTATATGGGCGGTGTAGACAATCGGTCACCTTTAACTGTATATAATATCTAATTTCTTCTATTTTGGGCCACCGGTATACCTGTCTGTCGGAGTTTGGTATCGGGGTCAAAAGAGACTCGGGCGGTAACATATAATAATTGAAAACTTAAGTAAACAAACCGAAAGTTACATTCACACGAATGTCTATACAGGATTCCAAACTGTGAAACTCATGTAAAAGAAAACTGTGAACTGTATGTCATTTCTATACGGACAAATAGGATCTCGTCATATCGAGTCGCCTATTATACGACAATATGTAGTATTAAGGTGCGATATACCGTGCATGTGATCAAGGTACACTGGTAATTTACTGATGATGCCATTTAAAGTACAGATATTAAAAGTATAGTAAAACATTTACTCTAATAAGGTAAGATTTATTGTAAAACACCTGTCAATAGTATCTATTTATGTTTTGATTTGCGAACATAATTTCTTGTTATTATATGCAATGTAGAAATATATTAACGCTTTCTATTTTTTTTAGTAAAATAACGATAATTTGATTTTTATTCTGAAATAATTTCTTTGTTATTGAATATACAATTCCTTTGAAACTATTTAACTATCTTAACATGCTTTTCATAAAAAAGCAACTCTGTTTCGAAAATTGAATCAGAGCATTGGGTGTAATTTTAACAGTCAAACCGTCACCAATTACTGTAATCACTAATTCGATTCTTTTGTAACACTAAGTCTGCACATAAAACGGCACCTTATTCCCATTCGTCAAACGTCAAAAGTCCTTCCATGTGCGGTGGTACAAGCGTCCTTGAACTGTACACGTGCCGAACACCACCATACTCATGCACTTTGAATTGTAATATGCTTACAATGTGAAATCTCGGCAAGAGATCAGCAGTACTGTATGCCGAGGCCAATAGAGCCAGCAGTATGTCTGATGGTATCTGTGACACAATTAACCGTTATAGGACAGTGGCTCTTCAGTCTCCAGACATTGGATAGTGCCCAATGATTTTGTCCTATCATCCCTAAATTGACATTATAAGTTTGGTCGTTTGTCCAGTTGTCCAAAATGCTGATCTTATCAAACTAACCGATTGGCACTAGAATCTGCTACTTATTTTGTCCCGGTGTCCCTAGACTGTCTTAATTGGTTTATCCTAGTCCCCCTAAACTGTCTTAATTATTTTGTCCCGTTGTCCTAGGCTATCTTAATTATTTTGTCTAGTATCCCTAGACTGTCTTAATTATTTTGTCTAGTATCCCTAGACTGTCTTAATTATTTTGTCTAGTATCCCTAGACTGTCTTAATTATTTTGTTTAGTATCCCTAGACTGTCTTAATTATTTTGTTTAGTATCCCTAGACTGTCTTAATTATTTTGTCTAGTATCCCTAGACTGTCTTAATTATTTTGTCTAGTATCCCTAGACTGTCTTAATTATTTTGTTTAGTATCCCTAGACTGTCTTAATTATTTTGTCTAGTATCCCTAGACTGTCTTAATTATTTTGTTTAGTATCCCTAGACTGTCTTAATTATTTTGTTTAGTATCCCTAGACTGTCTTAATTATTTTGTCTAGTATCCCTAGACTGTCTTAATTATTTTGTTTAGTATCCCTAGACTGTCTTAATTATTTTGTCTAGTATCCCTAGACTGTCTTAATTATTTTGTCTAGTATCCCTAGACTGTCTTAATTATTTTGTTTAGTATCCCTAGACTGTCTTAATTATTTTGTCTAGTATCCCTAGACTGTCTTAATTATTTTGTTTAGTATCCCTAGACTGTCTTAATTATTTTGTCTAGTATCCCTAGACTGTCTTAATTATTTTGTTTAGTATCCCTAGACTGTCTTAATTATTTTGTCTAGTATCCCTAGACTGTCTGAATCATTTTGTCTAGTATCCCTAGACTGTCTTAATTATTTTGTCTAGTATCCCTAGACTGTCTTAATTATTTTGTTTAGTATCCCTAGACTGTCATAATTATTTTGTCTAGTATCCCTAGACTGTCTTAATTATTTTGTTTAGTATCCCTAGACTGTCTTAATTATTTTGTCCTAGTATCCATAGACTGTCTTAATTATTTTGTTTAGTATCCCTAGACTGTCTTAATTATTTTGTTTAGTATCCCTAGACTGTCTTAATTATTTTTGTATCCTAGACTGTCTTAATTATTTTGTTAGTATCCCTAGACTGTCTTAATTATTTTGTCTAGTATCCCTAGACTGTCTTAATTATTTTGTCTAGTATCCCTAGACTGTCTTAATTATTTTGTTTAGTATCCCTAGACTGTCTTAATTATTTTGTTTAGTATCCCTAGACTGTCTTAATTATTTTGTTAGTATCCCTAGACTGTCTAATTATTTTGTTATATCCCTAGACTGTCTTAATTATTTTGTCTAGTATCCCTAGACTGTCTTAATTATTTTGTTTAGTATCCCTAGACTGTCTTAATTATTTTGTCTAGTATCCCTAGACTGTCTTAATTATTTTGTTTAGTATCCCTAGACTGTCTTAATTATTTTGTTTAGTATCCCTAGACTGTCTTAATTATTTTGTCTAGTATCCCTAGACTGTCTTAATTATTTTGTTTAGTATCCCTAGACTGTCTTAATTATTTTGTCTAGTATCCATAGACTGTCTTAATTATTTTGTCTAGTATCCCTAGACTGTCTTAATTATTTTGTCTAGTATCCCTAGACTGTCTTAATTATTTTGTCCCGTTGTCCTAGGCTGTCTGAATTATTTTGTCCCGGTGTCCCTAGACTGTCTTAATTATTTTGTCTGGGTGTCCGATAGAATGTCTTAATTATTTTGTCATGGTGTCCGATAGACTGTCTTAATCATTTTTTCCTTGAGTCCCTAGGCTGTTTTAATTAATTATTTTGTCCGCGTGTCCCCAAGACTTCCCAACTTATTTTGTCCTTGTGTCCCCAAGACTGTCCTAATCATTTTGTCCTTGTGTCCCCAAGACTGTCCTAATCATTTTGTCCTTGTGTCCCCAAGACTGTCCTAATCATTTTGTCCTTGTGTCCCCAAGACTGTCCTAATCATTTTGTCCTTGTGTCCCCAAGACTGTCCTAATCATTTTGTCCTTGTGTCCCCAAGACTGTCCTAATCATTTTGTCCTTGTGTCCCCAAGACTGTCCTAATCATTTTGTCCTTGTGTCCCCAAGACTGCCCAATCATTTTGTCCTTGTGTCCCCAAGACTGTCCAATCATTTTGTCCTTGTGTCTCCAAGACTGCCCAATCATTTTGTCCTTGTGTCCCTAAGACTGTCCAATTATTTTGTCCTTGTGTCCCCAAGACTGTCCAATCATTTTGTCCTTGAGTCCCCAAGACTGTCCAATCATTTTGTCCTTGTGTCCCCAAGACTGCCCAATCATTTTGTCCTTGTGTCCCTAAGACTGTCCAATTATTTTGTCCTTGTGTCCCCAAGACTGCCCAATCATTTTGTCCTTGTGTCCCCAAGACTGTCCTAATCATTTTGTCCTTGTGTCCCTAAGACTGTCCAATTATTTTGTCCTTGTGTCCCCAAGACTGTCCAATCATTTTGTCTTAGTGTCCCCAAGACTGCCCAATCATTTTGTCTTAGTGTCCCCAAGACTGTCCTAATCATTTTGTCCTTGTGTCCCCAAGACTGACCTAATTATTTTGTCCTTGTGTCCCCAAGACTGACTTACAAATGTAATAATTTTGTCCCATTGTACTTTCCCCAGACTGTGCTTATTGTTTAATCCGAGTGTCCATTTGATATACAACAGCGTACAGTAATTTATCTGCGGGACTCACGGGTGGTTGCTACTGTTCGTAGATGATCGGGTTGTGGTTCGAATACAATATCACCCGAGTTTTATCTCCTGAGCGGGATTAAGAAGTAACGTAATTATCACATTGTATAGCTATCGTAACTGCCATTATTGATTACCGTGCGATAGTTTTGTTAACCTTTGATCACTAAGCAGTAAACTGCACTTCGATTAATATGGCACTGAAATAGATTGACCTTTCTGGAAGCTAGAGAATAAGCCCGTAATGGTCACTGCGGTCAATCGGCTGAAACGATACCCCATGTGTATTGACAATCTAGCCACCTTGAACTGATTTAACAGAAAATCTGGTGCCATACGGATTTGTTTGGCTTCATAGTTTACACAGTAGATAATCTATAGCCTTACTTAGTTAAAGTATGTTCTATAGCCTTACTTAGTTCAAGTGTGTTCTATAGCCTTACTTAGTTAAAGTGTGTTCTATAGCCTTACTTAGTTAAAGTGTGTTCTATAGCCTTACTTAGTTAAAGTGTGTTCTATAGCCTTACTTAGTTCAAGTGTGTTCTATAGCCTTACTTAGTTAAAGTGTGTTCTATAGCCTTACTTAGTTAAAGTGTGTTCTATAGCCTTACTTAGTTAAAGTGTGTTCTATAGCCTTACTTAGTTAAAGTGTGTTCTATAGCCTTACTTAGTTAAAGTGTGTTCTATAGCCTTACTTAGTTAAAGTGTGTTCTATAGCCTTACTTAGTTCAAGTGTGTTCTATAGCCTTACTTAGTTAAAGTGTGTTCTATAGCCTTACTTAGTTAAAGTGTGTTCTATAGCCTTACTTAGTTAAAGTGTGTTCTATAGCCTTACTTAGTTAAAGTGTGTGTTCTATAGCCTTACTTAGTTAAAGTGTGTTCTATAGCCTTACTTAGTTAAAGTGTGTTCTATAGCCTTACTTAGTTAAAGTGTGTTCTATAGCCTTACTTAGTTAAAGTGTGTTCTATAGCCTTACTTAGTTAAAGTGTGTTCTATAGCCTTACTTAGTTAAAGTGTGTTCTATAGCCTTACTTAGTTCAAGTGTGTTCTATAGCCTTACTTAGTTAAAGTGTGTTCTATAGCCTTACTTAGTTCAAGTGTGTTCTATAGCCTTACTTAGTTAAAGTGTGTTCTATAGCCTTACTTAGTTAAAGTGTGTTCTATAGCCTTACTTAGTTAAAGTGTGTTCTATAGCCTTACTTAGTTCAAGTGTGTTCTATAGCCTTACTTAGTTAAAGTGTGTTCTATAGCCTTACTTAGTTAAAGTGTGTATTGTGACAGTCGGGAGTACATTTATATTTTGCAGAGATTCAACAAAACGAAAAAGTTAAACTTTCATTACCACGAATAATTCTGCTTTACAACATAAACTCTGAACTCATGATCAATGTCAATAAAATAGAAATAATTTTATAGAATTTATATAGCCACTCCAATCGTAAAAGTTATGTGGTAATGAAGCTATTTTTATGAGTTCATGGTCAAGGTCATCATGTCACCAATCCTTATACAACCAGTTTGTGATTCAATTGTTATCCGTGCTGAAGTTTGCTTTCAGGTCTATTCATAGATTGCTTCTTCATAGATGACATGAATTATATTCACATTCATTTTTACAGAGAGATAAAATGGCAGCGGTTTACTGTAAATCAAATGATAATTCAAGTGACGTAACAAAGGGAAATTGAATGAAAATTCATCTGAGCCAAATACGGGATGATTTCGACATACACGTTTTAGATATTATACCTTTATGACACGATGACAGCTGTGCTTTGTATGATATACAGGACATTGTTTGCCTCAGTATTTTTATTATGTATCTGTGTAATTGTTGTCGAATTGAGATCAACAAAAAAGAAAGTGATAATCCGTAGATCTTCCGTAATGTTTTGTAAATTGTACAGAACAGAAAATCGCATGGGCTTGTTTTGGCATGATGTAGCTTAATGTTTGCCCTATACATGACATATATGTATATCTGTACAATTTTGTGTAATTCGTTAACCTGACTTCGATACTCTTGGAATATCGCTATTGTGGATATAATGATAGTAATATCACTTCCTGGGTTATCGAGGTGGATCAAACCACCCGGTCATCAATGACCGCCCCAAACAACTCGGTCACCAACGACCGCCCCAAACCACTCGGTCACCAACCACCGCCCTAAACCACCCGGTCATCAATGACCGCCCCAAACAACTCGGTCACCAACGACCGCCCCAAACCACTCGGTCACCAACCACCGCCCCAAACCACTCGGTCACCAACCAGCGCCCCAACCCACTCGGTCACCAACCACCGCCCCAAACCACTCGGTCACCAACCACCGCCCTAAACCACTCGGTCACCAACCACCGCCCCAAAACACGCGGTCACCAACCACCGCCCCAAACCACTCGGTCACCAACCACCGCCCCAAACTCGGTCACCAACCACCGCCCCAAACCACTCGGTCACCAACCACCGCCACAAACCACTCGGTCACCAACCACCGCCCCAAACCACACGGTCACCAACCACCGCCCCAAACCACTCGGTCACCAACCACCGCCCCAAACAACTCGGTCACCAATTGCAGTGACAGTGATATTCGTCTGTTCTAAAATGACAATTGTGAAAATCAGAGAACGGTGGATACAAATATGGAGCTTTGTGGCATATATAATCACATTTTACCAACACTCTAAATGTCCAGGACACACACGTGTGATTGGGACAGTGTTTTCCTTTCGTTTGTCGCCTTGTCATAATGGCGCTGATTGTCTTAGTAAATCTTATGGCTGTAAGCCGTATGATAAATCGTAGTTAGCTCATCATATTCACCTTCTGCATGTTCTGATGATACCAATAACTCAGTAGAACTAGTTGCTCCCCCTCCCCCGGGGCGCCATTCTCCTTGGGTTATGTTTGGCTCTAGTTATAGCTCTCTTTGGACTAGACGTACACTACATCTCGATAACAGGTCGCTTTTTTGGAACATTTTTTTTTCATGCACATCAACTGTTGCGTTCGACTGGACAGTTTCTTGGAATCGTTTCAGTAACGATGATGCCACAGGTATTGGCCAAACCGGAACATATTTTCTGCATCATACACATACTTAACGGTCGTACTATAGATGATTTTAGGTACTGTTATTGGGATAAAATCTGACAGAATGTGGCGATTGTTCTATCTCGAAAAGACAAATTTTCAAAGACATTTGATAACTTCAATAGTTTTAGTTTAGTTTTAGTTGATTTTTGTTAACAAGTGCCTAAAAGAACAATGGTTTTCCCATCAACCCCACAGTACGGTATCTGGCATCTTTATTCTAGATTGAGTGATCTCAAGGCCATCTATAATGAGGGAGCGCCGCTACTCCACCTTCCTTGTACACGTACATTACATTTCAGACTCGTGTGAAGACATGCGGCAATGGTAATTTCACTACACTGAGTTTGTCTGCTTTCTCCCCGTGTCAAGATGTTATCTGTACTGGCTGCGGCGTAATCGCTAGTCACAACTGCTCTGGCAAAATCTATTTTTGAAAAAGAAGAAAAACACTAGATTAAGCAGTGTTAACGTTTTCCGCAGACTTGGTGTACTGTTTACAGTACGGCCGTGTATACAGATAAGTGTTTACATGGGGGATAAGAAGTTCACTAGATATATATGTAGGAATTGGGAATCGCATTTATCATATGTATACATGAGATGCCACATCAAAGTAACCAATATTTCGGTAAGATGATTCTGTAGTTTTACGGTCAGATGTTTGGACCAAAACTTGTTTTTACACTTCAACCTTCAAAGCCTTCCTGACAAACTTTGACCAGATATCGTCTCGGTTTGACCCCGATTTATACACTGTTCAGTTTGACCCCGATTTATACACTGTTCAGTCACAGACGTCTGCATTTGGTTTTGGTAAAATACGATGTCCTACCCCTACTATATGAACAAGGTGAGACACTCCATGAACCGGAAGTTGAAGGTACGCTCCATTTCACTTTGAAATTAGACCAAATTTACCGAAAATATTGAGTGTCCGCTCGTTTAATCAACGTACCTTAGTTAAGAATCCTCTTTTTGCAATGTATGCCAGGTTTTTGTCGCGAAGTTTCGGTTTTTTTTAATATGAAACAGGACACAAATTATCCAAGTAGCAGACGATGCATCAACTATGGAACGGAAGTTGATCTTCAAGCAAGCAGTTTTGCAAGTTGCAATCTGATTGGTTAATCAAATTAATTGACCAATCAAATTGCTTCTTGCAACTGCTCGCTTGAAGAGTTCCAATTCCGTTCCACAGTTGAAGTATCAGAGTGTCTCACCTTGTTCATATAGTAGGGGTAGGTAATTATCCCCCGCCCAACGAAGATGGCGGGGGATATACAAATGGGTTCCGTCCGTCCGTCCGTACGAATGGTTTCCGGAGCATAACTCTAAAACCAGTAGAGATATTTCCACGAAACTTCATACACACATTGGTCTTATGGTGCCTTTTGCTATTTTTAGCTTTTCATTTTTTGCATTTTTTCCGTAACCATGGAAACATTGCTGAAATTATCATATTTTTGTATCAGGTTCGTTTCCGGACCATAACTCTAAAACCAGAAGAGATATTTCCACGAAACTTCATAGACACATTGGTCTTATGGTCTAGTAGTGCCTTTTGCTATTTTAAGGTTTTCACTTTTTGTACTTTTTCTGTAACCGTGGAAACATTGCTGAAAATGGCAGATTTTTGTGTAAGAATCGTTTCCGGAGCACAACTCTAAAACCAGCAGAGATATTTCCATGAAACTTCATAGACACATTGTTCTTATAGTCTAGTAGTGCCTTTTGCTATTTTTAGGTTTTCATTTTTTGCACTTTTTCCGTAACCATGGAAACATTGCTGAAAATAACATGTTTTTGTACCAGGTTCATTTCCGCAGCATAACTGGAAAACTGGTTGAGATATATGCACGGAACTCCATAGGCACATTAGTCTTATGGTCTAGTAGTGCCTTTTGCTATTTTAAGGTTTTCACTTTTTGTACTTTTTTCTGTAACCATGGAAACATTGCTGAAAATGGCAGATTTTTGTGTAAGAATCGTTTCCGGAGCACAACTCTAAAACCAGCAGAGATATTTCCATGAAACTTCATAGACACATAGTTCTTATGGTCTAGTAGTGCCTTTTGCTATTTTTAGGTTTTCACGTTTTGTGCTTTTTTCTGTAACCATAGAAACATTGCTGAAAATATCATATTTTTGTAGTAGGTTCATTTCCGGAGCATAACTCTAAAACCAGCAGAGATATTTCCACGAGACTTCATAGACACATTCTTTTTATGGTCTAGTAGTAGTACCTTTTGCTATTTTTAGGTTTTCATTTTTTGCACTTTTTCTGTTACCATGGAAACATTGTTGAAAATATCATGGTAAATGGTAAATGTTACTTTGCAAAACTCCACCCATATTTGTGTATATAGTCCAATATATATGTCAAGGCTGTATACCTGATTCAACAATTGCAGCCCCGCTCAACTTGAATTATACTCCATCTTTCTTTAGCTCAACTTCTTTTTTCCTGTTTTTCATACACATAAGTCTCCACAATCAAACTTACTTCAGCTTTGATATCTCCATTGGCGGGGGATCTGAATGACTATGTCCTTGTTATATTTTTATCAAACCAGAAGCAGACGCCTGTGGTTCAGTTTGACCCCGATTTATACACTGTTCAGTTTGACCCCGATTTATACACTGTTCAGTTTGACCCCGATTTATACACTGTTCAATTTGACCCCGATTTATACACTGTTCAGTTTGACACCGATTTATACACTGTTCAGTTTGACCCCGATTTATACACTGTTCAGTTTGACCCCGATTTATACACTGTTCAGTTTCTTGCATAGCACAAGGACTGATATCTCTGGCCATTGTGGTTTTTAGCTCACCTGGCCCGAAGGGCCAGTGAGCTTATGTCATGATGCGACATCCGTCGTCCGTCGTCCGTCCGTCTGTCCGTCAACATATCCTTTAAATCGCTACTAGTCATAGAGTTCTGCATGGATTGTAACCAATTTTGACCACAAACATCCTTGGGGGAAGGGGAACAGAACTTGTATAAATTTTGGCTCTGACCCCCTGGGGGCAGGAGGGGCGGGGCCAGATAGGGGAAATAGAGGTAAATCCTATAAATCGGTACTTGTCCTAGGGTTCTGCATGGATTGTAACCAAATTTGGCCACAAACATCCATGGGGGAAGGGGAACAGAACTTGTATAAATTTTGGCTCTGCCCCCCGGGGGCAGGAGGGGCGGGGCCCAATAGGGAAAATAAAGGTAAATCCTATAAATCGCTACTTGTTCTAGAGTTCTGCATGGTTTGTAACCAAATTTGGCCACAAACATCCTTGGGGGAAGGGGAACAGAGCTTGTATGAATCTTGGCTCTGACCCCCCCCCCCTGATATCTCTGGCCATTGTTGTTTTTAGCTCACCTGGCCCGAAGGGCAGGAGTTTTGCCGCCCCCCCCCCCCCCCCCCCCCCCCCCCCGAGGGCAGGAAGGATTGGGCCCAATAGGGGAATTCGAGGTAAATCCTATAAATCGCCACTTGTCCTAGAGTTCTGCATGGATTGTAACCAAATTTGGCCACAAATATCCTTGGGGGAAGGGGAACATAGTTTGTAGAAATTTTGGCTCTGACCACTTAGGGGCAGGAGAGGCGGGGCCCAATAGGGGAATTTGAGGCAAATCCTATATATTGCTACTTGTCCTAGAGTTCTGCATGGATTGTGACCAAATTTGGCCACAAACGCGCAATAGGGGAATTAGAGGTAAATATTCAAATTCCTTCAAAAAAGAAACAATGAACCTGTATCCAGAACATTACTTGATATTACAAACCAGGTGAGCGATACAGGCTCTCTGGGCCTCTTGTATTATTAGTGTTATTGAACAGAAAAAATAGATTTAGAGCGTAGATAATTATTTACTTTCCAAAAATAACTAGATCAATTTATTGTTTGTTTCTGCCAAACCATAACTTGCTCCAGTGAAATGAATTAAACATTTTTCTTCACAAATCGGATATTCCATGTCCTTAAAAATCCATCATTTCCACATCTAAACAAGATGGATTATATATGTCTCCGGGGTGTTTGCTTTAACTAGGCCTAGTGCCTATATCTGGACGAACAAAGGCCATCATCTATTAGTTTAAACAAATGTATGTTATATTGTTATGTGGGTGCAAACATACACATGAAGATGAACATATTGTATCAGGTATTCAATGCGAGTTACTCCCCTTTGAATAGCTGTTAGAGGCCTCGGTTACAAATTAAACCAAGGAAAATCCTGACCGCATGGCATATATTTATACGTACATTAGTATCAAATGGAAATACTCCACGCAAGTCTGAGGCTGTCTCAGACGAACGTTGGAACAACCTAGCGACAATAAGGAAATCTGCTTAACTTTCAATCACATTCTTCACGCGATTCTTTGCTGTCCTACTTATTCCAATGTTCCACACGTGAATCGCCTTAACGTGACAACCTTTAGTAAAGTCCGTGACATGTTTTCCATAAGTCTTCCTAGAGTCCACTCCCAATCCCAACGCGAGTGCTTAACAGTGTCCTCTGCGATGCACAACCCATTTTTATCTCACCATCATCAGATGGTGGACTATTCAAATTGCTTTATTCCGTGGTCCATGGTCTGTCCGTCCGTCCGTCCGTCCTTCCGTCCGTTGACAATTCTTGTTACCGCTATTTTTCAGAAAATACTGAAGGGATCTTTCTCAAATTTCATATGTAGGTTTCCCTAAGGGTCTTGTTTTGCATATTGCATTTTTGGACCAATCGGTCAACAAGATGGCCGACAGGCCGCCATCTTGGATTTTGATAGTTAAAGTTTGTTACCGCTATTTCTCAGAAAGTACTGAAGAGATCTGTCTCAAATTTTACATGTAGGTTCCCCTAGGGGTCTAGTTTTGCATATTGCATTTTGAGACCAATGGGTCAACAAGATGGCCGTCAGGCCGCTATCTTGGATTTTGATAGTTTAAAGGTGATAAAAACAGAACGGACATGGAAAATGAGATAATACGCTAGAAACATTTGTAATGCCTATCTAAACATATACCAGTTTGATATTTGCTTATATTTTGTCTCTAAATAGTAAAATTAATGAAAGCAATCTTCACATCTTTTCGACGACAGATTTTTTTCTATGACTTGCCTCCCTTGAGTTCCGATGAGTTGTGACGTCATCTGAGACAATCAACCACCGGAAGCCGGCGTGCCGATAGCGGAACTGTCAACATGCATGTGTATTTTAGCCACATGTCTTAGTACTTACGGAAATGTACACGGAGAAAAATATGTTATATTTCGACTTATTGGGTAGCGTGATTTATCCCCTACATAATGACACATTATTGACGTCATAACCTATGAAATGACGTCACTACATGTAAATAATGATGTCATTAATGTCGCGGGTACATATGTCATGTGGCGTATGGTGTGCCAGGGGTTAAACCACGAATGAATAAGTAGTTCTTTCCTATTCAGTCCACCCTGGAGTAATACGACTGTGCATGAATTAACCGAGGAGTTTTGATATACATAGAATCTACTGGTAATTTTATGTGCGAAACAAGATCGTAGCGAAAATGGACAATTATTGGGGCCCACCTCTTTAGACCTACGTTTTAATAGAAAAATCATCTGTTGCAAACATACGGAGACATGAAAAATACATGCAGATTAAAAGAAAAAAATCAATAATTTATAAGTTGTGTCTTTTTGCCCCCCATTTTCGTCGATTTATTTTGGGTTACACAACAATGTGCCGGTGGTGTGAAACCGGGATGTTCAGATCTAGTCCGCTAAACCTGCTTATATTATTAGGCTTTTTTAATTATTTTTTTTGCCTGATATATAGGCAAAAAAAAGCCTAAAAAAAAAGCCTAATAATATAGGCAGGTTTAGCGGACTAGTTCAGATCGAGCAGGGTTGCATAATGATATGACGACATTCACAGTTATCATTATTTCATTGCAGGAATTTAAATTCGAAAAATTACCATGTTAAGAACGCTCTAAAGTCATCAAAATACATCGTAAAACTCATCTCAGCAATCGTAAATACATTTAGTAATATTTTTTCCTTCTCGAGGGAGACCTTAGGACCCCCAAAAAACAAAATCTCTCGCCCTAAGCCCTCGCAAAATCATCAAAATACATCGTGAAACTCACATCTCAGTCATTCTAAATTGTAATATCTTTATCGGGGTCTCCCCCGAACCCCCAAAACACCACAATGCTCGCAAATTTGGCCAATTTTAGTACTCATTAATTTCCTGTTATATTCTACATAGTACACTTGCGTATATATATGTAGAATGCGAATTTTACCGATTTTTTTTATTTAGACCGCTAAATCGTCTCATAATGGTCAATAGGCTATCTAGTGTGCTGTGGTCTGTGCGTATACTTTTAAAATTTACTGTAACTGAAGAAAAATACTAAATCGTCTGCTCCTGTTTTTGAAGGTTAAAATTTACCATTTGTCAGCGGTGGAGCATCTTTAACATACTGAACATAACAATTTTATAGCCCAGAATATGACGATAAGAATGAGTAAGCTATCGTTTGTATTATATCATTGTATGTTATAGATTATATATTATATACGGATTCATTTCCACTATTCAATATAGCAACTACACGTAGCAGGGGCGGATTTAGGTTTTGAGGTTAGAGGGGGCGTGGGACAAAGCAAATCAGGTGAGGGTGGGGCCGCCTAGGCCCCCAGAAGCTCTCGAATAAATGGTGCAAAATCCTGCATTCTGAGGATTTCATGAACACATTTTCCAGAAAATAATTGAAGCCATTTAAGGATGTTTATTTATGGTTTTCGTGTCAAGTGTCATATTTTTTATTTGAAGTTTTGATTTATTTATTTTTTTACTTACAGAATTGCAATATCAAAATCTTAATATTTATATGGACATAAAGCGAAGAAGGGCGGGGGTCTGGGGGCCGCCTAGGCCCCCAGAAGCCCTCGAATAAATGTACACTTTTTCCAAAAAATAATTGAAGCCATGTAAAAATGTTCGTTTATTATTTTTGATGTCTAATGTCATATTTTGAATACAAAGTTACAGAATTGCACTGCCTAAAATCTGAATATCTATTCATAGAGGCACGAAGCAAAGAAAAGGATGGGGGTCTGGGGGCCGCCTAGAACGAATATACGTACCCGGCCTACTATGTCTTTAGGCCGGGTACGAATTGGACCCTATGTATCGTAGTGGAGCACTGCCTCCGAAAATCACTCGGGCACAGTTTTTCATACTTTTTTGAAGGTTTTGAAGTAATAGGGAACAATTGTAGCTCTAAAGAAGACACCATTTTCAGTCTAAAAGTCTTTTGAGCTACAATATTGCAGCTAGGGGTCGCCTATCGAAGGTTTTTATAGGACTAATGAAAGTGTATGTGAACTTTTTTTAACGATATAAGCTTTTACTTTTATACATTATCTCTCAGATTAGATAATTCATTTTCCCTAACTTACACAATCTTCATAATTCGTGTATTGGACAATGAAAGAAAAGAAGGCTAGTGGTCTTGTCTATGGCCATACGGTGCCAGGAACCATTGCTATCATCCTGTTTTCTAATAGGGAGCCTTTTGTCATGTGCATTAATTTTTTAACATCGTTTGCCTATCTTATAACATTATCATTAAGATATGTTTTTATTGAAACAAAAAAGGAAGGCATCTGGCCATGGGGTGCACCTAGACCCTAGAAGCTCTCATTCTCTGTCGCATTCCACTTTTTTCTTTACAAACATTTTCTTAGGACAAATAAAAGGCTTCTAGAAGCATTCGGCGTCAGTAGTGATCTTGTAACTGGCGTTTTGAAAGTACGCACACATTTGTGAATTGATAGTAGGATTTAATACAGGACTTTAATGCTGATTCAAAAATGTGTAATATATCATTTACAACCTGGAAAACGAAGGGCATGACATATAGTCAACCAACGAAGACTCATGGCCAGCTACAATTCCTTCCACCCACCCCCTCCCCATTTTCTTTTTATTGCTAAGGATATCGAGATATAACCTGTCAATATTGAATATTAATGACAATATCATTATCATTCAACGATATTATTTTATCGTTTTTTTTTTTTGTTTTTTTTTTTTAAGTAAATACTTGAAGGGATTTACATTGTACCTTTTAAGCGATGGAGATAAAACCTTAACTTACACGAAAAAAAATATATAATTATTCCATTGCGCCTGGATACAAGTATGTTCATGCATGTATGTACCACAAAGTCGAATACACATTTAGATTTTAAAATGATAACATCAAACGGTAAAGGTAGGATATGGAGCTTTCTGTCTAATTCCCACTCTATATCTAATTCCTTAATTTTTTCCCTTTCTCCCTCTTTTTTTTTCTTTCTTCCTTCTTTTCCTTCCTTCCCCTCTTTCTTTTCCCTTCTTTTTCCTTTTTCTTTTTTTTATCTCTCTCCTATTTTAGGGGGGGCGTACGCCGGGTCCGCCCCCCCTTGGATCCGCGCATGCGTAGCGCGACTGTTTTAAATATCTATAATCGCCGCAACACTGCCCCATTGAGTTTCCCGGCTCTTGTCACAGCTGTTGGTCTCAGATGACGTCACGAATCTACGGCCACCTGGTGATATCAGGGGCGATAAGCGATGCGATCGTTCTAGACAAGGGTCGTTGTGGACTTCGTTTCAAGCACATTTTATGGACATTACGTCAAATACAACCTGTATTTTTTGTTGGAAATCATAAAGTGCACCACAATAAACAAATATCAACACAAAATTAGCATATTTAAAATCTGTTTTTATCACCTTTAAGTTTGTTACTGTTATTTCTCAGAAAGTGCTGAAGGGATTCTTCTCAAATATCACATGTAGGTTCCCCTAGGGGCTAGTTGTGCATATTGCATTTTGGAACCGATCGATCAACAAGATGACCGATATGCCGCCATCTTGGATTTTGACAATTGAAGATTGTTACCACTATTTCTCAAAAAGTTCTGAAGGTAGCTGTCTCAAATTTCATGTGCATGGTCCCCTATGTCTCTGGTTATGCATATTGCATTTGGTACCGGTCGGTGAACAAAATGGCCGCCAGGAAGCCATCTTGGATTTTGACAATTGAAGTTTGTTACCGCTATTTCTCAGAAAGTACTGAAGGGATCTCTCTCAAATTACATGTACAAGTTCCCCTAGGGGTCTTGTTGTGCATACCGCATTTTCAGACTGATCGATGAACAAGATGGCCGACAGGCCGCCATCTTGGATTTTGAAAGCTCAAGCTTGTTCCCACTATTTCTCAGAAAGTACTGAAGAGATCTGTCTCAAATTTTACATGTAGGTTCCCCTAGGGGCTAGTTGTGCATATTACATTTTGGGACCGATCAGTGAACAGGATGGCCGACAGGACGCCATCTTGGATTTTGACAATTGAAGTTTGTTACCAGTTTCTCAGAAAGTACTGAAGGGATCTGTCTCAAATTGCATGTGCAGGTTCCCCTAGGGGTCTAGTTGTGCATATTGTGTTTTGGGACTGATCGATAAACAAGATGGCGGATAGGACGCCATCTTGGATTTTGATAGTTGAAGTTTGTTACCACTATTGCTCAGAAAGTACTGAAGTGATCTGTCTCAAATTTTATAAGTAAGTTCCCCTAGGACCTTATTTGTGCATATTGCATTTTCGGACTGATCAGTCAAAAAGATGGCCGACAGGTAGCCATCTTGGATTTTGATAATTGAAGTTTGTTACTCAGAAATTACTCAAAGGATCTTTCTCAAATTTCATATGTAGTTATATGTAGGAAAAGTTTGAAAAGCAGAGAAAAGATCCCTCTTTCGTTTGTCAGACATAGATCTTTCTTTGGTGGGATCCAAGATCCCTCTGGGATCTCTTGTTCAAATACATTAACTGTACTTCTAGGATAAATTAGATATTAACACTGAATGAATTCATCCTCCTTGTAACAAATATTTCCATTGGCTAAAAAAGTTATCATGTCGTAACGTAAATTAAATGACGTTGTCGTTTGTAACGCCGTATCTGATTAGTTGAAACAACGGCGCAATGATTTCATAGGAAAAGAAAAGTCCCTTAAATTTTGGAATTTTACAGCAATCCATTGAGTTATAATGATTAACTTGAAGATATGTTTATATTGATATTGATATGTTTTATGCTACGTAGCTATAACATGAAAATCTCCATATCATGTATACAACATTCAATCTAATCCCAGTTAAAATAATCAACAAAAATTCTCAATTTATACTTCATAATAATTGGGTGGAATTCGTTCTACAGCCAACGTATCTTTACAGTAAAAGGATGGTGGACTGAAGGATAAGGTGGTTTTGTGCGGTACACCACAGGAGCTTGACGTTCTATCAATACTATACAGTATAAATATAGAAATACCCTTCAGTGTTCAATCTACGATTATTTTTCGTGGGTCCTTTTCAATGGTTTTTGTGAAAACAATGGGTCCCACAGTGTTATAGATACCCATTCCCAGAAACTTCATGGGTCCTTTTAAAATCCTGTGAGTCCAGGACTCGGGATTCGCACGTAGATTTATCACTGCCCCTATATACTATATAAAAACACACTCTAAATTATATATAGGTTGCATCTGAAGAACATGATGAAAACGCTAATGCTAAACTAACAATGAGTTTCTATTTTTTTTTTTTTTTTGTTTCTAAGGATTGTGTTATATATTTATAAGGGCGCAGTCCTACATACTGACAATTTCAGTTTGCGGCCGCCATTTATCCCCACTGTAAAAAATCCCATCAGCGTGAATATGGTGCTTTGAACTCAGCTCATTAAATAGTCAAGCAGTTCAAACGCTTTTATGATCCGACAAACGTAATCTTCATCTGGCAGAAGCTCAGTGCTATTGCTCTTTATTTGCAAGCGTTCAAGTGATAGACCACCTTCCAATATAATCAGCTGGCCAAAACGGAATATCTGTTACAGAAATAAAATTTCTTTTTCTTATGTGGAATTTCTTTACCAAATAAGGATTTGAGGTGTGAATATTATAAATAAAAAATAAACAGAAAATAATTCGGCTCCGTTATTTCCATAAATTGAACGTATCAACATAGCATAATTAATTGTTACTGAAACATCTGGCTGCGCCCTTTATGGCCTTGCCTTCAATCATATTATTGCTATATTATTGACAGAAATTCAAGCTCTTGTGAGTACACTAAACGGCGTTAGCTGGTTCACGTGTACGGCGGTTCACGTGAATGGTTAAGTGGTAAACAACGTGTTAAAGCTCCTTACGGGGCAGCTGACCTACAGTGTAAGCTAAAGCTGTCTATTTCAAGCCATCAATATTGTTCTCACGCAAATCATGTCAGGCCTAAGAATGGATAATACGAGAGCTAATTATTTAATTTTAAACCTGCATGACGACTCCCTTAAGTTCAGCGGTAAGAAGGTCAATAGTATCGCTCCGTTTACGTCGCATCCAATATCATGTACAATTTTAAGTCTTTGAGGATTTGACGCAGTCATTTGCCTTTTTACAAATTGCAGAAGGATGTAAGCTAAAACAGTGGTCAGGAGATATCATTTGGCTATCAATCTGACGGCGACATAGTCCGTCTGCTGCCTAAGCCATCTCGCCCTAGACCTTACATATAGTCATTATTATAGTCATTAATGAATACTAGCGGGAATTAGGGCCTAATGACTATATAGTGATTCTAGTCTTATCCGAAACCCAGGCCAATGACACTACAGTTCAATGACATCGAGAAAAATTCCGGAAAAATGGTTCCGTCTTTGGACTGGAATTAGGTGTGGAGCTGAAATCACGATACCTCTTTTCAGTTATACATCAGGAAAACATTCAGTGGCATAAATAAAATTGATTTAATAGTTTTAAAACATGGATATTTAAAAGCGGAACACAGTACTCAGACAGTACTATGAAAACTACATACCAAAATTTTGGCATAACTTTTATGTCGATCAAATAATAATAGTAAAATAATTTACCATGCAAAATAAAATGTACTTTCGTCTTTGTTAGATACGTATTTTTATTTTCGAAATCAATGTAGATTTAGTATTATATGATGCAAAATGAATATATCTTATAATAGGTAAATACTATATACCTTTTGTGTTCTGGTTCGTGTTCCATTTTACTGCCCGCTGGCACACAGCCACCTCTATCGGAACTGGTTTTTTTCCTGCGGATCAATATACCAATCTGTATAATTAGGTTAAAATACAGTTTAATCAGTGTTTCTTTTATTGCACGGCTTCCTCGTGTTTTTCTGAATAACTTATCAGAAACAAGTGTCTTAAAAGATGACGGTAGAATCTTTTATATACAGAATTAGCGGAACACATTGAAAACGTTTTGTGTCTTATTTTATGATTGGTTGAGTTTACCGTCCTATTAACAGCTAAGGTCACTGAAGGACAGTCTCCCCCGTATACAATGTGTTGTGTCCTTTTGTGATAGTGGTTATCTCTCTATTCTATAGTGCTGCCTCACAGAAGGACAGTCTCCCCCGTATACAATGTGTTGTGTGTGAATGTCAGCATGCTGTGTTGGCTGCGGTATATCCGTGTTGTGTCTTTTTGTGATAGTGGTTATCCCTCTATTTTATAGTGCTGCCCCACAGAAGGACAGTCTCCCCCGTATACAATGTGTTGTGTGTGAATGTCAGCATGCTGTGTTGGCTGCGGTATATCCGTGTTGTGTCTTTTTGTGATAGTGGTTATCTTATCTATTTTATAGTGCTGCCTCACAGAAGGACAGTCTCCCCCGTATACAATGTGTTGTGTGTGAATGTCAGCATGCTGTGTTGGCTGCGGTATATCCGTGTTGTGTCTTTTTGTGATAGTGGTTATCTTATCTATTTTATAGTGCTGCCTCACAGAAGGACAGTCTCCCCCGTATACAATGTGTTGTGTGTGAATGTCAGCATGCTGTGTTGGCTGCGGTATATCCGTGTTGTGTCTTTTTGTGATAGTGGTTATCCCTCTATTCTATAGTGCTGCCTCACAGAAGGACAGTCTCCCCCGTATACAATGTGTTGTGTGTGAATGTCAGCATGCTGTGGTAGGCAGCGGTATATCCGTTATCCGTGTTTTGTCTTTTTGTGATAGTGGTTATCCCTCTATTCTATAGTGCTGCCCCACAGAAGGACAGTCTCCCCCGTATACAATGTGTTGTGTGTGAATGTCAGCATGCTGTGTTGGCTGCGATATATCCGTGTTGTGTCTTTTTGTGATAGTGGTTATCTCTCTATTCTATAGTGCTGCCTCACAGAAGGACAGTCTCCCCCGTATACAATGTGTTGTGTGTGAATGTCAGCATGCTGTGTTGGCTGCGGTATATCCGTGTTGTGTCTTTTTGTGATAGTGGTTATCTTATCTATTTTATAGTGCTGCCTCACAGAAGGACAGTCTCCCCCGTATACAATGTGTTGTGTGTGAATGTCAGCATGCTGTGGTAGGCAGCGGTATATCCGTTATCCGTGTTTTGTCTTTTTGTGATAGTGGTTATCCCTCTATTCTATAGTGCTGCCCCACAGAAGGACAGTCTCCCCCGTATACAATGTGTTGTGTGTGAATGTCAGCATGCTGTGTTGGCTGCGATATATCCGTGTTGTGTCTTTTTGTGATAGTGGTTATCTCTCTATTCTATAGTGCTGCCTCACAGAAGGACAGTCTCCCCCGTATACAATGTGTTGTGTGTGAATGTCAGCATGCTGTGTTGGCTGCGGTATATCCGTGTTGTGTCTTTTTGTGATAGTGGTTATCTTATCTATTTTATAGTGCTGCCTCACAGAAGGACAGTCTCCCCCGTATACAATGTGTTGTGTGTGAATGTCAGCATGCTGTGGTAGGCAGCGGTATATCCGTTATCCGTGTTTTGTCTTTTTGTGATAGTGGTTATCCCTCTATTCTATAGTGCTGCCCCACAGAAGGACAGTCTCCCCCGTATACAATGTGTTGTGTGTGAATGTCAGCATGCTGTGTTGGCTGCGATATATCCGTGTTGTGTCTTTTTGTGATAGTGGTTATCTTATCTATTTTATAGTGCTGCCCCACAGAAGGACAGTCTCCTCCGTATACAATGTGTTGTGTGTGAATGTCAGCATGCTGTGGTAGGCAGCGGTATATCCGTTATCCGTGTTTTGTCTTTTTGTGATAGTGGTTATCCCTCTATTCTATAGTGCTGCCCCACAGAAGGACAGTCTCCCCCGTATACAATGTGTTGTGTGTGAATGTCAGCATGCTGTGTTGGCTGCGATATATCCGTGTTGTGTCTTTTTGTGATAGTGGTTATCTTATCTATTTTATAGTGCTGCCCCACAGAAGGACAGTCTCCTCCGTATACAATGTGTTGTGTGTGAATGTCAGCATGCTGTGGTAGGCTGCGGTATATCCGTGTTGTGTCTTTTTGTGATAGTGGTTATCTTATCTATTTTATAGTGCTGCCCCACAGAAGGACAGTCTCCCCCGTATACAATGTGTTGTGTGTGAATGTCAGCATGCTGTGTTGGCTGCGGTATATCCATGTTTTGTCTTTTTGTGATAGTGGTTATCTCTCTATTTTATAGTGCTGCCTCACTGAAAGACAGTCTCCCAGACATCGGTACAGCACACTAAACCGAATCACATTATAATTAATCACAACTGGTAAACCAGTCGTTCCACTTCTTTATTAAGAACAGAAATTACCACCGATATAGACTATGGTGTTTCTCGACCAGAAGTCTTCCTTACAAGGGCGAACGCTAACTCATGGCCAAAAGTGAGCTGGTGTCAAGGGAGACGTTAGAAGGAATACAAGAGGACATATAAGAACCCAGATTTAGTTGCCATTTACGATCATGTAGTAGGTACAATTCTAACACCCTATCTACAGGGCGCAGAGTTTTACTTTTAGAAACATACAGTTTATTGATAGAATATTGAGAAAGCATGAAACAAAGACAAGATATATACTTACGATCGTTATTTGTTTTTGTCGTGTCCTCGACTTGTATGCATTGTGATTAATGGCCTTGTGCCATAACATCAGTATGCTGTCGGTGCCACTATAGTTACTTAAACGTGAAAAGTAACGGGGAAAGTTAGTAATCCAATTTTGTACTTTAACAAAATAATAAAAATAACATTTCAACGACAGTCTCTTCACTGTGTTTGTAAATGTAATATCACACCGTTCCGGTTTAAACCGGAAAATGGATCCTTTCATAGTTATTTTTGTCTCTTTATTCGCTATTTATAGGAAATAGCTACCTAAAGGGCATTGTATGGGTTCAGTGGGTCCGTAACTCAATCCTGCCGAATTACGCATGTCTGAAACCGCCAATACGAACAAGCTGTATTTTAGTACATATGAAAAGACATTGTATGAATCAAATAATTGGGGATCGGTGAACAAGGCTGTTCGTTATGTTCCGTTATGTCTCTTCTCCATAGCATGCATTAACGATAATTGCGGAGACGAAGGTGTACCTGTGTATTTATATATACAAGTGTGTGACGGCGTGAAAAGTCCATCAATCAACAGTGTCAGGTTCCAGCTTGAGTCACACCTGGCTTCTCGTGTCCCAATGGTGGAGAAAGCCCCTCTGTTAGTCGGGAACTCACCACCACCAAATTAACACACTATACATATATATACATTGGACTAGTGCCTTTATCACACAGTGTCCCGTCTGGGGAAAACTTGAACATTGCACACACGCGTTACAGTGCAGAACGGGGTTATCCCGACAGACTGAGTCTATTTAGGGGAGGATCATATTTCACGATCCGTAGGGATATCGGCCCCTTACTTTTCAAGCTGCTATCAGCAAAGGCTAGCATCTTGTGTGTGATTGTAGTGGAATAATTCTGGAAGTATGTGCCCCGAGTGTAAAACGTAAAACCACTGGACCGTACTAAAGGAGTGTGTAAACTTATAAGTAAACAATGGATTTCTTCTTTGATCTGTTTGATTCGGAAAAGAAAAGAAGGGCAGCACAACAGCAAGCGGACAATCGAAATAGGACCGGAAGTGGGGGAGAACTACCCCTACTCAGAATCGATGGACGAGGACACCATGCTTTCAGTTTCAGAAAATATGACACAAGAGATACAAACCGTATTAGAGATGAAAGGACGAAGCGGGAACTGCATCGTTTATATTTGTGGGATAGTGAGTATATTGTAGGGGGATCCTTCAATGACTTTAACATGCTTTACATAGCGTTCAATGGTGGAAACTTCATTGGATGCATGAATGTGCTCATGCTTTGTCATAATTTTGGCATAACTCATAAACTGATATAAGCCTGAAAACCATTGGTGTACCAGCCTTCCTGTCAACGTAAGCTTGGTCACAAATTCCCGTACAAATCTACTTCACTATAATGAGTCATGTTCGGCAGTTTCTTAAATCTCGTTAATGATTCGTGGCGAGATTATTTTGATAGGTAAAGTCTAAAATTAGAATTCTGATTGTTTCTGGGCCCTATCCTTCCTCCTCAGACAATAGACGTTCCGTTTATAGAAAGAATAGAACAATGGGCATGTTTTATTGGTATTTCAATGGCTACTTGAGCAAACAGTCGTATTGGCATGTATATTGGAGGACACCAATAGGTTCCTTCACATACTGGTCACAACAAAACACATATATATATTAAAAAACCCGAATTAGCTTTTATGTCTCTGTTACGGGGCGTGGGAATCTCTTAAGGGCTCACAGCTACAGACATGTAGAACCTTGCTCCTTTGAATGTGACTCTTTTTACAAAGTCCTCAAACCTTGCCGTTTATGCCTTTCAATGTATATTGTAATGGTGACTGTGTTGTAGACAGAATTTCTAAATGAATTTAGGTGATATTATCTGTGTAAAGTGTGCCTTGTCAATCTTTATACATGTATATAGAAATATTCATTGGGACTCGAGTATCTGTATTTGTGAATTCTAATGATGACCATTTGCATTATGTACATATCTAAAGCTGTATAAGATGCATTTTTCTTGTTCGATAGACCCTTGCCCCTTCCCGAAGTCCTGTCTTTTTCTACTTTAACTTTTTAATTCAAAGGAATTGTTGTCATTTAAGCGTTGATTAATATGCATCGTAGCTACATTATTTTCAATGTTCTTTTGATAGAAAACAACCAAACAAATGCCAGGTATACTTGCATAGCATCATGTCCTTTCAGATTGTCTTCACAACTGGTTTCTTTGTGAAATCGTCCTGCTGATTTAGCCAATACCGTTCTCCTTATAGCTGCAATATTTTAGCATAGTCATAACATTATGACAGTATGCCAAATGTAGTAAGTCATGGGAACCTACATTCGTTCTACATTCTCCTTAAATAGAAAATATCCTTATTGCAAGCAGTAACTTTTATCTTCAATTACCCTTATTGAAAGCAGTAAGGCAGTTGACCTTCACTTTAAATTTAAAATATCCTTATTACAAACAGTACATGTAATAACTCAATATTTACATGTACATTTAACTGAAGTTATCCTTATGTAAACTATTGCAAGCAGTAAATCAAATGACAATTCCTCACTTTAACTATTTTACCATTTGTACAGGCTTAAACTTTATTGTTTCTTTGCTTTGAAAACAAAAAATGTACAGTAAGTGCTAGCAAGCAATTCCAAAGTTTCCTTTACTAAATACAAGAAAGAATCAGTTGTGGTAACTCAACTGATTCCTTCTCTGAAAATTAAGAGAACGGATTCAAGTAATGTGTGCAACCATTCGAATGATTGCTGGCATTGGAAGAACCCGACATGCAAACAGCGACTCAAAGCATTGTAGATATTTGCGTGATATATGCACATGTGTTAATGTACTAATGGGCTAACTTTTACATCAATATAAATATTACTCAACACAAACATTGTATATAACTTGTTCCTTCTCTTTAAAACTGAATTCTTCCTAAATTCAAGCAGCAAGTTAACTCAAACTTTCTTCTCTTTAATGTTGGTAAACAATACATATATAACGTATACAGTTTATAAATTACGCAAACAGCAAACCATTAAAATGTGTATCCTTAATGGAAGCTACTAAAATAATGTAAACTCTTAAAACAAATTGAATGCAGTGACTATGTTCCCTTTGGCTCCATCAAATTCATTCATTTGGATTGGGTAGACAAAACTAATAGACGGTGGTCAGTGGACAAATAAAGTCTGAAGTCCATTACTTATCATTGATTGGATTCATACAATGGACGATATTCGGATGACAATGCATCGGAATTGCATCAATCGAAATTCTATCAACACTTCTGATTGAATGAACAAAACCATGGAAGTTCAGAAAACAACGCCTTCAAATTGCATTTTAATGCTATTAAATGTTCAGTGGATAACGACATAACTTAAGTTGATCATAATTAACTGACGATTTTCAAACCATAACGCTTTGGAGCCGCATTCTTTAGGGATTTATTGAGTAAAATCATGGACGATGTTCAGAAGAAAGCGCATTGAATTAGGTTCCTGTGAACAAACCCAAGTGCTCTGTTTTGGGTTTGGCTTCGGCGGGTTGGCTGATGTTGTATTTTAGCACTTGTTATCGACTGTGACTTTTTTTACATACCTGTTGTAAATCTTTACATTCCCAGACCAACAAATTAGGTCATCGATCAGTAGACCAAACGTAACTAGTGGCAATAGGGACGATCAGCAACTACTAAAGTCCACTGTATGACCTCTGTCAAGGGCAAACATTGGTTCCGGTCATCTCCAATCGCAATATCCTGGAGAAATTTCCGGTAATTTCAGAGTTAGGAAAGATTGTGGGATATTTCTCCGATGTGATGTTATTGTGTCAATTCTTGGCAAATAGTCCGAGCGTTGATTTTGTTCAAGATTTTCATAGTTCTTGCTTCAAAAATAAAATTCAGTTCGGTTCAAAAATGATTTGCACAACTTATTGGATAACATGGTATAAAATTGAACGGACAAAGGCCCCAATGTAATGATTTTTACGAGCTCGTGCGAGACTACTACATTATCATTAATAATGAATGCATATCAAGTTCTCGAGCCGCACCTTTTCAATTGTTTACATACTATTGTCTGAACGAATTGACTGGTCTCCGTGTATATTGCACTCACATGCGAATCTGGTTGACTAATCCAAACGATCGTTGTCAGGACTTCGTGTGTGGATTTTTCACAGAGCATTTCTTGTATATACAAGTATCCATTCACTGTTGTCTAAATTGGTTTCCTGTGCGATGTCTCATTCCGATAATCTGTGGCCTGCATGGGATGTATTTTCATTTGTCTTACATTAGGGTTTGATAATAGTATCTCTAGGGTAGAGTAGATTTTATCAGTATTGTTATCAAAAGTTAGGAAAGTGGATAATTGTTTTCTCTCTCGTATCAGCAAAATTTCGACGCGATGTCATTGTGTCAATACTGTCGATACTACGGCGAACATTCTGGTGATGCCGATGCTTGTTCCTGCGACGCCATTGTATTGTTTCCATGCGTCGTTGTATTACTCTCGTGACGTCGATTATGGTATTATTCTTGTGATGTCTTTGTATTGTTTCCCTGACGCCATTGTATTATTTCCATGACGTCGTGGTATTGTTTCCCTGACGTCGTTGTATTGTTTCCCTGACGTCATTGTATTGTTTCCCAGACGTCGTAGTATTGTTCCCAGACGTCGTTGTATTGTTTCCCTGACGTCGTTGTATTGTTTCCCAGAAGTCGTTGTATTGTTTCCCAGAAGTCGTTGTATTGTTTCCCTGAAATCGTTGTATTGTTTCCATGACGTCATTGTATTGTTTCCCTGGCGTCATTGTATTGTTTTCCTGAAATAGTTGTATTGTTCCCTGACGTCGTTGTATTGTTTCCCTGACGTCATTGTATTGTTTCCCTGTAGTCAATTAATTGTTTCCCTGACGTCGTTGTATTGTTTCCCTGACGTCATTGTATTGTTTCCCTGACGTCATTGTATTGTTTCCCTGGCGTCTTCGTATTGTTTTCTTGACGTCGATCCTGGTATTATTCCTGTGGCGGTGGTTACCATCCATCATATATCCTTATATCTTCGGTTTAAAACCGCGCTTTATATATTGATACATAGAAAATACAAATTCTTCAGATTGAAAATTTTTTTTATCAGAGACCATAGTAGACATACCAAGTTCCACATTTACACACGACCTTACAATCGTTTGACAACATTGCAATAATTTTACTGACATAATAACACGTTGCTGATGATCTTTTTATTCACTGTTCTCTAATTTTATTAGAAACATTTGACTTACGGGTGATCAAGGCATTATTGCACGGATGTATAACCACATCTTTAAGCACAGACTGAGCAACCAATGAAATTCCAACCATCAACCTAGTGCAACTACTGATATATATATATATATATATATATATATATATATATATATATATATATATATATATATATATACATATGCTAACGCAATCACACGTATAAATTTTAACCATTTATGTAAATATTACCATATATCTATATAAGCCAAATATGGCTTTCCAATGATGTTGGACTGATGAGTTACTGATGAGACACAGATGTTTTTTTTATATCTATATGCAAAATCAGTGCAATATTTGATGTTTATAAATCGATAACACGTTATGACGTCAGTATGCCCATGCTATCGTCGTGTTAAGATCAATTTTCCAGTCAATTCTTTAGTTGACTTTTTTTTCAATTCTCTAAAGTAAAATATATGAAACTTCATCCTTTGGTTCAGTTGATATATCAAACAAGGTTGTTATAACACTGTATTGACCTCACTAACAGTCTATAACTGTGGTAACCTTACAATTTATCACTGACATAATGGCAGTATAGCAGTCAATATCTTGTCTGTGTATCGCACAGTACTCGATCAGGTGTTGATATCGCCCGTGGGGTTACCTTTGGTGGTGGGTTTGTGATAAGTCAACAGGGCTACTGACATACTTATATGTATAAATTTATGTATATACAAGGTCAAGTAAGTAATAACGAACGTATATTATACCAATTTAAAACACATGGCCACACATTATCAACTCGATCCATAAAAACTTATCATGGAAATTTAATTACTATTGTCAACCTTTAGGCCAAGTGATGAAGTTGTCCCTACATAGGTCGGGTTCGAATCCCATGCAGGGAAGTTGCCCGACACTGACCGATGGTCAGTAGTTTTTCTCCGGGTAAAATGTCGAAGAAGGAATGCCATATGTAATATGTAAAAAATGGGCCGTTTTTAAAACTGCTTCGATGACTTAATCATGCGAAATTCTACTTCATATAAAATATATTGGAATTTGTAAAGTTAGGCTACATCATGATTTGATTGCGATAGCCTAATTGACGTTTATGTCTTATTTTTAAACATAGAATCCCCCAAGTTGAAAATGCCAACTAAGTCTTAATATTGATATCTTTAAAGCCAGGCTGATGCGTTCAGTCGTGAATGAACAGATCCGTGTCTGTCTCTAAGAAGAGTTCAGACAGTTTGTACTTGCTATTTTGAAATTCCCCCTATGGTGCCCCATTTCATCAAACTCTCGCATTTCATCGTTCTTAGCGTGGTTTTGAAGAGAAGTTGTCAAAGCGGGAAGTTCATCTGCTGAAAAAATGACAGACGATAATGAACCATTTCCACCTGCATGTACGTTGACTACTTGAAAATGGTTTATTCATATGCTAAAATTTTAATGTTTATGCTGAACACAACATATGTTATCAGCGTAATATTTTTTGTTGGTGAGGTCATAAAGTCAGGATTTTGTCGAGTCTCTGAACCTCATTTAAATAGACGGTGTCTGGGGTCATACATGTTTGACTTTCATCCATATCATGCAAGAAAAATATTATTTTGCATGAAAGCCATACTTTTGTTAAAGGCTGAAATATTTTCATATATCCGTAAAATTGACTGATTGATGATATCTGCCAAATTAATTTGTCTTTTTTCATGTGACTGAAATCATTCCATATGATCAATCAGAGTTACTCCCCTTCGCGTGACTTATAAACCGAATGGATTTGTACATATGTCTAAAATTTAAAACTCTTATTTAAATGATCGTGTAGGTAGGGCTATAGACATTTGTTTATAATATATATGCATATCTAAAATTACTATAGATATCGATCTAATTATTTCGTTTCGTAACGTTCTTAATTAAAAATTTTCGTTTCAAATTTATGATTTTATAAAACTTATTATTTCTTCGAGTAAAGCCAGCTTATCGCTTGTTGGTAACATTTGTATCACGTGATTCTCCAAAACTATTAGTTACACAGACCTACATTGTATGTCTAGCATAGATCTATAATATTATATCCTAACTGAGTTTCAGTGTTACCTCCCTTCGGCTTCTCACGGGCACTTGCCATGTTGGTTCCAGGTCGGACGGCGTTGTTTTTAATTACCCGTGAACAGTATATTTGTTATGTTGCCATAAAAATATCTTTTTTCATTATTTCTCGTATTTCAGTGTTGATTTTCACATCTAGGATTTTTGTATCTGATCGTTAATTAATTGCAAAACACTAAAAATTGTGTTTCATATGAACATTGATTTTCAACACAATGTAAATACAGCAATGTATAATATTGAAATAATGAAATCCCTCAAATCAATACACGTACTAAGTAAAGTATTTATATCGGATTAGATTTTGATGGAATGGTGAAGAAATTCTAGGTTTATTGGTCCTAAAACAGTAAAAGCAGTAAAAGCCTCGCCAGTACTCGATCTGTTGTCAGACCATTTTCTTTGTAGTCTCTACTAGGTTAGTAATTGTCTATCAAAAATAATACATTGTATTGATCCATTACACTACAATAAAGCTACAAAACACGACACACGCATACACATCAAATGGCCCTTGTGTAAAGAATTTAAAAATAGATTGTGTCTTCTCTTCGAGACTGCTGCTTGTGTTTATACACTATTTTTGTCGGGCTCACGTTGGTTTGACCTCTGTGAACTTTGATAAGAACTATTATGGAGGAACCGAATCACGCAAGCACTTGCTATATTCATGCGCAGAAAGAAGTAGTCAATGTTTTTGTTGTCAAAATACAGGTGTAAATTTGTTAAATATACAAACAATCATATTTCATAGCGTAACATATTTGCCGAATGTGTGTATACATGGGTGTATTAGTCATACAGATTGGATCAGTCAACACGGATACCGGAGTTATTTTCTCCTCGTTGCTGTAATGAAATTCAGAGCCGAGTAAGGATATATATATGCTGAGTTTCGGTTCATGGAGGTAGAATATATCATTCACGAAGAGGAAAAGTGTTTATTCAGAAAATTCAGATTGTAGACTTTCACGTTTTCATCAGTTTTTAACTTCTTGAGGCCATGGGCAATGCTGCTGCGTCTAAAAAGGGTGATTCTGCAGAAAGCGGTAGGTTGAGAGGAGTTTTAAAGCCGCATTTAAGCGAAGATGTTTACGGGTTAGAGACTAAATTCGATTGCTAGGCGAATAACTTAATCAAACAAGACGGTATTTTCATGTGTTATTGACAAGATGGTTTCTTAACTACATTTATCGGCCCTTATTAACGATATACGTTGATTAGAGCTAGAATAACAGCCGTCATCCCTTAACCGTGTACGATTTCTCCCTCATTAATTATGATAATCAAACGTCATTTTACTTCTACACAAACTGTATGACAGTCTGTGTTGCTTGGGAAAAAATTAAATCAATGTAGTCCAGCAAATGTTGAGGATGTTGTTTTTGATATTGCAGGTTATTAAATATTCATAAAATGATTATTACAAAAATTAAAATAGGAATTATCAGCATCATTTGATATCTGTTTTAAATAGTACTACCATGCAAAAAAAGTGATTCAGTTAGGGGTGATTTAGATATACAAATGTGTAATATATAATTAAAACTTATGATATTTTGGGTTTCTATTATGGTTACTAACAGAATTTTATGAAATATTTGAAATGTTGTTATCCAGTTACAATATGATATACTATATATAGCTGTCACTTAATGCTATATACTAGAGGATGGTGTAGCAAGGTGATGTTGTACATCCACAATTTTATTCATCTAAATATTAAAAAAAATGAATTGTTATGACATGCTGGCTATCAGCATTATAGTTTCGTCATCGTACGCAGACACTTATTAATATTGTGTACAACATAGTGTCTATCAGTGTTGTTTAACTTCTATTATTGATGACTGAACAAGATCCAATTTAATGATATAATCACATCTGTTGTCTGTATCCTGCAGACTACATGTCCATGCATACATATAGTTCTCAAAGTGTATGAACAAATGCCTTTCTTCAGATTTTAAAGGATGTAATGGATAGGTTCCCGAATGGTTATCCCCTATATGATCTGATAACTTACGATTATGTCACGATCTGCCATGATGATTTGTTTTGTTTGTAACAAATTGAAATATCAGCAGATCCTGTTAATTAAATAGATCAATCCGTATATAGCTTGTTAGCATCATTCTTGAGGCATTTGGTGATAATGCGATGTCAACCACATGCATTTTGAACTGGCATCTTTAAATACACACTGATCTGAGTAATCAAAATATTAATGAAACCTGTTCAGATTGATATTAAAGATTGGTACACAGCATACACCAAAACCACAGCATAGGCCAAAACTGAAACACCATATTGTCTGTGTAATTTTACACTTTTTTTAACGACTATGCGTCAGAAGCTATCTATATAAAACTAGTAGGTTTCAAATATACATCATGCGATCAGGTTCCTTTATGCGTGAAGTGTGTAGATCCTGTTGTAAGTGGCATTTCTTTGTTTCGTTGTGTCAATGACTTCCACATTACTTTAGAGTTATGATAATAAATATATAAAAAATATGCTTATTATTACACAGACTATAATGTGCTAAACCTTGAGCTACATATACTGTCATGTGTACATGTGCAGTTATCAAGCTTAAAAGATGTGCTGCATGTGTGGTTGTAAATGACACAAGTTTGAATGTGTTACACACCCAGCATGTATCACATACCAGTAACGGGAACTTTTATGATGTCTATAAAATGAGTAGGATGTATTGTATATACCTGTAATAAATGCAATACAATAAGCTGTACAACTGTATGTAAACATGTATGCTTGCACAGATTTTGTCTTAAATATATGTTGTAGATGGTTTCATGGATTTACTTTTGTGCCCCATATTATATAATCCATCCATAATTGTGTGCAGCTGTAGATACACATCCATGTACTATGTGATATCAACATAAAATCATCAAAATATTTGTCAAATTTTATGGGGATTTGTGTAGACAAAATAAACTTGCGTACAATGAAGAACCAGCTTTTAGACACAGAATGACACCATTTTTAAGACCATTAAAAGACCTTTTTACCTTAGTTTGTTGCTAGGATTATAGGGATGTTTTATCTGTGCCTTTGCCATGTGGCTCACTAGACATATAACATTGAATAGATAAGTAAGGCAAGTTTGACAATAGAAAGACAGATAACGTTATAGTAAATATAATATGGACATAAAGATTTGATCCCCTTAAGTCCTTTGCAGTCAGATATCTTAATGGCTTTTAGCATATAGCTGTAACATATTAAAGTTTCTCAATTCCTTTTGAGATCCCATATTATCTCCCCTGTTGTATAAAGGTGATAGACTGATGTCAGTGATGTTAGCCTTGTGTGTGACCCTCTGTTACACAGATCTGAAAAACTGGTGGATTCTACTGGATTTATCAAACATTTCAAGGTTTAAACATTTTAAATGGTTCTGAATTTGAATAGGACTGACTGTGTGGCCAGTGTATGACATTGTATTTATTATCTATATGCAGACCTATATGTAAATATGGACAAGACACAATAACCTTAATGGTTTTCTTTAATGGTTACCAGTATCATTAATACCATATATATGGTTCTTGCATAAATAAAGACATATTTTGTACTTTAGAGTTTTCAAACATGTTTTTATATATTACCCAGACCATGTATAATATATTAATGTGTTGCTGTGTAATAATTAACCAACACCCCAAAACATTTTCCATAAAACATCAAAAAATACAAATTACAACCATTTGCATTGGGAATTATTCTCATAAGGCTAGGGTTAAATACCTTGTATGCTAGTTCATGTATCAGAGAATTGATTAAGAAAAGTATAATATATGATATGTCGTAGGCATGTGAAATCATCAATGAAAGAAATGCCAATATGGTTGGACATATACATGTTAAGGTGTAGTCTTGAACTGCAATTGGACGACAGTGTTTGCTTTAACTTTCATTGGATCTGAATACAATGTAGATAAATATAGATTTTATCAAATACTGATTTCCATTGCATTTAATGACTGAAATATATTTGATTATATGACACGAATCCTGAACTTGTGCTCTCTTTTTCAGTCAAGGAATTCCTAACCAAAGCCAGAGAAGATTTTACACATAAATGGGATCACCCACAACAGGTAATGTACGATAGGATTTTTGCTTTCATTGAGTATTTATAATTAATTGTCATATCCAACTACGACCATTGAAACATGTCAAGACTGGATATATACATTATAGAGAGAGAGAGCTGTACATGTAAACAGTAAACGCTTGATCATGTCATTTAAATTATTTAATATGTCGGGTTACGATCATTGTTGAGCCAACCGTACAATTAGTTAATTTTAAGTTAATTAGAGTGGTTATTATAATTGAGTTAAAACCTTCAGACAGGTAGACAGATTTATAACATTCTGCTGTCATTGTCCTGCGTACCTGTACATGTATATACCTGGGTATTGTACAGGAATAGTCCAGATCCTAATTAACTTGTTTACAGAATAGTATTAAGTATTTATGGCATAGTGAAGTAAACAAACCTGTATTAGTAATTGAATGATGTAGAGTGTAAATAAACAGATTATTGACAAGGTTTAGATAAGGTCATGATCATGATATAACATATACATGTGTCTATATATCAATATTAATTATATACACATTGTTATTCTTGGTGCGGTGGTAAATAGGGAAAACAACACATTACTGTAAATAATGAGTTTAAATATAGGTGATTCTGTGGACATATTTAGACTCTTAGTTCTGAACCGTAGTTGGTATTGTTTAGCTTTATATTATGATCAATATCTTACAAAAATTAATCTATTTCACACATTGCCATTTATTTATTACTATATGTTAAAATTTGTTACTGGTAATAAAAAGACTTCTTACTGATATATTATTTAATTTGCAAATACAAGGTCATGATTGTGAAATAAAGTTATCTATGCAAGATTATACCTGTACATGATATACATAAAAGAAAAGACGCTCATTCTATTGAACTTGTTATATAATTACTTTAAAAAATGTGAAATTCTGTAAATTCAACAGATTGATTTCAACCAATCATAATCAATATATATATATATATATTAATGTACAAAAAATTATATAGGTACGAAGTACATGCAAATAATATGTACATATGTTGAAGATTTCCGATACATTTAATTACCCAAGATGTACATGTACATATGTTTTACTTGTTGAACAAACATTTGTATTCCAAGTTTCACTATATCCCTTGACATGCAATCTGCAAATCTATTCAATGAAGTGGATAAATACATTAAAGTTGTATTTTCATTATGAAAAATTGATTTAGCAAAAAGAAATAAAGTTAATGATACACCCTTTCCTTTACAGAACACAGCCTGCCTTGATGACTTTGACCGCATAAAGACCCTAGGAACAGGATCATTTGGTCGGGTCATGTTGGTACAACACAAGCAAAACAGAGAATACTATGCCATGAAAATCTTAGACAAACAAAAGGTGCGGCTTTCATGCTTGAACAAATTATGATAAATGGTTTGACATTCCAGTTCTGTCAGTATTGAAATGTAATTTATTAGTAAAAAAGGAAAACCTACATATATGTAATTACAGTATACAGTTGAGATGTAATAAAATCTTATTGATTGAAAAAAAAACCAGTGTTGATCGACTGAGTGACAAGATATTACATTTGTAAAGATTTTCAATCAGATTAAATATTTCCAACATGCAATAGAGAAGAAAAATGCTGACAAATGATTAAAACACAGTATCATTTGGAAATAAATGGATCGTGTGTAACTGTTAAAGGTGAAGTTTTTCTAATGCATTTTTTCTTTCATCCTTCAGGTTGTGAAATTAAAACAAGTAGAGCACACGTTGAATGAAAAGAGGATTTTGCAAGCCATCAATTTTCCATTCCTTGTTAGTTTAGAATATCATTTCAAGGTGAGTTAAATTGTAGTTGTGCTTATTTGTGGTCAGAAGATTGTAATATACACATTGTATTACCATATTCAAACCAATAAGTGCACAGGACGTTTAAAACAATGAACAAGTGCTTAATAAGAGAAAATTGTTGCAAACCTATACAGTTCTGATAGTTTTGGTCTTATGCATGCTTTGGCATTGAAATGAGACCTCAAAAGGGGATGGGCTCTTATATATATAGAGACATGGGTGCTTATTGGGTCGAGTACGATATACTGTCTATCAGTCACATATCTCAAAGTACTGGTTTATACAGTCTCTGTGTCAATGTGCATTCATACCACAGGGACATTCATGCTGATACAAAATATGTAAGAAAAACTTCATATGCTTATCTAATATTTTACATCTTTGGTTGAATTGCTGTGATCTCTTTTTTGACACTTTGTATTGTTTGTTTACCTGCAGGACAACTCCAATTTGTATATGGTGTTGGAGTTTGTAACAGGGGGAGAAATGTTTTCACATCTCAGGAGGATAGGAAGATTCAGGTACTGTACAGCTACTGTCCAAAGAATATCTAACTCACTAAGGAATTGCTTAAGTTCCTTTGATTTGGTCTGATTACTTTCAAACATATTGGCTTTTAGCCAGGGTCATTTAAGGACATGCCAGATTAAGATAGTGGAGGAAATTAGAAGTACCCAGAGAAAAAACACCAAACAGTAGCTATTACATGGCGACTGCCCCATTAATTGGGATTGAAACACTTGACCGAGCGGTGGAGGTTTTATCCACTCGGCCACCAAGTTCTCTTTTAAATCTGTTTAAATATGGGGACCACCTGTCTTTATGACATGTAATTTTAAGAATTATTGATTACTAATGAATAATTAAGAATAAAACAATGATAATTAACAATCTTGTTGATCAAAAGTAAAAAATATCAATGGTTTTGTGGTTTAATATATTTAATCTTGTTCATATCTAAATAATGCTCCTCACATGTACTGGACGTGGTTTAAAAGCAAAGAGAACATCTTCATAAAGAAATGAAGTTTGAGGGACACTATGAAATTAATGATGCTGGCCTACAATTTACTAATTTTAGCAAAAATTTCAATTATGATAGATTAATGTAAGCTACTCTATTTTATTGTGACATTCCCCATCCACAATGTCATATATTGTCTGTACACTGGCTATATGGTAACATCAAAGTTTTTACTGGCTCAGCACATGAAAAATGTTTCATGTCATATTCACAGTGGTATAACTAGGAAATTTACAAATGGTGTATACTAATAATAGACTTACTAATAATAGACTGAATATAAATTCAACAAATTACAATAAATATTCCTTTCTTAAGTACTTATAATTTTCATCAAATGCTTGCACTTATATAATTAGAGCTGTTATCAAGGACAAATTCATAATTAGGTTTATAGTAATAGTAATTTTATTGTTTCATTTCCTGTAAAATGGTTGGTTAAATGATATTATACTGTTGAGTATTCATGCATTACAATATTAAAATTGTGAATCATAAGCTTAAGTCATTGTTCAAAGTTTCTAACCGTATCAAGGAATTTGCTTAAAAGTGAAAAAGTGATCACATTTAATCACTAGGAAGTGACATGACTTCAGCTCCATTTGAAATGTTAATATTTCAAGAATTCAAAAAAAAAAAAGATTGGTCTCCTTCTCAATAGGGACAATTCAGTCTGCATTAACAGATCCTTTGTCTTTTCTGACTCTTTACATGTTTAAGGTTTTTAACAGGAAGGAATTTTCACTGGACATATTTCAAATGCTTTACTTTCAGAATATAATCACATCATCTACAATTTGTCTTCTCCAGCCTATCACATCAAATTTCATGCGTTCGAAATCAAACAGCTCATAGATATCTGTCTTCAATCTTCTTTTCATATACTAGTTAAATACAATATTGAAAACAATAGTTGCTGTCAGAACACATTTCATTTATAAATTATTATTCTGATACTTACTGTTGCACTATATAGCTAATTATTAATGATTGCAGCAGAGATGATAAAAAACTTTCTGAAAGTGTGTATTTTCCATCTCAACAAACCAAGCGTTATATGATAAAGCATATCTTTACATCTGTTTTAATACCGACAATATTGATGCAGTAATCCAAAGACAAGCAGCATTTCTGTCAACATCAATATTGATTTTTCATCCTTTCTGGAGGTGTCATTGTTTAGATTTCCTGTTTTCACATTTCTAATTAAAGATGACAAATATTATAACAAAGATATATGATCAATTAATATTGAAATCAATTTTGAGTAAATTTGGATTGGTTTATTTTTAACATTGAAATTTCAAAATGAATCAAAACTGGTTTTGAATTATTTCTACATGTAATAGCTATTACATGTATATTGAAAGTAAAACCTTATTTGATTTGGGGAAAAAAATAAAGATATTTTGGTCAAAATTTTAGCTATCACATCATAACATTTCTTACCTTACAAATACCAAGACATGATATGTTACTGTGACTTCTCAATGACACCTCCGACTTTCTTTATTAGAGTAGCTGACCTCCTGTACTAATCATACATGTGTTTTTTTCCTTCAGTGAGCCACATTCCCGGTTTTATGCAGCTCAAATAGTATTGGCATTTGAATATCTTCATTATTTGGATCTCATTTACCGAGATCTCAAGCCAGAGAATTTACTAATTGACTCTCATGGCTATCTTAAAGTAAGTAACAGGTCTTACCTGATCAGGAATGATTGTATGTCCATCCTATGGTATGTGTGACCCTTGAACCCTGTGTCCCTCTAACCGTCACTCCCTAATATAGTTTGGTTTATGCATCATGTTGTTATAGAATGCTGTACATTTGTATTGTGCATTTTTTCTTTTTGACAGTGAGCCGCATTCCAGGTTTTATGCTGCACAAATAGTATTGGTCTTGGAATACTTACATAATTTGGATTGTATGTACCGTGATTTAAAACCAGAAAACCTACTCGTAGATTCCCAAGGTTATCTGAAGGTACGGTGTGGTGTTGTTCTCAAAAAGTAGGACTTATTGCTATAATTCTGGCAACGTCTCTAGCTCTGACATACACCTTACCCTAGGCCAGGGTAAGCTTTCCATGTGTGCTTGTATGTCCAGTGTCGGGTGAAAGGTACTTGTTCAGGAATATAACTGGCTTACTTTGTCAATTTAAACCTGATTTCTCACCATTTCTCGTCTTTGTATGTAGCAAAGCTTGACGCTAAACCTGATTTTTTAAAGCTTTTATTTTTCCAATAGCATGCTGTCCTTGCACTTATTTTCTGTTTCTTTGCTTTGTCTGTAGCATGTAGTCTTTGCTTATATGCTTTTGCTTGATTAGACTTCACTACAGCCGCTTAATGCATGTAATGGCAAATGTGTGGTGTCGCATTATCAATAATATACAAAATTTGTTTTCATTGCCAAAATAAAAAAAACTATGTAGTAGTTTGCTTGAAAGAATAAAATACTACTGTAAAGGGGTTCTTATTTAGATACCCACTGATTTGCTGAAGAAAATCATATCAGGGAGCTATGATGCTCTGGAAGAAAATACTTCCAGAAAGCAATGATGAGGAATCATAAAAATCATGGACTGCCTTGTCCAGAGATTGATTTTACATACAACGGTAGAAGCAGACAGCTGTATTGTTTACAAGATGTAGTTAGCAGAAGCTCTTTTCTCTTGGCAGCTCAAGGCCTCTGGTATACATGCACTGTCAAACTATTGATGGCGTGTGTGTGATACTAGTCTCAACTTTGGGTGTGTTGCAGCTAATGTATTTTCCTTGTTACTACGGTAGAGGAAATCTTGTTTATGATGTATCTTTCATCCTATGATTGGATAAGTTAATTTTCTTGGTTTGTTTACCTTTTCATCTGAATTTGTGTAATGGTTAAATGTGACAGGTGATTTGGAATTTCTTACATTTCTAGTTTTATTTAATAACATCACAATGGCAGTGCTAATGATTATATTGTCTATTAAGTGAAAGAAGGATTTAGTTTTGTGGTGATATCAACTGTATTTTTCCACTGATTACTGGACACAGAGGTTGTATAACACTGGGCTGTTGAAATGATGAACAATGCAATACAGGGCAGCCCTCATGATCACCTGGTCAGGTGTGCATGACCTATAATTACATCCATCAATAATAATCAATTCTCTTTGTATCAGCTGGCCTACTCCATTGGCACTTGTTACAACCTCCAAAGCCTGAATGATGAACATACATTTCTTAGACAAGTGGTTTCGTGTATAAATTGAGAAGTAAAGAATATTACGAGGAGGTCATTGAACCTGGTTCTAAGTCCTACCATATCTTTCATCTGAATTTATATATCGACTATGTTCTAGAAATAGAATACATTGTAAAAAGAATAATTGTCTTGTGGTTGAAAATTAATGTATTGACCCTGGGTTAGGAACAGTTGCCATAGTTGTCTATAGGGATTGGGATGTATTGCTATGTAGCTGCTGGCAGATTCGGCTATACATTGTGGGGGCGGGGAGCCAACTGAAGGCCACAAATTTACGTAATTGGCCTACCAGTGTTGTGCAGTATTTTAGCTCCCAAGAAGAAGTTATTGATTATTTTGTACCAAGACGTGCAGGAACCATCAGAGAATTACTGCTGTGTTTTCATCTATTTAATGTTCTCTGTGATCACTGCTTCACAAAGCAAAGGGTTACCCATCTAGTGTGTAAAGCTTCCAGATAAAAATAAACATCAGGAGACATTAACCTTTATAGTGATGTAACATGTTTATATTCAGTATCACACTTGTTCAATAGTGACAGTACTGCATTTAGATAGAGAGCAGCCTTTGTATATAATACTTTTATTTCCAGATGATTTGTGATATATCAACCTTCATGAAAAAGACTCTTATCATCTAAATTTACCTAATAATATCAACCATCATTATAAACTTTGGCATTTTGGTTCGTAGAGACTACATGATAAATTGAATGATTTCTAGGACAGCAGTGACTTGGATTTCTCTATGTGTGGTAGTGACATTTTATTCCAATATATATTGTTGGGCTTGCCTATATTAATACTTCTTACTACATCTCCTGTGTATAGATCCTTCGATGCATGATCTGCCTGCCTTTAATAGCATGTTGTACAGTGTGTGCTGTGGTCTTTCCTACCTTCCTCTATACCTTACACACGTGTACAACTCCCCCTTCTCTAGTCTGTAACAGCTGGGTGCATAATGGCTGAATACAAATGTCTGTCATTATTGAGCCTAAAAATAGCTTCTGTTACTTTAAATAGCACCAGTTGGAGCAATATCAGTACAAGTCATTCATGTAAATGTAGTTGTAAATCCATTACTGTGCCCTGAGCTGGTTAAATTATTGTGGGCCCAGCCAGGTGTGGCGAGCATTTCTACTTGGACTTTATAGCCTTCTTGAGGTGTATATATATATAATATATAGGATGATTTGTACAGTTGACAATGGTGCAGAGTTAAGTTCTACAGCTTTTCAATACAGCTCCGAGGGGTTTATACATGGGCTGTATTCTTTCTATAAATCCCTAATCGTGTACACATGTACAATAAAAACCTGTCCGACACAGAGAGAAGCTGCTCATAACCTATGATCTCAGGGAACTTCCATGGCAACAGGTTAGGCAGAATATTGGCAAACCTGGACTACAATGTTACAGCATAGATATAGAACTCGTTAGGTCATTAACAATTCCTAGTTAAAATATAAATAAACCTCTGGGCCAAATGTACAGTTATATATCCTAACTGGGCCACATTTTGGACTATAACAAACTAAACTTTTATCTATACTAGAATAACAGTATCCTGACAGTTGGTAGTGGATGGTGTGAGGCTGTTTAATTGAAAGATATGCCAGAGGCGTCAGATTATTTATAGGCTTGCCCCATTAATTATTATACAGGAACCATTCACATAGTAGTTGTGGTCCTGTTTTCTGACAACTGATGTTGCAATTATATATTGTTACATGTATGGTCTGATATACACATACTCAGCCGGGAAACAAAGGAGTCTCATTGAATGGACTGACTACTATGGTTATTTAACAAAGAAGTGCTTGTTTTATTGCTTTGCAAGAAGGTTCAGCATACAATATTATATACCTATAGCTATACTGTCCTCATCAGGGAACAATGTAGGACTTGCATGTTTTGTCCGAGATTTCCTCAGTAAGCAGATACCTTGACTTTAATGATTAATCAGTGGAGAAAGGTTGAAGATATTCATAGGATTTTAGGAAGGAGGCACTTACTATGTTTTGGGATAATATTAGTAGAAATTCTATCCAATGTTTTCCACAAATTCGAGTACAGTAGTTATATAGCCATATTGCTACATTGGTGTTGAATTTGATATTGTACTGCTGTATCCTATCGTTAAATAACCAGACTGCATGTTTGTCCATATTTCCTACCACATGGTGTTATCTTGATATCATTGAATGAAGATTTTTGCCTAAATTAACTGTTGATTATTAGTTGATTAGGTCTCTTAATGCATGTTACTTGTTCTGAACAAATGCTTGTGTATTAAATCTCTTGCCCTAGGCCTGCAGCAGGCAATTTTGATGAAAAATCAAATAGCCCTGCCACTACAATGCTTTTGTATTATCCTTACTCTGGAATAAGTGTTGCTCTGTAAGGACCTATCGCCATGCACCTTAGGACCACTATTGATTGGAGTTGTTGGTTTCCTCAGTCTCCTCATTCTAGGATGGTAGATGTGGCCAATAGCCATCATTATGTACATAGCAGCCTGATATTGATTGTCATACTCTAGATCTAAGGTACTGATCACGGACAATTCTAAATGTCTTGTCAACATGGAGCTCCTTCTCTTAATGTCAACAGAGCTCTTGTCTTACTCTCAACATGGAGTTCTTGTCGTTCTGGTCAGATTTCATTATTAATTGGTTACTGCCGTTCTATCATAAGATTGCACGATTGTGTTACAGTACTAGTGTATCGACTCACTGTAGTAGATTACATCGCTACATGTTACAGGTGAAGTGCCTATGTAACACGCATTGTGATTGGCTGAGTTGATCTAAAAATAGAAGAGAAAAACGTGTGTGCACAGTAAAGCTGTTTTTTTAGCCTGCCATGCTTGGTCTCATTTTCTTCCGATATTCGACGAATTTAACAACTTCTTCACTGACCTTTGTTGGTGTCATGATAGACCGAACACGTGGAAGCAGAGAACCATGTTGTGTCTCGCACAACTTTGAGATGTTTCCGACAGGTGGATTTACAAACGTCGGCCGCTTTAGATATATTTCCATAGGACACCCCATGCCATCATTGTACATTTTCACTACCCTTTCGCGTACTTTTAGATCGGTTCGTGGCTTTGACATGTCGACATATGATCGGTTGAGGACTGCTTCTAATTTTGGCTGTGATCGGTTGAACCGCTTCTAATTTTGGCGCAATTTTAGCGAGAGATTAAAATAGTAACGTAACGTTACACATGTGCAAACACACATGTATCTTACCGGTAACTTATAATATGCACGCGTTGGCAGCTTGGCGATCGACGATTTTTAGTACTTCCACACTTTTTATTCAGTATAAAGTTCAAATTCAGAGTTAAATTGACATTTTAAATATACCTTACCATAATTATGAAACTGAACAGTTGTTTTAGCAGATACTTTCTTCTTGACCTAATTTATTCATTAACGGTACCAGTATTATCATGTTTAAATCAATATTATGTATTCTTCTACAGCTAGTATAACCTGATTGTGTGTTATCTCTTTCCATGTTTGATTTTTTTTCAATCATCTTATTTATATATTTACAACAGCTATTTCAGGAAACTCTGTCAGTCAAGTTCGTCACATGTGCTAGGTGTACTACGGAAAAAACCACCCAACAGTCATGTATATTACAGCGCGAATTCTATATATCAGCGTTATTTATTTTTACAGCGTAATACTTCTATTTTACAAATATTAATTTTTCAGATGTTTATCTATGAACATTTGTAATTGTTTCGACGTACTTACAACGTCCCGATTGCACAAATAGGTTGCATTGTGTAACGTTTATTTATATACACACTTCACCCAATCACAATGCGTGTTACATAGACACTTCACCTGTACCATGTAGCGATGTAATCTACTACAGTGAGTCGATACACTAGTACTGTAACAAAATCGTGCAATCTTATGATAGAACGGCAGTAATGGTTACCTGATTCAAAATATTGGTATATGGAGGTTTGATCTTGGTATTTGTAATGAAGTCCGACAGTATGCTTTATCACTTGTTTTGGTTGATTTATTTGTCTGCATTGTGATGTACGTGTGTATTGTATATTTTAAAAGTAGATTTAGTTCAGGTGGATAACGATTGAAACTACTGATTATATATATGAAAATAATCAAACAATGTATTATTTTCATTTATTTATCAGGCATAACTTAGCAAGAAAAACATCAATAAAAAGATATTGTTAGCTCACCTGGCCCAAAGGGCCGGTGAGCTTATGTCATGGCGCGGCGTCCGTCGTCCGTCCGTCCGTCCGTCCGTCCGTCAACATTTCCTATAAATCGCTACTTGTCCTAGAGTTCTGCATGGATTGTAACCAAATTTGGCCACAAACATCCTTGGGGGAGGGGGAACAGAACTTGTATAAATTTTGGCTCTGACCCCCCAGGGGCAGGAGGGGCGGGGCCCAATAGGGGAAATAGAGGTAAATCCTTTAAATCGCTACTTGTCCTAGAGTTTGGCATGGATTGTAACCAAAATCAACCACAAACATCCTTGGGGGAGGGGGAACAGAACTTGTATAAATTTTGGCTCTGACCCCCAGGGGCAGGAGGGGCGGGGCCCAATAGGGGAAATAGAGGTAAATCCTTTAAATCGCTACTAGTCATAGAGTCCTGCATGGATTAGAACCAAATTTGGCCACAAACATCCTTGGGGGAAGGGGAAGAGAACTTGTATAAATTTTGGCTCTGATCCCCCGGGGGCAGGAGGGGCGGGGCCCAATAGGGGAAATAGAGGTAAATCATTTAAATCGCTACTAGTCATAGAGTTCTGAATGAAATGTAACCAAATTTGGCCAAAAACATCCTTGGGGGAAGGGGAACAGAACTTGTATAAATTTTGGCTCTGACCCCCCGGGGGCAGGAGGGGCGGGGCCCAATAGGGGAAATAGAGGTAAATCCTTTAAATCGCTACTAGTCATAGAGTTTTGCAGGGATTGGAACCAAATTTGGCCACAAACATCCTTGGGGGAAGGGGAACAGAACTTGTATAAATTTTGGCTCTGGCCCCCCGGGGACTGGAGGGGCGGAGCCTAATAGGGGAAATAGAGGTAAATCCTTTAAATCGCTACTAGTCACAGAGTTCCGCATGGAATGTAACCAAATTTGGCCAGAAATATCCTTAGGGGAATAAGAACTGAGTTTGTATAGATTTTGGCTCTAGTCCCGGGGGGCAGGAGGGGCGGGGCCCGATAGGGGAAATAGAGGTAAATTCTTTAAATCGCTACTAGTCATAGAGTTCTGTATGGATTGTAACCAAATTTGGCCACAAACATCCTTGGGGGAAGGGGAACAGAACTTGTATAAGTTTTGGCTCTGGCCCCCCCGGGGGCAGGACGGGTGGGGCCCAATAGGGGAAATAGAGGTAAATTCTTTAAATCGCTACTAGTCATAGAGTTCTGTATGGATTGTGACCAAATTTGGCCACAAACATCCTTGGAGGAAGGGGAACAGAACTTGTATAAATTTTGGCTCTGACCCCCTGGGGGTAGGAGGGGTGGGGCCTAATAGGGGATTTAGAGGTTAATATTAAAATTCCTTCAGAAAAGAAACAATGAACCTGTATTCAGAACATTACTTGGCATTACAAACCAGGTGAGCGATACAGGCCCTCTGGGCCTCTTGTTTATATTTTCTTCTCGATTTCACCATTTTATTGCTAAGTTAAAGGAAGTATGAACAAAATATTGTATTGATTTCTTATATAATTCAATATTTTAAGTTTAGTCCCTGTACTAAGATATATGATACCTATTGATTGTATAGAGCGCTAGCCAAGATAACATTATTACGTTCATAGTAGTTTAAGAGGCACTTTAATTTTATAGCAGACCAGTTCAAACATAACGGCTATTTACAGTAATAATCATTGAACATTTTATTAGCTCACCTGGTCCAAAGGACCGAGGTGAGCTTATGGGATACCGCGGCGTCCGGCGGCCGTCAACAATCGACTTCTTCTCCATAACCGCTGGTCGGATTTCAACAAAATTTGACTGGTAGCATCCTTATGGGCTACTAACTGAAAATTGTACAAATGATGGGGCTGATCCCCCGGGGGCCTGAGGGGCGGGGCCAAAAGGGGTCAATTTGGCTATTTCCATATAAACGACTTCTTCTCTGAAACCAAGCATGGGATAGCACCCATAATGCAATGGTAGCATCCTTATAGGGTGGGGATTCAAAATTGTACAAATGATGGGGCTGACCCCCCGGGGACCTGAGGGGCGGGGTCAAAAGGGGTCAATTTGGCTATTTCCATATAAACGACTTCTTCTCTGAAACTAAGCATTGTATAGCACCCATAATGCAATGGTAGCATCCTTATAGGGTGGGGATTCAAAATTGTGCAAATGATAGGGCTGACCCCCTCGGGGGCTTGAGGGCGGGGTCAAAAGGGGTCAATTTGGCTTTTTCCATATAAATGACTTCTTCTCTGCAACTAAGCGTGGTATAGCACCCATAACGCAATGGTAGCATCCTTATAGGGTGGGGATTCAAAATTGTGCAAATGATGGGGCTGACCCCCAGGGGCCTGAGGGGCGGGGTCAAAAGTGGTCAATTTCCATATAAATGACTTTTTCTCTGCAACTTAACATGGGATTACGCTCATAATGCAATGGTTACATCCTTATAGGGTTTGGATTCAAAATTTTGCAAATGATGGGGCTGACCCCCCGGGGGCCTGAAGGGTGGGGTCAAAAGGGGTTAATTTAGCTATTTCCATATAAACGACTTCTTCTCTGCAACTAAGAATGGAAGAGCACTTATAATGCAATGGTAGCATCCTTATAGGGTTGGGATTTGAAATTGTACAAATGATAGGGTCCCGGGGCCTTAGACGGCAATAGATGCGAGGTCAAAAAGGTCAATTAGGCTACTACTTTCATATAAATTACTTTGTCTCTGAACCTATGTATTGGATAGCATATTTGTATGGTATCAATAGCATCATTGTATGGTTGTGATTCAAAATTAAACTTTGGGAGTCAATTTTGCTTATTTTTCTAATTGTCAGAGTCTTGTGATAATTACTAACAAAAAACCAGGTGAGCGATACAGGCCCTCTGGGCCTCTTGTTGGTGTTATAAGAATCACTTGATTAAAAGAATGAAGAATAGATCAGATGAAGTTTAAGGCATTATTTTATAACAGAACAATCCTGGACATTCCAGGATTTTTTTGGGGGTTCGTTAAGGGCTGAATTGTAATTTGGAAAATATAAAATTTGGCCCCTTCCCTTACCGAAATTTTCCCAATTCATGTAAATATTTTCCCAAATAAAGAAAAACCTCTCCTAAATATAAGCATTTTAATGAAGGAATAATGTAGTATTTTCCCAAATTAAAAGGTACAGGCCCCTCAAACAATGATATTAAAAAAAATCACTGCAATTAGGTTCTATATTTTGGATTTTATGTATCCATACTTCCCCTCACTATATAGGGTATATACTATAATAGAACAGGACAGACAGAAATGTTAGGTTCTCTGCTGGATTCAACATTGCAGGGTCTGTTTTATATCAGTAAATTAAAACCACTGTATGTGGAGAAAGATTTTGCCTAGTGTGTTGGAATTGTGTTTGTTTAATTTGTTTTTAAATTGCTGCACTGTTTGTTGTGTTTGTTGATTTGTATTGTTATGTTTCGTGGCTTCACTGCGTTTTGTGAGATGGAATGTTAAAAACATTCCATGTTGGACTTTTCCGCACACACAGAGCCTTGCACTACCTATATTTATATTTGTGGTGGTATGTGTGTACAGGGACTACTCACTGCCAGATCCATCACATCTGGTTAATGCAATCAAATCACCATAGTAACCACAAGCTATACACCATTGCTGGTGTCTGCAGCAAAAAATAACTCAAATATATATTACTCACTTTTTTTGCTTGCACACAAAAATCAGGAGATGATATTGACATAATTTGAAATTTCACTTTCCTATCTCTGTGTTCTTTAATTCAATTTGTGAAATTGAAAAATAACTCTTAAATTTATTTTAATTAATTTATCTGATTTTCTCTAAATTTCAGTAATGTTGACAAAACTAATTCAAATTTTTATCTTTTTCCACGTACAAATATATTGTGTGACTTTATTCACTTGTGAAAATTGAACTTTAAAAGAAATATAGCTTTTGACTGTATGCATAAATGAATATTGAACTGTATTCAACTTTATAATGGCAACTAGAATACATGTTTGTGATAATATATAGAACACATGTTCCATAATAACTTGATAGTGTCTTGATGTGAACTTAATTGACCCGTTGCTATTTCTGGTTGACTTGGTTGATTTACTGGGTGTACAATATTTGTTCATTACCAATAATGATCTATTTGGTAAGTATATAGAATCTGATAGCAGTGATCAGGAGTTAAACAGATTTTACAATTTTCAATTTTCTTCCCGATCAGGTGACAGACTTTGGATTTGCGAAGAGAGTGAAAGGCCGAACCTGGACATTATGTGGTACTCCTGAGTACTTGGCACCAGAAATCATCCTCAGCAAGGTAAAAAAAAACCTCCCCAAATGAAACGCAAAACATGTACTTGGCTCTATATCAAGACTGCTTTTAAACTACTCTGTCATAAACTAAATTTTACCTTGCTTCAGATTGAAGGTAACTTGTGTTGACACTATATAATACAGTATACTTAGAAGGTATATAAACTTGTGTTGACACTATATAATACAGTAATACTTAGAAGGTATAAATTGTGTTGTACAGTATACTTAATACAGTATATTAGAAGGTATAAACTTGTGTTGACACTGTATAATACAGTATACTTAGAAGGTATATAAACTTGTGTTGACACTATATAATACAGTATACTTAGAAGGTATATAAACTTGTGTTGACACTATATAATACAGTATACTTAGAAGGTATATAAACTTGTGTTGACACTATATAATACAGTATACTTAGAAGGTATATAAACTTGTGTTGACACTATATAATACAGTATACTTAGAAGGTATATAAACTTGTGTTACACTATATAATACAGTATACTTAGAAGGTATATAAACTTGTGTTGACACTTATAATACAGTATACTTAGAAGGTATATAAACTTGTGTTGACACTTATAATACAGTATACTTAGAAGGTATATAAACTTGTGTTGACACTGTATAATACAGTATACTTAGAAGGTATATAAACTTGTGTTGACACTATATAATACACAGTATACTTAGAAGGTATATAAACTTGTGTTGACACTGTATAATACAGTATACTTAGAAGGTATATAAACTTGTGTTGACACTATATAATACAGTATACTTAGAAGGTATATAAACTTGTGTTGACACTGTATAATACAGTATACTTAGAAGGTATATAAACTTGTGTTGACACTATAATACAGTAATGGTATATAAACTTGTGTTGACACTTATACAGTATACTTAGAAGGTATATAAACTTGTGTTGACACTTATAATAATATACTTTAGAAGGTATATAAACTTGTGTTGACACTATATAATACAGTATACTTAGAAGGTATATAAACTTGTGTTGACACTATATAATACAGTATACTTAGAAGGTATATAAACTTTGTGTTACCTTATAATACAGTTAACTTAGAAGGTATATAAACTTGTGTTGACACTGTATAATACAGTATACTTAGAGGTATATAAACTTGTGTTGACATGTATACTTGAAGTTATAATTTGTGTTGACACTGTATAATACAGTATACTTAGAAGAATACTCTATAGCCAGTTATTCTTGCAGACCAAACTTTTCTTGATCTGATCGGAAAAAGAAAAATTCATATGTTAGCAATTTTAAATTTCAAAGTTAGAATTTTAAAGGTAGAATCCATTCAACCATTTCTCATTATTGAGCAGATGAAATTTTCGCGAACATAGCAATGTGCCGCGAAATCACGAAAATATCATCCATGTAAAAATAACCAACCATACAGTATACTGCATCTGAGTGACCCTACTTAACAAAGCCTGTATAATACAGAACATCACAAAGCTATTGATGAAACATTAAAGTAAAACAAACATTTCTGAGCTAACCATCCCAAGTGAGTTTCACAAAATTCATATCAAAAGATAACGTTACAGTTACACAAGGTGGAACTTATTGATGGTAAATTGTACCTGTTGTTAAATTAGGTCTTGAAACCCTTGTATTGTTTAGAATGATGTACTAAAAAGACTATTGCATGAAAATTCATCTTTGATCCACAATGCAAGTTTCTTGTCTCCCATTGCAGTTACTCAGCAATTGATATATATTTTTGCAGGGCTACAACAAAGCTGTAGACTGGTGGGCGTTGGGAGTTCTCGTGTATGAAATGGCTGCCGGCTATCCTCCCTTCTTTGCTGATCAACCTATACAGATCTATGAGAAGATTGTCTCTGGCAAGGTAGGCACCGGTAGACTGTTGCTTTCTCTTAAAATGGACAGACATGTCCAAACTTTGGTGAGGGTAAGATATCTCTGTCTTACTCAAGGCAAGACAGCCTGCATGCACAGAACAATGGTATGATGTCATATCAATAACACCACGAATTCCCGACAATATAGCAATCAATTTGCGTAAAAACAATGTTGTGCATTTATACAATGTCTTGTAAATACAGTGGAAAACAAACCAGTTATAATAAAAGTGAAAAAGAATCAATTTTTCCACTGAGAGTGAGACAAGTCTACTGTTAGTAAGATTCTATCATTCTCAAGTTATCAATACTCAGAATGCCACTGAAAGAATCTTGACGCTTGGTTGAAATTTCTCTTTCTAAAGGGTGATGGATGCTAATAATGCAGGATTAACATACTAGTGGAAATGAAGCATCTCGTCAGAGAATCAGATTGTAAACTTTATTTATACTATCAGTACATTAATTCTTTATTGCTGTGGAACAAAGTTAGCCTGTTTTCTAGATTATCAATTTTCTTGGAGATGGTTTCACTTGAATATAGATAATTGTGAACCACAGCAGTGAAGAAACAATACCTGTTCAAAACTACTTATTTCAATTTTTTAATAGTGAAAATGTTATCAGGACTGATGTAAATCAAGATAAAAGGATATATTTTGTTTACCTTAAAATGTAATAAAGGTATAATATTTGATGTTTACCTCCACAGGTACGCTTCCCATCACACTTCAGCTCGGACCTGAAGGACCTGTTACGTAACCTTCTACAAGTGGACCTCACAAAGCGCTACGGCAACCTGAAGAATGCTGTCAATGATATAAAGAACCACAGGTGGTTTCAATCCACAGACTGGATCGCCATCTACCAGAGGAAGGTCGGTCTTTGTTCTATGTCTGACAAACATAACTTTATACGGTATAGCTGATGATATTTTCATGATTTCCCGGGATGTGGTTATTTGATCAGCAAACTATTGAGACGGGGTTGAATCATATATAGAGCTAGAGGACTCCACAAAATAGAATAACAGTTATTTGAATATTTCGGTTATTTGTATAAAATTCTGCGGTCCCAATTTTTTCCTTCTTTATCTTTGTTTTTCAACTCCGTGTATTTGAATAGACTTTTGTATGACCTCCGGTTATTCGAATAAATATTTGGGAAATTCTGAATTTTATGGAAATTCGCCAATATATGTTTCAAGATACTTCGCTTTTACTAGATATCATCATGGTGATAGATTAACGTTATCGTATGGCTTGTTATTTTATGCATGAATCGGCAAAGGTTTTCGACGTTGTTACGATTTACATCAGCGGCGGTAGATCATAACTTTAGTATAATCACTGACTCAGACATCTAATTAAAGCATTTGCACTTTCAAATATTTTTATTTAGTAGCTTAGTTCACGATCAGTTGGAGAAACCATATTTCAGCATTGTCTCTATAAAGTATGTTCATTAAGATTGTGCTTATTCTTTCATTGTACAGTACTTGTGTTTTTGTTGAACTTCACCTCTATAAGTAGCAGTACTTATATTACCATATTTGGTATGATAACCGTTGTCTATAAGTAGCGGTACTTATATTACCATATTTGGTATGATAACCATTGTCTATAAGTAGCGGTACTTGTATTACCATATTTGGTATGATAACCATGTCTATAAGTAGCGGTACTTATATTACCATATTTGGTATGATAACCATCTCTATAAGTAGAGGTACTTATATTACAGTATTTGGTATGATAACCATGTCTATAAGTAGCGGTACTAATATTACCATATTTGGTATGATAATGTCTAATTCTCTATGGTAGGTGGACGCTCCATTTGTACCAAAATGTAAAGGCCCTGGAGACGCAAGTAACTTTGATGATTATGAGGAGGAACCACTGAGAATATCGTCAACAGAAAAGTGTGCAAAGGAATTCGCAGACTTTTGAGGACATGGAAGAAATAGTAAACCCCCATTGGTTGTTATCATGAGGCAAAGTCACGAGAATATCTCCAGTGACAGATCTCATCAAGCATCGATAAATCCCACATGTGCAATACACGCAGTATGCAGCTTGAGCAGGGAGTGAACCATGATTTGTTGTGGTGAGGAGTTCAATATTTAAATGTTAAACCGACAAATATTTGGCCAAATTATGTGTGTAGCCTGCAAAGACAGACTGACTGATCAAATCATTATTTAATGTTTCCTTCAGTTATCTGTGAACGTGTCTGTGATATTGGGCGCTTCAGGCCCAGTAGTTATACTGCACATGTGACACTGGCTGAGGTTTCAGTGTTGTTGTTGGTAAGGCTTCGAGTGTATGACTGGATATACACCCCGCAACTGGCCGGCAGATCAGACAAGGAATCTAGGACCATGTCGGCAAACTTGATAGGAATGTTGGCATTTACCACCTGTGCTACAACTGATCGCATTGATCAGCGTTTGTTTTCAGCGAAGTATATGGATACATCCTCCAAGAATGTATACGACTTTATTATTGTATTTTGTTATGGAAGAAACTGTACATAGTTTTACATATTTCAGATGGATTTTTATACTGAATGAATGACTGTTTTAACCGAGTTCTGCTGTATTAGGTGTTCACTAGTCTTGAACGAGTATCTTTTTTTTAATTATTTCATCTCTCTTGATGCTAATATTGGTGAAGTCTTGTCAAATTGTGTTAAATTATATGGTCTGTGTTGGTTGTATTAACCTGCTTTATCGTTGTGAAATTGTGGAATCTTTATTCACTTAAATCTATATAGATTTCATTAACTATCAATTTCTGAGCAAATTCAAGATATAACATGTCATAGGCTTATTGACCAAAAGTGAAGGAATATATTTATTATGTAAAGAAATCTATGTATAAAATTCTTTTCTTTCGAAGACAAAATACAAACTTTGATTTAGTTTTAAAGTATTAAGTTTTAGTTAATTGACAGGGCATTTGGTTTATAGCTTTTAAATATATATTTTAATGTTGTTGATGACTAGTTCAGAGCAGAATATTTATTATAGTGACACAAGGAATTCAATGTTTCCAGCAGAACGTGTGGGAGAAGATTCAACATGACTTATTTTTGTATCTCTTTGAATGTCGATTCTCATTGTCCCATCTGACTCGGAGCTGGTGCTGCAGATGTTATTGTGTTTAAATGACTACATTTTCTGGCTCAGTGTGAAACAGCTCTGGATATTTAAAGAGCAAATTCAGTTTTATCATCTATATATAACTTACAAAACCTTTTTCTGATCATATAATAATCATTATTGATACGAGAAAATTGGTTAAATTGGAACATGTCCTTGAAAAGAAGTTAAAAAAAATTTCAAGCAATTGGTTTCTTAAATGTTGGTACTTTTGAGCTGTAAATGTAGTCTGTTATGTGTTAAACTTGTCGTCATGTTTTTATAACATCCCGATCTTGATATTTTCACCAGTATTTCATCAGAAAATTTGAATGCTGATTAAACCATTTGCATATATATATATAGACTAGAGCATCTCCTTGGGTGTATGTTTCAGAAACCATTATGTATGGTAGAATGTGTGATATATGACTTCACTTTTAACATATAGTGTTATCCACGTTAAGTGCTGTGCTTATTGTACCGTCGCAGATCTGAAGCAAGCCAACTATCAATTTAATATGTAGTGTTTTTTTTGTCTAAAGTAATTTTTTATCACCTTGCAATTGTGATATTTTCAATATTTTACCAGTGTATGGTAGGTTGAAAATAGCCACAAGTGTATAATAATTTCAATTGAATTATATTATATATAATTATTAATATTATTATGAAAGCATTTGTTTTAAGTTCAGAGTCATAATTAAAGTAATAATAGACTAGAAAATTGTAAATCCTGACTTTTCTTTTTTATCCCCGCCCAACGAAGTTGGCGGGGGATATACAAATGGGTTCTGTCCATCCGTCCGTCCGTACAAATGGTTTCCGGAGCATAACTCTAAAACCAGTAGAGATATTTCCACGAAACTTCATAGACACATTGGTCTTATGGTCTAGTAGTGCCTTTTGCTATTTTAAGGTTATCATTTTTTGCATTTTTTCCGTAACCATGGAAACATTGCTGAAAATATCATATTTTTGTACCAGGATCGTTTCCGGAGCATAACTCCAAAACCAGAAGAGATATTTCCACGAAACTTCATAGACACATTGGTCTTATGGTCTAGTAGTGCCTTTTGCTATTTTAAGGTTTTCACTTTTTGTACTTTTTTCTGTAACCATGGAAATATTGCTGAAAATGGCAGATTTTTGTGTAAGAATCGTTTCCGGAGCACAACTCTAAAACCAGCAGAGATATTTCCATGAAACTTCATAGACACATTGTTCTTATGGTCTAGTAGTGCCTTTTGCTATTTTTAGGTTTTCATTTTTTGCACTTTTTCCGTAACCATGGAAACATTGCTGAAAATATCATATTTTTGTACCAGGTTCGTTTCCGCAGCATAACTGGAAAACCGGTTGAGATATATGCATGGAACTCCATAGGCACATTAGTCTTATGGTCTAGTAGTGCCTTTTGCTATTTTAAGGTTTTCACTTTTTGTACTTTTTTCTGTAACCATGGAAACATTGCTGAAAATGGCAGATTTTTGTGTAAGAATCGTTTCCGGAGCACAACTCTAAAACCAGCAGAGATATTTCCATGAAACTTCATAGACACATTGTTCTTATGGTCTAGTAGTGCCTTTTGCTATTTTTAGGTTTTCACTTTTTATGCTTTTTTCTGTAACCATAGAAACATTGCTGAAAATATCATATTTTTGTAGCAGGTTCATTTCCGGAGTATAACTCCAAAACCAGAAGAGATCTTTCCACGAAACTTCATAGACACATTCTTTTTATGGTCAATTAGTACCTTTTGCTATTTTTAGGTTTTCATTTTTTGCACTTTTTCAGTAACCATGGAAACATTGCTGAAAATATCATGGTAAATGGTAAATGTCACTTTGCAAAACTCCACCCATCTTTGTGTATATAGTCTTAATATAAATGTCAAGGCTGTATACCTGATTCAACAATTGCAGCCCCGCTCTACTTGAATTATACTCCATCTTTCTTTAGCTCAACTTCCTTTTTCCTGGGTTTTTTTTCATACACATATAAGTCTCCACAATCAAACTTACTTCAGCTTTGATATCTCCATTGGCGGGGGATCTGAATGACTATGTCCTTGTTGTCTGTTTCAACTGTCTGCCCGATTTCCTTGGTCTTGAAATATATATTGAATAAATTACGAGTAGGCCTATCTACCTACAAGTTTGACCTTTGATTATTTAATTTCAAAATGACTTATATATGCCATATATATGTATTTACCAGCATATAAAAGTTTGATGTCAGTAGAAATACCTATATCTCTGCTTTAATCAGTGAGATTTTGCCCCTGTATATACGACTTCATGTATATATATATAGGTATGATGATTAGTCTCTGTCTTTTCTGGAAAGCTTTAATTTTGAAACAATGGAGAACAAAACACACTAAGTCTAGAACACTATAACTGTAGTTTACCCAAGTGGAAAAAAACCCTTTTACTAGTATATATTTATTATTTGTCCTAGTTTGATACAACACCTGTGTAGCTAATAAAATTACCCTGTATAAATACTGCACATTTGCTGTAAATGCCAAGTTGGGTGTTACAAGCATCACTTCACACCTACCATATATTTTTTGTCTCGGAGATACCGGTAATTATCCCCCACCCAACGAAATTGGCGTGGGATATATACAAATGGGTTCCGTCCGTCTGTCCGTATGAATGGTTTCCGGAGCATAACTCTAAAACCAGTAGAGATATTAACATTAAACATACACACATTGGTCTTATGGTCTAGTAGTGCCTTTTGCTATTTTTAGGTTTTCATTTTTTGCATTTTTTCCGTAACCATGGAAACATTGCTGAAAATATCATATTTTTGTACCAGGTTCGTTTCCGGAGCATAACTCTAAAACCAGAAGAGATATTTCCACGAAACTTCATAGACACATTGGTCTTATGGTCTTGTAGTGCCTTTTGCTATTTTAAGGTTTTCACTTTTTGTACTTTTTTCTGTAACCATGGAAACATTGCTGAAAATGGCAGATTTTTGTGTAAGAATAATTTTCTGAGCACAACTCTAAAACCAGCAGAGATATTTCCATGAAACTTCATAGACACATTGTTCTTATGGTCTAGTAGTGCCTTTTGCTATTTTTAGGTTTTCACTTTTTGCACTTTTTCTGTAACCATGGAAACATTGTTGAAAATATCATATTTTTGCACCAGGTTCGTTTCTGCAGCATAACTGGAAAACCGGTTGAGATATATGCACGGAACTCCATAGGCACATTAGCCTTATGATCTATTTTAAGGTTTTCACTTTTTGTACTTTTTTCTGTAACCATGGAAACATTGCTGAAAATATCATATTTTTGTAGCAGGTTCATTTCCGAAGCATAACTCTAAAACCAGCAGAGATATTTCCTCGAAACTTCATAGACACATTGTTCTTATGGTGTAGTAGTGCCTTTTGCTATTTTTAGGTTTTCACTTTTTGTGCTTTTTTCTGCAACCATAGAAACATTGCTGAAAATATCATGGTAAATGGTAAATGTTACTTTGCAAAACTCCACCCATCTTTGTATATATAGTCTAACATAAATGTCAAGGCTGTATACCTGATTCAACAATTGCAGCCCCGCTCTACTTGAATTATACTCCATATTTCTTTAGCTCAACTTCCTTTTTCCTGTTTTTTTTCATTCACATAAGTCTCCACAATCAAACTTACTTCAGCTTTGATATCTCCATTGGCGGGGGATCTGAATGACTATGTCCTTGTTACTACTGTGGATCTGTTGCACAGTTTAAGAGAAACCATGTTGCAGCTTCAAAGGAATTCACAATTCACCTTTAATTGCCTACTTCCAATAGGACATTCTGACATAACAATGGATTTGATTTATGGAAATATTTTACGGTAAATTGCTTAGAGACGGCTGGTGCTGCTCATGGCTTTCATGTTGTCACTGTTTTATGCAGTCAACTTTGCACCTCGAACAACATGGCAAGAATTGAAATTTTTTTGAATCAAATGAAACTGATAACGGTTATCAAAGTGATGATATATTTGGGCAGTGTTAATGATAAAAAGTTTCATCTTAATAGGCCTTAACGAAGACTTCTGCCATTATTGAATCCAAAAGAAACTAGAAAGCCATGTTAGGAAAGATGGAAATTACAGTGACCCTTTGAATCGGCATTCTGGACACCATTACTACAAAAAAAAGAAGCCCATGGGCCTTAACGGTCATCTGACAGATGGCACAAAACAACAAAGTCACAGTATAAAGTAGTGGTTAATAATTAATTAATATCAGCAATACAAGGAACTCCTTTGTTGAATATGTAAGTTTCTGAAATAGGTAAAGGTCATTTGCTGAACAAACTTAGTAGCCCTTCATTCATATATAGTTGTAACCCATTCAAGGATTAAGGAAGAGTAAGATTTTAAAGCCAAATTTCAGTAAAGCTCCCATTTTGGACCCCCGCCATTCCATTCCCATGTTTGCATGTTGTTTGCCATCCCTTGAAACCCCTACAGATCAATTTTCTTTGAGATCAGAGACCGAAACCTGAAAACAGGAAATGGGCCAGCGGCCATTTTGGAATACCAAAATCTTTACGAAAATGTTTGCATGTTGTTCGTCATCCTTTAAAACCCCTATAGACCCATTTTCAGTGAGATCGGAGACCGAAACCTGAAAACATGAAGTGGGCCAGTGGACATCTTGGATTACCAAAATCTTTATATACAAGAGATCCCAGAGGGATCTTGGCGCCCACCAAAGAATGATCAATGTCTGACAATGGAAAGAGGGATCTTTTCCCTGACAGATCGCTATAGTACTTTCTAAGAAATAGTGATAACAAACTTCAACGATGAAATCTAAGATGGCGGCCGGTTGCCTATCTTGTTTACCGATCAGTCCCGAAAGGCATTATGCATCAGTCCTAAAAGGTACTATGCACAACTATGGTACAAGGGGAACCTATGCATGGAATTTGAGAAAGATCCCTTCAGTACTTCTGAGAAATAGCGATAACAAACTTTAACTATCAAAATCCAAGATCATCGATCGGTCCCAAAATACAATATGCACAACTAGGATCCTAGGGGAACCTGTATATGAAATTTGAGAAAGATCCATTCAGCACTTTTTGAGAAATAGCGGTAACAAACTTTAACTATCAAAATCCAAGATGGCCACCTGTCAGCCATCTTGTTCATCGATCGGTCCCAAAATGCAATATGCACAACTAGGGCCCTAGGGAAACCTATATATGATATTTGAGAAAGATCCCTTCAGTACTTTTTGAGAAATAATGGTAACAAACTTTAACTATCAAAATCCAAGTTGGCTGCCTGCATCGGCCATCTTGTTCACCGATCGGTCCCAAAATGCAATATGCACAACTAGGGTCCTAGGGGAACCTGTATATGAAATTTGAAAAAGATCCCTTAAGTACTTTCTGAGAAATAGCGGTAACAAGAATTGTTAACGGACGGACGGACCACAGACGAAAGGCGATTTGAATAGTCCATCATCTGATGATGGTGGGCTAAAAATATGATTGTCCTTCCCTAATGATGTTTTACACCAAATATGGAGAAAAAAAACAAGAGATCCCAGAGGGATCTTGGCGCCCACCAAAGAATGATCTATGTCTGACAATAGAAAGACGGATCTTTTCTCTGCTTTTCAACTTTTTACTACATATTACTACATATGAAATTTGAGAAAGATCCTTTCAGTACTTTCTGAGATATATAACACTGACAAACTTCAATAATCAAAATCAAAGATGTTGTTGACCGATCAGTCCCAATATGCAATATGCAGGTCCTAGGAGTACCTACATATAAAATTTGAGACAGATCACTTCAGTACTTTCTGAGAAATAGCGGTAACAAACTTCAATTATCAAAATTCAAAATGGTGGCCTGTCAGCCATCTTGTTGACCGTTCGGACCCAAAATGTAATTAGGGACCTAAGGGAACCTGCACATGAAATTTGAGACATATCCCTTCAGTACTTTCTGAGAAATACAATAACAAACTTTAACTATCAAAATCCAAGATGGCGGCCATCTTGTTGACCGATCGGTCCCAAAATGAAATATGCACAACAACATGTAGGGGAACCTACATGTGAAATTTGGGAGAGATCCCTTCAGTACTTTCTGAGAAATAGCTGTAACAAACTTTAACTATCAAAATCGAAGATGGCAGCTTAAAGGCCATCTTGTCAACCGATCAGTTCAAAAATGCAATATGCACAACTAGGGCCCTAAGGGGAACCTACATAAGAAATTTGAGAGAGATCCCTTCAGTACTTTCTGAGAAATAGCGGTAACAAACTTTAACTATCAAAATCCAAGATGGCGGCCTGGCGGCCATCTTGTTGACCGATCGGTCCTAAAATGCAATATGCACAACTAGGGCCCTAGGGGAACCTACATGTGAAATTTGAGAGAGATCCCTTCAGTACTTTCTGAGAAATAGCGGTAACAAACTTTAACTATCAAAATCCAAGATGGCGGCCTGGCGGCCATCTTGTTGACCGATCGGTCCTAAAATGCAATATGCACAACAAGGGCCCTAGGGGAACCTACATGTGAAATTTGAGAGAGATCCCTTCTGTACTTTCTGAGAAATAGCGGTAACAAACTTTAACAATCAAAATCCAAGATGGCGGCCTGGCGGCCATCTTGTTAACCGATCGGTCCTAAAATGCAATATGCACAACTAGGGCCCTAGGGGAACCTACATGTGAAATTTGAGAGAGATCCCTTCAGTACTTTCTGAGAAATAGCGGTAACAAACTTTAACTATCAAAATCCAAGATGGCGGCCTGGCGGCCATCTTGTTGACCGATCGGTCCTAAAATGCAATATGCACAACAAGGGCCCTAGGGGAACCTACATGTGAAATTTGAGAGAGATCCCTTCAGTACTTTCTGAGAAATAGCGGTAACAAACTTTAACTATCAAAATCCAAGATGGCGGCCATCTTGTTGACCAATCGGTCCTAAAATGCAATATGCACAACAAGGGCCCTAGGGGAACCTACATGTGAAATTTGAGAGAGATCCCTTCAGTACTTTCTGAGAAATAGCGGTAACAAACTTTAACAATCAAAATCCAAGATGGCGGCCTGGTGGCCATTTTGTTAACCGATCGGTCCTAAAATGCAATATGCACAACTAGGGCCCTAGGGGAACCTACATGTGAAATTTGAGAAAGATCCCTTCAGTACTACTTTCTGAGAAATAGCGGTAACAAACTTTAACTATCAAAATCCAAGATGGCGGCCTGGCGGCCATCTTGTTGACCGATCGGTCCTAAAATGCAATATGCACAACTAGGGCCCTAGGGGAACCTACATGTGAAATTTGAGAGAGATCCCTTCAGTACTTTCTGAGAAATAGCGGTAACAAACTTTAACTATCAAAATCCAAGATGGCGGCCATCTTGTTGACCAATCGGTCCTAAAATGCAATATGCACAACAAGGGCCCTAGGGGAACCTACATGTGAAATTTGAGAGAGATCCCTTCAGTACTTTCTGAGAAATAGCGGTAACAAACTTTAACAATCAAAATCCAAGATGGCGGCCTGGTGGCCATTTTGTTAACCGATCGGTCCTAAAATGCAATATGCACAACTAGGGCCCTAGGGGAACCTACATGTGAAATTTGAGAGAGATCCCTTCAGTACTTTCTGAGAAATAGCGGTAACAAACTTTAACTATCAAAATCCAAGATGGCGGCCTGGCGGCCATCTTGTTGACCGATCGGTCCTAAAATGCAATATGCACAACAAGGGCCCTAGGGGAACCTACATGTGAAATTTGAGAGAGATCCCTTCAGTACTTTCTGAGAAATAGCGGTAACAAACTTTAACTATCAAAATCCAAGATGGCGGCCATCTTGTTGACCAATCGGTCCTAAAATGCAATATGCACAACAAGGGCCCTAGGGGAACCTACATGTGAAATTTGAGAGAGATCCCTTCAGTACTTTCTGAGAAATAGCGGTAACAAACTTTAACAATCAAAATCCAAGATGGCGGCCTGGTGGCCATTTTGTTAACCGATCGGTCCTAAAATGCAATATGCACAACTAGGGCCCTAGGGGAACCTACATGTGAAATTTGAGAGAGATCCCTTCATTACTTTCTGAGAAATAGCGGTAACAAACTTTAACTATCAAAATCCAAGATGGCGGCCTGGCGGCCATCTTGTTGACCGATCGGTCCTAAAATGCAATATGCACAACTAGGGCCCTAGGGGAACCTACATGTGAAATTTGAGAGAGATCCCTTCAGTACTTTCTGAGAAATAGCGGTAACAAACTTTAACTATCAAAATCCAAGATGGCGGCCTGGCGGCCATCTTGTTGACCGATCGGTCCTAAAATGCAATATGCACAACAAGGGCCCTAGGGGAACCTACATGTGAAATTTGAGAGAGATCCCTTCAGTACTTTCTGAGAAATAGCGGTAACAAACTTTAACTATCAAAATCCAAGATGGCGGCCATCTTGTTGACCAATCGGTCCTAAAATGCAATATGCACAACAAGGGCCCTAGGGGAACCTACATGTGAAATTTGAGAGAGATCCCTTCAGTACTTTCTGAGAAATAGCGGTAACAAACTTTAACAATCAAAATCCAAGATGGCGGCCTGGTGGCCATTTTGTTAACCGATCGGTCCTAAAATGCAATATGCACAACTAGGGCCCTAGGGGAACCTACATGTGAAATTTGAGAGAGATCCCTTCATTACTTTCTGAGAAATAGCGGTAACAAACTTTAACTATCAAAATCCAAGATGGCGGCCTGGCGGCCATCTTGTTGACCGATCGGTCCTAAAATGCAATATGCACAACTAGGGCCCTAGGGGAACCTACATGTGAAATTTGAGAGAGAGAGATCCCTTCAGTACTTTCTGAGAAATAGCGGTAACAAACTTTAACTATCAAAATCCAAGATGGCGGCCTGGCGGCCATCTTGTTTGACCGATCGGTCCTAAAATGCAATATGCACAACTAGGGCCCTAGGGGAACCTACATGTGAAATTTGAGAGAGATCCCTTCAGTACTTTCTGAGAAATAGCGGTAACAAACTTTAACTATCAAAATCCAAGATGGCGGCCTGGCGGCCATCTTGTTGACCGATCGGTCCTAAAATGCAATATGCACAACAAGGGCCCTAGGGGAACCTACATGTGAAATTTGAGAGAGATCCCTTCAGTACTTTCTGAGAAATAGCGGTAACAAACTTTAACTATCAAAATCCAAGATGGCGGCCTGGCGGCCATTTTGTTAACCGATCGGTCCTAAAATGCAATATGCACAACTAGGGCCCTAGGGGAACCTACATGTGAAATTTGAGAGAGATCCCTTCATTACTTTCTGAGAAATAGCGGTAACAAACTTTAACTATCAAAATCCAAGATGGCGGCCATCTTGTTGACCGATCGGTCCTAAAATGCAATATGCACAACTAGGGCCCTAGGGGAACCTACATGTGAAATTTGAGAGAGATCCCTTCAGTACTTTCTGAGAAATAGCGGTAACAAACTTTAACTATCAAAATCCAAGATGGCGGCCTGGCGGCCATCTTGTTGACCGATCGGTCCTAAAATGCAATATGCACAACAACGGCCCTAGGGGAACCTACATGTGAAATTTGAGAGAGATCCCTTCTGTACTTTCTGAGAAATAGCGGTAACAAACTTTAACAATCAAAATCCAAGATGGCGGCCTGGTGGCCATTTTGTTAACTGATCGGTCCTAAAATGCAATATGCACAACTAGGGCCCTAGGGAAACCTATATATGATATTTGAGAAAGATCCCTTCAGTACTTTTTGAGAAATAATGGTAACAAACTTTAACTATCAAAATCCAAGTTGGCTGCCTGCATCGGCCATCTTGTTCACCGATCGGTCCCAAAATGCAATATGCACAACTAGGGTCCTAGGGGAACCTGTATATGAAATTTGAAAAAGATCCCTTAAGTACTTTCTGAGAAATAGCGGTAACAAGAATTGTTAACGGACGGACGGACGGACGGACGGAAGGACGGACGGACCACAGACGAAAGGCGATTTGAATAGTCCATCATCTGATGATGGTGGGCTAAAAATATGATTGTCCTTCCCTAATGATGTTTTACACCAAATATGGAGAAAAAAAACAAGAGATCCCAGAGGGATCTTGGCGCCCACCAAAGAATGATCTATGTCTGACAATAGAAAGACGGATCTTTTCTCTGCTTTTCAACTTTTTACTACATATTACTACATATGAAATTTGAGAAAGATCCTTTCAGTACTTTCTGAGATATATAACACTGACAAACTTCAATAATCAAAATCAAAGATGTTGTTGACCGATCAGTCCCAATATGCAATATGCAGGTCCTAGGAGTACCTACATATAAAATTTGAGACAGATCACTTCAGTACTTTCTGAGAAATAGCGGTAACAAACTTCAATTATCAAAATTCAAAATGGTGGCCTGTCAGCCATCTTGTTGACCGTTCGGACCCAAAATGTAATTAGGGACCTAAGGGAACCTGCACATGAAATTTGAGACATATCCCTTCAGTACTTTCTGAGAAATACAATAACAAACTTTAACTATCAAAATCCAAGATGGCGGCCATCTTGTTGACCGATCGGTCCCAAAATGAAATATGCACAACAACATGTAGGGGAACCTACATGTGAAATTTGGGAGAGATCCCTTCAGTACTTTCTGAGAAATAGCTGTAACAAACTTTAACTATCAAAATCCAAGATGGCAGCTTAAAGGCCATCTTGTCAACCGATCAGTTCAAAAATGCAATATGCACAACTAGGGCCCTAGGGGAACCTACATAAGAAATTTGAGAGAGATCCCTTCAGTACTTTCTGAGAAATAGCGGTAACAAACTTTAACAATCAAAATCCAAGATGGCGGCCTGGCGGCCATCTTGTTAACCGATCGGTCCTAAAATGCAATATGCACAACTAGGGCCCTAGGGGAACCTACATGTGAAATTTGAGAGAGATCCCTTCAGTACTTTCTGAGAAATAGCGGTAACAAACTTTAACTATCAAAATCCAAGATGGCGGCCTGGCGGCCATCTTGTTGACCGATCGGTCCTAAAATGCAATATGCACAACAAGGGCCCTAGGGGAACCTACATGTGAAATTTGAGAGAGATCCCTTCAGTACTTTCTGAGAAATAGCGGTAACAAACTTTAACTATCAAAATCCAAGATGGCGGCCTGGTGGCCATTTTGTTAAACGATCGGTCCTAAAATGCAATATGCACAACTAGGGCCCTAGGGAAACCTACATGTGAAATTTGAGAGAGATCCCTTCAGTATTTTCTGAGAAATAGCGGTAACAAACTTTAACTATCAAAATCCAAGATGGCGGCCTGGCGGCCATCTTGTTAACCGATCGGTCCTAAAATGCAATATGCACAACTAGGGCCCTAGGGGAACCTACATGTGAAATTTGAGAGAGATCCCTTCAGTACTTTCTGAGAAATAGCGGTAACAAACTTTAACTATCAAAATCCAAGATGGCGGCCTGGCGGCCATCTTGTTGACCAATCGGTCCTAAAATGCAATATGCACAACAAGGGCCCTAGGGGAACCTACATGTGAAATTTGAGAGAGATCCCTTCAGTACTTTCTGAGAAATAGCGGTAACAAACTTTAACAATCAAAATCCAAGATGGCGGCCTGGTGGCCATTTTGTTAACCGATCGGTCCTAAAATGCAATATGCACAACTAGGGCCCTAGGGGAACCTACATGTGAAATTTGAGAGAGATCCCTTCTGTACTTTCTGAGAAATAGCGGTAACAAACTTTAACTATCAAAATCCAAGATGGCGGCCTGGCGGCCATCTTGTTAACCGATCGGTCCTAAAATGCAATATGCACAACTAGGGCCCTAGGGGAACCTACATGTGAAATTTGAGAGAGATCCCTTCAGTACTTTCTGAGAAATAGCGGTAACAAACTTTAACTATCAAAATCCAAGATGGCGGCCTGGCGGCCATCTTGTTGACCAATCGGTCCTAAAATGCAATATGCACAACAAGGGCCCTAGGGGAACCTACATGTGAAATTTGAGAGAGATCCCTTCAGTACTTTCTGAGAAATAGCGGTAACAAACTTTAACAATCAAAATCCAAGATGGCGGCCTGGTGGCCATCTTGTTAACCGATCGGTCCTAAAATGCAATATGCACAACTAGGGCCCTAGGGGAACCTACATGTGAAATTTGAGAGAGATCCCTTCATTACTTTCTGAGAAATAGCGGTAACAAACTTTAACTATCAAAATCCAAGATGGCGGCCTGGCGGCCATCTTGTTGACCGATCGGTCCTAAAATGCAATATGCACAACTAGGGCCCTAGGGGAACCTACATGTGAAATTTGAGAGAGATCCCTTCAGTACTTTCTGAGAAATAGCGGTAACAAACTTTAACTATCAAAATCCAAGATGGCGGCCTGGCGGCCATCTTGTTGACCGATCGGTCCCAAAATGCAATATGCACAACAAGGGCCCTAGGGGAACCTACATGTGAAATTTGAGAGAGATCCCTTCAGTACTTTCTGAGAAATAGCGGTAACAAACTTTAACTATCAAAATCCAAGATGGCGGCCATCTTGTTGACCAATCGGTCCTAAAATGCAATATGCACAACTAGGGCCCTAGGGGAACCTACATGTGAAATTTGAGAGAGATCCCTTCAGTACTTTCTGAGAAATAGCGGTAACAAACTTTAACAATCAAAATCCAAGATGGCGGCCTGGTGGCCATTTTGTTAACCGATCGGTCCTAAAATGCAATATGCACAACTAGGGCCCTAGGGGAACCTACATGTGAAATTTGAGAGAGATCCCTTCATTACTTTCTGAGAAATAGCGGTAACAAACTTTAACTATCAAAATCCAAGATGGCGGCCTGGCGGCCATCTTGTTGACCGATCGGTCCTAAAATGCAATATGCACAACTAGGGCCCTAGGGGAACCTACATGTGAAATTTGAGAGAGATCCCTTCAGTACTTTCTGAGAAATAGCGGTAACAAACTTTAACTATCAAAATCCAAGATGGCGGCCTGGCGGCCATCTTGTTGACCGATCGGTCCTAAAATGCAATATGCACAACAAGGGCCCTAGGGGAACCTACATGTGAAATTTGAGAGAGATCCCTTCAGTACTTTCTGAGAAATAGCGGTAACAAACTTTAACTATCAAAATCCAAGATGGCGGCCTGGCGGCCATCTTGTTGACCGATCGGTCCTAAAATGCAATATGCACAACAAGGGCCCTAGGGGAACCTACATGTGAAATTTGAGAGAGATCCCTTCAGTACTTTCTGAGAAATAGCGGTAACAAACTTTAACAATCAAAATCCAAGATGGCGGCCTGGTGGCCATTTTGTTAACCGATCGGTCCTAAAATGCAATATGCACAACTAGGGCCCTAGGGGAACCTACATGTGAAATTTGAGAGAGATCCCTTCATTACTTTCTGAGAAATAGCGGTAACAAACTTTAACTATCAAAATCCAAGATGGCGGCCATCTTGTTGACCGATCGGTCCTAAAATGCAATATGCACAACTAGGGCCCTAGGGGAACCTACATGTGAAATTTGAGAGAGATCCCTTCAGTACTTTCTGAGAAATAGCGGTAACAAACTTTAACTATCAAAATCCAAGATGGCGGCCTGGCGGCCATCTTGTTGACCGATCGGTCCTAAAATGCAATATGCACAACAAGGGCCCTAGGGGAACCTACATGTGAAATTTGAGAGAGATCCCTTCTGTACTTTCTGAGAAATAGCGGTAACAAACTTTAACAATCAAAATCCAAGATGGCGGCCTGGTGGCCATTTTGTTAACCGATCGGTCCTAAAATGCAATATGCACAACTAGGGCCCTAGGGAAACCTATATATGATATTTGAGAAAGATCCCTTCAGTACTTTTTGAGAAATAATGGTAACAAACTTTAACTATCAAAATCCAAGTTGGCTGCCTGCATTGGCCATCTTGTTCACCGATCGGTCCCAAAATGCAATATGCACAACTAGGGTCCTAGGGGAACCTGTATATGAAATTTGAAAAAGATCCCTTAAGTACTTTCTGAGAAATAGCGGTAACAAGAATTGTTAACGGACGGACGGAAGGACGGACGGACCACAGACGAAAGGCGATTTGAATAGTCCATCATCTGATGATGGTGGGCTAAAAATATGATTGTCCTTCCCTAATGATGTTTTACACCAAATATGGAGAAAAAAAACAAGAGATCCCAGAGGGATCTTGGCGCCCACCAAAGAATGATCTATGTCTGACAATAGAAAGACGGATCTTTTCTCTGCTTTTCAACTTTTTACTACATATTACTACATATGAAATTTGAGAAAGATCCTTTCAGTACTTTCTGAGATATATAACACTGACAAACTTCAATAATCAAAATCAAAGATGTTGTTGACCGATCAGTCCCAATATGCAATATGCAGGTCCTAGGAGTACCTACATATAAAATTTGAGACAGATCACTTCAGTACTTTCTGAGAAATAGCGGTAACAAACTTCAATTATCAAAATTCAAAATGGTGGCCTGTCAGCCATCTTGTTGACCGTTCGGACCCAAAATGTAATTAGGGACCTAAGGGAACCTGCACATGAAATTTGAGACATATCCCTTCAGTACTTTCTGAGAAATACAATAACAAACTTTAACTATCAAAATCCAAGATGGCGGCCATCTTGTTGACCGATCGGTCCCAAAATGAAATATGCACAACAACATGTAGGGGAACCTACATGTGAAATTTGGGAGAGATCCCTTCAGTACTTTCTGAGAAATAGCTGTAACAAACTTTAACTATCAAAATCCAAGATGGCAGCTTAAAGGCCATCTTGTCAACCGATCAGTTCAAAAATGCAATATGCACAACTAGGGTCCTAGGGGAACCTACATAAGAAATTTGAGAGAGATCCCTTCAGTACTTTCTGAGAAATAGCGGTAACAAACTTTAACAATCAAAATCCAAGATGGCGGCCTGGCGGCCATCTTGTTAACCGATCGGTCCTAAAATGCAATATGCACAACTAGGGCCCTAGGGGAACCTACATGTGAAATTTGAGAGAGATCCCTTCAGTACTTTCTGAGAAATAGCGGTAACAAACTTTAACTATCAAAATCCAAGATGGCGGCCTGGCGGCCATCTTGTTGACCGATCGGTCCTAAAATGCAATATGCACAACAAGGGCCCTAGGGGAACCTACATGTGAAATTTGAGAGAGATCCCTTCAGTACTTTCTGAGAAATAGCGGTAACAAACTTTAACTATCAAAATCCAAGATGGCGGCCTGGTGGCCATTTTGTTAAACGATCGGTCCTAAAATGCAATATGCACAACTAGGGCCCTAGGGGAACCTACATGTGAAATTTGAGAGAGATCCCTTCAGTATTTTCTGAGAAATAGCGGTAACAAACTTTAACTATCAAAATCCAAGATGGCGGCCTGGCGGCCATCTTGTTAACCGATCGGTCCTAAAATGCAATATGCACAACTAGGGCCCTAGGGGAACCTACATGTGAAATTTGAGAGAGATCCCTTCAGTACTTTCTGAGAAATAGCGGTAACAAACTTTAACTATCAAAATCCAAGATGGCGGCCTGGCGGCCATCTTGTTGACCAATCGGTCCTAAAATGCAATATGCACAACAAGGGCCCTAGGGGAACCTACATGTGAAATTTGAGAGAGATCCCTTCAGTACTTTCTGAGAAATAGCGGTAACAAACTTTAACAATCAAAATCCAAGATGGCGGCCTGGTGGCCATTTTGTTAACCGATCGGTCCTAAAATGCAATATGCACAACTAGGGCCCTAGGGGAACCTACATGTGAAATTTGAGAGAGATCCCTTCTGTACTTTCTGAGAAATAGCGGTAACAAACTTTAACAATCAAAATCCAAGATGGCGGCCTGGTGGCCATTTTGTTAACCGATCGGTCCTAAAATGCAATATGCACAACTAGGAACTAGGGCCCTAGGTGAACCTACATGTGAAATTTGAGAGAGATCCCTTCAGTACTTTCTGAGAAATAGCGGTAACAAACTTTAACTATCAAAATCCAAGATGGCGGCCTGGCGGCCATCTTGTTAACCGATCGGTCCTAAAATGCAATATGCACAACTAGGGCCCTAGGGGAACCTACATATGAAATTTGAGAGAGATCCCTTCAGCCCTTTCGAGAAATAGCGGTAACAAAAACTGTTAACGGACGAAGGACGGACGGACGGACGGAAGAGGGACGGACCACGGACAAAAAGCGATTTGAATAGCCCACCATCTGATGATGGTGGGCTAAAAAACACTCAAGAGTTAAGGAGGAGTAGGATTTTAAAGATAAATTTCATTGAAGTTCCCCTTCTGAGCCCCTCATGGGTCAGACCTAACTCATTTATATATCAAACAGATCCCAGAGGGATCTTGGTGCCCACCAAAAATGATCTATATCTGACAAAGGAAAGATGGATCTTTTCTCTACTTTTTAAACTTTTCAAACATACACATATAAAATTTGAGAGAGATCGCGTCAGTACTTTTGAGAAATAGCGGTAACAAACTTCAACTATCAAAATCCAAGATGACTCGCCTGGCGGCCATCTTGTTGATCAATCGGTCCTAAAATGTAATATGCACAACTAGGCCCTAGGGGAACCTACATGTGAAATTTGAGAGAGATCCCTTCAGTACTTTCTGAGAAATAGCGGTAACAAACTTTAACTATCAAAATCTAAGATGGCGGCCTGGCGGCCATCTTGTTAACCGATCGGTCCTAAAATGCAATATGCACAACTAGGGCCCTAGGGGAACCTACATATGAAATTTGAGAAAGATCCCTTCAGTACTATCTGAGAAATAGCGGAAACAGTATCATCAGCTTTATCCTCAGTCTTTGCATTCAAAACAGGCCTACACATGCAAACACTTGTCTATCCACCTTACAATAACATAAAAGTCATGATTATGATGAATTTAGTCTCTATCTGGTTTGCACACCGATACAAACATGACAAACAGCTCAACGATCATACAATAAATAGGCTATATCACAGTAACTTTTCTCGGTTGAAAATCAAATACAGCGGCTCCCTCTCCTACCCTGACAATGACACATACCGGTAGTCGTTCAGCCCAATTTATCTCAATTTTATTCGAAATGGACATTGATATATGATCAAATTGAAAAAAAAAAAACCAATTTATTTATGTAAAAATATAGATTGAACAGTGTTTTGATTGCGTTAAAGGTGGAATGAGTGCTACATGTAGAATATGTCTGTATCCCATTGCATTCATACCATCTTTAACGCAAATCAAAACAATGTTCAATCTCTATTTGAGTTATAGCCCAGAAAAGAATCTCGAATGGACAGACGGAGCCCAATTAAATATCCCCCACAAACGCGTTTCACGGGGGATAAAAAAGGTTATTCATTTGAACAAACTTGGTAGTCCTTCATCCAAGCATGTCACATGCCTAATATCAGGTCCCTAGGCCTATTGGTTATTAAGATGAACTTGTTTAAATGGAAAATTTGACGCCAGTCGCTGCACCATGGTATAACATCACTAGGAAAGTGAGCTAATAAATAATGTGGGATTGTTTGTTTCATTTTTGTTTAATTAATATGCAGAAAATAAACAATTATGGAAACAAGAGATCCCAGAGGGATCTTGGTGCCCACCAAAGAATGATCTATGTCTGACAAAGGAAAGATTGATCTTTTCTCTACTTTTTAAACTTTTTCAAACATACTACATATAACATTTGAGACGGATCGCTTCAGTACCTTTTCAGAAATAGCGGTAACAAACTTCAACTATCAAAATCCAAGATGACTCCTTGGCGGCCATCTTGTTAATCAATCGGTCCCAAATCACAATATGCACAACTAGGGCTCTAGGGGAACCTACATGTAAAATTTGAGAAAGATCCATTCAATACTTTCTGAGAAATAGCGATAACAAACTTTGAATATCAAAATCCAAGATGGCTGCCTGGCAGCAATCTTGTTGACCGATCGGTCCCAAATCACAATATGCACAACTAGGGCCCTAGGGGAACCTACATATGAATTTTGAGACAGATCCCTTCAGTACTTTCTGAGAAATAGTGATAACAAACTTTGAATAACAAAATCCAAGATGGCTGCCTGGCGGCCATCTTGTTGACCGATCGGTCCCAAAATGCAATATGCACAACAAGGTCCCTAGGGGAACCTACATATGAAATTTGAGACAGATCCCTTCAGTACTATCTGAGAAATAGCGATAACAAACTTTAACTATCAAAATCCAAGATGGCGGCCTGGCGGCCATCTTGTTCACCGATTGGTCCCAAAATGCAATATGCACAACTAGGGCCCTAGGGGAACCTACATGTGAAATTTGAGAGAGATCCCTTCAGTACTTTCTGAGAAATTAGCGGTAACAAACTTTAACTATCAAAATCCAAGATGGCGGCCTGGCGGCCATCTTGTTAACAAGATCGGTCCTAAAATGTAATATGCACAACTAGGCCCTAGGGGAAACCTACATGTGAAATTTGAGAGAGATCCCTTCAGTACTTTCTGAGAAATAGCGGTAACAAACTTTAACTATCAAAATCTAAGTCTGATGCGGCCCTGGCGGCCATCTTGTTTAACCGATCGGTCCTAAAATGTCAATATGCACAACTAGGTCCCTAGGGGAACCTACATATGAAATTTGAGAAAGACCCTTCAGCACCTTTCCGAGAGAAATAGCGGTAACAAGAAATGCTTAACAGACGGAAGGACGGACGACGGACCACAGACGAAAAAGCGATTCTTTTGAATAGCCCACCATCATGATGATGGTGGGCTAAAAACATTACAGGTAGCCTAACCGAAACAGTATCATCAGCTTTATCCTCAGTCTTTGCATTCAAAACAGGCCTACACATGCAAACACTTGTCTATCCACCTTACAATAACATACAAGAGGCCCATGGGCCTTAGCGGTCACCTGAATTCAGACACAGAATGAAACAAAGACATGCATATAAAACACTATAAATAATATATTGGCCCATCAGGCCCTTGAAGTCAGTCAGTGATTTTATAAATTTTTAATCTATGATAGATTATTTGGTTCCATCAAATCAGTGAATTCAGGAGAAAGATTTTTGAAATGTTATCCATTTTGACCCTTTTGGCCCCACCCCTCTCGCCCCTGGGGTCGGCCAGGACCAATATGGATATGATGTTAAATGCTATCTCAGGTTCTACCAGTTCCAGAATTTCAGAAGAAGATTTTTGAAGTTTTAGCCTATTTGACCGGTTTTGGGACCGCCCCTAAGGCCCCTGGGGATCAGTCATGGAAAATTTGGTAATAAGATTCAATGGCCATCACATAGAGATAATTCTGACTACAATTGACGAATTTCCTATTATAATGACTAAATAATGCTCAAAAATGTGTTTTCCATATAAAAACTTATATGTAGTAAACTTAACCCCCTCCCTAGGGGAAACCTGAGACCCAAGGGTCATATAATTCACAATTTTCATAAAACACCTTAAGACCTGTCCATCTATGAAGAGTATTTGATTCTACCATTTCCAGTATTTAAGAAGAAGATTTTTAAAGTTTTAGCCTATTTGCCCCTTTCGGCCCCGCCCCTCTGCCCCGAGGGGGTTGACCAGGATATTAAAATGTTATCTCATGCTTATAATTCTAAACAAGTTTGACTCATTTCGTATTAAAATTGAGCAAAAAATGCTCATAAATGTGTTTTCACTATATAAAAACTATAGTAAACTTGACCCCTTCCCCAGGGGGAAACGTGAGACCCCAGGGTCATATAATTCACAATTTTGGTAAAGGACCTCAAGACCTTTTAATCTATGAAGAGTATGTGATTCTACCATTTCCAGAATTTCAGAAGAAGATTTTTGAAGATATAGCCTATTTGACCCCTTTTGACCCCGCCCCTAAGGCCCCTGGGGTTCAGTCATGGAAAATTGGTTAATAGGATTCAATGGCAATCTCATACTGATAATTCTGACAATATTTGACTCATTTCCTATTACAAATGATCAAATAATACTCAAAAATGTGTTTTCCCTATATAAACTATAGTAAACTTAACCCCCTCCCCAGGGGGAAACCAGAGACCCCAGGGTCATATAATTCACAATTTTTGTAAATGACCTTATGACCTTTCTATCTATGAAGAGTATTTAATTCCATCACATCTGTGAGTGGAGAAGAAGATTTTTGAAATTATAGTCAAATTAACCTCTTTTGGCCCCTCCCATAGCTCCCTGGGGGGTGGGGACCGTATAAAAAGTCATGATTATGATGAATTTAGTCTCTATCTGGTTTGCACACCGATACAAACATGACAAACAGCTCAACGATCATACAATAAATAGGCTATATCACAGTAACTTTTCTCGGTTGAAAATCAAATACAGCGGCTCCCTCTCCTACCCTGACAATGACACATACCGGTAGTCGTTCAGCCCAATTTATCTCAATTTTATTCGAAATGGACATTGATATATGATCAAATTGAAAAAAAAAACCAATTTATTTATGTAAAAATATAGATTGAACAGTGTTTTGATTGCGTTAAAGGTGGAATGAGTGCTACATGTAGAATATGTCTGTATCCCATTGCATTCATACCATCTTTAACGCAAATCAAAACAATGTTCAATCTCTATTTGAGTTATAGCCCAGAAAAGAATCTCGAATGGACAGACGGAGCCCAATTAAATATCCCCCACACAAACGCGTTTCACGGGGGATAAAAAAGGTTATTCATTTGAACAAACTTGGTAGTCCTTCATCCAAGCATGTCACATGCCTAATATCAGGTCCCTAGGCCTATTGGTTATTAAGATGAACTTGTTTAAATGGAAAATTTGACGCCAGTCGCTGCACCATGGTATAACATCACTAGGAAAGTGAGCTAATAAATAATGTGGGATTGTTTGTTTCATTTTTGTTTAATTAATATGCAGAAAATAAACAATTATGGAAACAAGAGATCCCAGAGGGATCTTGGTGCCCACCAAAGAATGATCTATGTCTGACAAAGGAAAGATTGATCTTTTCTCTACTTTTTAAACTTTTTCAAACATACTACATATAACATTTGAGACGGATCGCTTCAGTACCTTTTCAGAAATAGCGGTAACAAACTTCAACTATCAAAATCCAAGATGACTCCTTGGCGGCCATCTTGTTAATCATTCGGTCCCAAATCACAATATGCACAACTAAGGCCCTAGGGGAACCTACATGTAAAATTTGAGAAAGATCCATTCAATACTTTCTGAGAAATAGCGATAACAAACTTTGAATATCAAAATCCAAGATGGCTGCCTGGCAGCAATCTTGTTGACCGATCGGTCCCAAATCACAATATGCACAACTAGGGCCCTAGGGGAACCTACATATGAATTTTGAGACAGATCCCTTCAGTACTTTCTGAGAAATAGTGATAACAAACTTTGAATAACAAAATCAAAGATGGCTGCCTGGCGGCCATCTTGTTGACCGATCGGTCCCAAAATGCAATATGCACAACAAGGTCCCTAGGGGAACCTACATATGAAATTTGAGACAGATCCCTTCAGTACTATCTGAGAAATAGCGATAACAAACTTTAACTATCAAAATCCAAGATGGCGGCCTGGTGGCCATCTTGTTCACCGATTGGTCCCAAAATGCAATATGCACAACTAGGGCCCTAGGGGAACCTACATGTGAAATTTGAGAGAGATCCCTTCAGTACTTTCTGAGAAATAGCGGTAACAAACTTTAACTATCAAAATCCAAGATGGCGGCCTGGCGGCCATCTTGTTAACAGATCGGTCCTAAAATGTAATATGCACAACTAGGCCCTAGGGGAACCTACATGTGAAATTTGAGAGAGATCCCTTCAGTACTTTCTGAGAAATAGCGGTAACAAACTTTAACTATCAAAATCTAAGATGGCGGCCTGGCGGCCATCTTGTTAACCGATCGGTCCTAAAATGCAATATGCACAACTAGGGCCCTAGGGGAACCTACATATGAAATTTGAGAAAGATCCCTTCAGCCCTTTCCGAGAAATAGCGGTAACAAGAAATGTTAACAGACGGAAGGACGGACGGACGGACGGACGGACGGAAGGACTGACGACGGACCACAGACGAAAAGTGATTTGAATATCCCACCATCTGATGATGGTGGGCTAAAAACATTACAGGTAGCCTAACCGAAACAGTATCATCAGCTTTATCCTCAGTCTTTGCATTCAAAACAGGCCTACACATGCAAACACTTGTCTATCCACCTTACAATAATATAAAAGTCATGATTATGATGAATTTAGTCTCTATCTGGTTTGCACACCGATACAAACATGACAAACAGCTCAACGATCATACAATAAATAGGCTATATCACAGTAACTTTTCTCGGTTGAAAATCAAATACAGCGGCTCCCTCTCCTACCCTGACAATGACACATACCGGTAGTCGTTCAGCCCAATTTATCTCAATTTTATTCGAAATGGACATTGATATATGATCAAATTGAAAAAAAAAAAACCAATTTATTTATGTAAAAATATAGATTGAACAGTGTTTTGATTGCGTTAAAGGTGGAATGAGTGCTACATGTAGAATATGTCTGTATCCCATTGCATTCATACCATCTTTAACGCAAATCAAAACAATGTTCAATCTCTATTTGAGTTATAGCCCAGAAAAGAATCTCGAATGGACAGACGGAGCCCAATTAAATATCCCCCACAAACGCGTTTCACGGGGGATAAAAAAGGTTATTCATTTGAACAAACTTGGTAGTCCTTCATCCAAGCATGTCACATGCCTAATATCAGGTCCCTAGGCCTATTGGTTATTAAGATGAACTTGTTTAAATGGAAAATTTGACGCCAGTCGCTGCACCATGGTATAACATCACTAGGAAAGTGAGCTAATAAATAATGTGGGATTGTTTGTTTCATTTTTGTTTAATTAATATGCAGAAAATAAACAATTATGGAAACAAGAGATCCCAGAGGGATCTTGGTGCCCACCAAAGAATGATCTATGTCTGACAAAGGAAAGATTGATCTTTTCTCTACTTTTTAAACTTTTTCAAACATACTACATATAACATTTGAGACAGATCGCTTCAGTACCTTTTGAGAAATAGCGGTAACAAACTTCAACTATCAAAATCCAAGATGACTCCTTGGCGGCCATCTTGTTGATCAATCGGTCCCAAATCACAATATGCACAACTAGGGCCCTAGGGGAACCTACATGTGAAATTTGAGAAAGATCCATTCAATACTTTCTGAGAAATAGCGATAACAAACTTTGAATATCAAAATCCAAGATGGCTGCCTGGCAGCAATCTTGTTGACCGATCGGTCCCAAATCACAATATGCACAACTAGGGCCCTAGGGGAACCTACATATGAATTTTGAGACAGATCCCTTCAGTACTTTCTGAGAAATAGCGATAACAAACTTTGAATAACAAAATCCAAGATGGCTGCCTGGCGGCCATCTTGTTGACCGATCGGTCCCAAAATGCAATATGCACAACAAGGTCCCTAGGGGAACCTACATATGAAATTTGAGACAGATCCCTTCAGTACTATCTGAGAAATAGCGATAACAAACTTTAACTATCAAAATCCAAGATGGCGGCCTGGTGGCCATCTTGTTCACCGATTGGTCCCAAAATGCAATATGCACAACTAGGGCCCTAGGGGAACCTACATGTGAAATTTGAGAGAGATCCCTTCAGTACTTTCTGAGAAATAGCGGTAACAAACTTTAACTATCAAAATCCAAGATGGCGGCCTGGCGGCCATCTTGTTAACAGATCGGTCCTAAAATGTAATATGCACAACTAGGCCCTAGGGGAACCTACATGTGAAATTTGAGAGAGATCCCTTCAGTACTTTCTGAGAAATAGCGGTAACAAACTTTAACTATCAAAATCCAAGATGGCGGCCTGGCGGCCATCTTGTTAACCGATCGGTCCTAAAATGCAATATGCACAACTAGGTCCCTAGGGGAACCTACATATGAAATTTGAGAAAGATCCCTTCAGCCCTTTCCGAGAAATAGCGGTAACAAGAAATGTTAACAGACGGAAGGACGGACGACGGACCACAGACGAAAAGCGATTTGAATAGCCCACCATCTGATGATGGTGGGCTAAAAACATTACAGGTAGCCTAACCGAAACAGTATCATCAGCTTTATCCTCAGTCTTTGCATTCAAAACAGGCCTACACATGCAAACACTTGTCTATCCACCTTACAATAACATACAAGAGGCCCATGGGCCTTAGCGGTCACCTGAATTCAGACACAGAATGAAACAAAGACATGCATATAAACACTATAAATATATATTGGCCCATCAGGCCCTTGAAGTCAGTCAGTGATTTTATAAATTTTTAATCTATGAAGATTATTTGGTTCCATCAAATCAGTGAATTCAGGAGAAAGATTTTTGAAATGTTATCCATTTTGACCCCTTTTGGCCCCACCCCTCTCGCCCCTGGGGGTCGGCCAGGACCAATATGGATATGATGTTAAATGCTATCTCAGGTTCTACCAGTTCCAGAATTTCAGAAGAAGATTTTTGAAGTTTTAGCCTATTTGACCGGTTTTGGGACCGCCCCTAAGGCCCCTGGGGATCAGTCATGGAAAATTTGGTAATAAGATTCAATGGCCATCACATAGAGATAATTCTGACTACAATTGACGAATTTCCTATTATAATGACTAAATAATGCTCAAAAATGTGTTTTCCATATAAAAACTTATATGTAGTAAACTTAACCCCCTCCCTAGGGGGAAACCTGAGACCCAAGGGTCATATAATTCACAATTTTCATAAAACACCTTAAGACCTGTCCATCTATGAAGAGTATTTGATTCTACCATTTCCAGTATTTAAGAAGAAGATTTTTAAAGTTTTAGCCTATTTGCCCCTTTCGGCCCCGCCCCTCTGCCCCGAGGGGGTTGACCAGGATATTAAAATGTTATCTCATGCTTATAATTCTAAACAAGTTTGACTCATTTCGTATTAAAATTGAGCAAAAAATGCTCATAAATGTGTTTTCACTATATAAACTATAGTAAACTTGACCCCTTCCCCAGGGGGAAACGTGAGACCCCAGGGTCATATAATTCACAATTTTGGTAAAGGACCTCAAGACCTTTTAATCTATGAAGAGTATGTGATTCTACCATTTCCAGAATTTCAGAAGAAGATTTTTGAAGATATAGCCTATTTGACCCCTTTTGACCCCGCCCCTAAGGCCCCTGGGGTTCAGTCATGGAAAATTGGTTAATAGGATTCAATGGCAATCTCATACTGATAATTCTGACAATATTTGACTCATTTCCTATTACAAATGATCAAATAATACTCAAAAATGTGTTTTCCCTATATAAACTATAGTAAACTTAACCCCCTCCCCAGGGGGAAACCAGAGACCCCAGGGTCATATAATTCACAATTTTTGTAAATGACCTTATGACCTTTCTATCTATGAAGAGTATTTAATTCCATCACATCTGTGAGTGGAGAAGAAGATTTTTGAAATTATAGTCAAATTAACCTCTTTTGGCCCCTCCCATAGCTCCCTGGGGGGTGGGGACCGTATAATTCACAATTTTGATTGGCCTTATGCCTTAGAAGGTTTGTGCAAAATTTCATTGAAATTGCTTCAACAGTTTTTGAGAAGAAGTCGAAAATGTAAATTGTTTACGGACATACGACGCACGACGGACGACGCACGACGACGACGACGACGCACGACGGACGACGGACGACGACGGACAAAAGGCGATTAGAATAGGTCACTTGAGACTTCGTCTCAGGTGACCTAAAAAGTCATGATTATGATGAATTTAGTCTCTATCTGGTTTGCACACCGATACAAACATGACAAACAGCTCAACGATCATACAATAAATAGGCTATATCACAGTAACTTTTCTCGGTTGAAAATCAAATACAGCGGCTCCCTCTCCTACCCTGACAATGACACATACCGGTAGTCGTTCAGCCCAATTTATCTCAATTTTATTCGAAATGGACATTGATATATGATCAAATTGAAAAAAAAAACCAATTTATTTATGTAAAAATATAGATTGAACAGTGTTTTGATTGCGTTAAAGGTGGAATGAGTGCTACATGTAGAATATGTCTGTATCCCATTGCATTCATACCATCTTTAACGCAAATCAAAACAATGTTCAATCTCTATTTGAGTTATAGCCCAGAAAAGAATCTCGAATGGACAGACGGAGCCCAATTAAATATCCCCCACAAACGCGTTTCACGGGGGATAAAAAAGGTTATTCATTTGAACAAACTTGGTAGTCCTTCATCCAAGCATGTCACATGCCTAATATCAGGTCCCTAGGCCTATTGGTTATTAAGATGAACTTGTTTAAATGGAAAATTTGACGCCAGTCGCTGCACCATGGTATAACATCACTAGGAAAGTGAGCTAATAAATAATGTGGGATTGTTTGTTTCATTTTTGTTTAATTAATATGCAGAAAATAAACAATTATGGAAACAAGAGATCCCAGAGGGATCTTGGTGCCCACCAAAGAATGATCTATGTCTGACAAAGGAAAGATTGATCTTTTCTCTACTTTTTAAACTTTTTCAAACATACTACATATAACATTTGAGACGGATCGCTTCAGTACCTTTTCAGAAATAGCGGTAACAAACTTCAACTATCAAAATCCAAGATGACTCCTTGGCGGCCATCTTGTTAATCAATCGGTCCCAAATCACAATATGCACAACTAGGGCTCTAGGGGAACCTACATGTAAAATTTGAGAAAGATCCATTCAATACTTTCTGAGAAATAGCGATAACAAACTTTGAATATCAAAATCCAAGATGGCTGCCTGGCAGCAATCTTGTTGACCGATCGGTCCCAAATCACAATATGCACAACTAGGGCCCAAGGGAAACCTACATATGAATTTTGAGACAGATCCCTTCAGTACTTTCTGAGAAATAGTGATAACAAACTTTGAATAACAAAATCAAAGATGGCTGCCTGGCGGCCATCTTGTTGACCGATCGGTCCCAAAATGCAATATGCACAACAAGGTCCCTAGGGGAACCTACATATGAAATTTGAGACAGATCCCTTCAGTACTATCTGAGAAATAGCGATAACAAACTTTAACTATCAAAATCCAAGATGGCGGCCTGGTGGCCATCTTGTTCACCGATTGGTCCCAAAATGCAATATGCACAACTAGGGCCCTAGGGGAACCTACATGTGAAATTTGAGAGAGATCCCTTCAGTACTTTCTGAGAAATAGCGGTAACAAACTTTAACTATCAAAATCCAAGATGGCGGCCTGGCGGCCATCTTGTTAACAGATCGGTCCTAAAATGTAATATGCACAACTAGGCCCTAGGGGAACCTACATGTGAAATTTGAGAGAGATCCCTTCAGTACTTTCTGAGAAATAGCGGTAACAAACTTTAACTATCAAAATCTAAGATGGCGGCCTGGCGGCCATCTTGTTAACCGATCGGTCCTAAAATGCAATATGCACAACTAGGTCCCTAGGGGAACCTACATATGAAATTTGAGAAAGATCCCTTCAGCCCTTTCCGAGAAATAGCGGTAACAAAGAAATGTTAACAGACGGAAGGACGGGACGACGGACCACAGACGAAAAGCGATTTGAATATCCCACCATCTGATGATGGTGGGCTAAAAACATTACAGGTAGCCTAACCGAAACAGTATCATCAGCTTTATCCTCAGTCTTTGCATTCAAAACAGGCCTACACATGCAAACACTTGTCTATCCACCTTACAATAACATAAAAGTCATGATTATGATGAATTTAGTCTCTATCTGGTTTTCACACCGATACAAACATGACAAACAGCTCAACGATCATACAATAAATAGGCTATATCACAGTAACTTTTCTCGGTTGAAAATCAAATACAGCGGCTCCCTCTCCTACCCTGACAATGACACATACCGGTAGTCGTTCAGCCCAATTTATCTCAATTTTATTCGAAATGGACATTGATATATGATCAAATTGAAAAAAAAAAAACCAATTTATTTATGTAAAAATATAGATTGAACAGTGTTTTGATTGCGTTAAAGGTGGAATGAGTGCTACATGTAGAATATGTCTGTATCCCATTGCATTCATACCATCTTTAACGCAAATCAAAACAATTTTCAATCTCTATTTGAGTTATAGCCCAGAAAAGAATCTCGAATGGACAGACGGAGCCCAATTAAATATCCCCCACAAACGCGTTTCACGGGGGATAAAAAAGGTTATTCATTTGAACAAACTTGGTAGTCCTTCATCCAAGCATGTCACATGCCTAATATCAGGTCCCTAGGCCTATTGGTTATTAAGATGAACTTGTTTAAATGGAAAATTTGACGCCAGTCGCTGCACCATGGTATAACATCACTAGGAAAGTGAGCTAATAAATAATGTGGGATTGTTTGTTTCATTTTTGTTTAATTAATATGCAGAAAATAAACAATTATGGAAACAAGAGATCCCAGAGGGATCTTGGTGCCCACCAAAGAATGATCTATGTCTGACAAAGGAAAGATTGATCTTTTCTCTACTTTTTAAACTTTTTCAAACATACTACATATAACATTTGAGACGGATCGCTTCAGTACCTTTTCAGAAATAGCGGTAATAAACTTCAACGATCAAAATCCAAGATGACTCCTTGGCGGCCATCTTGTTAATCAATCGGTCCCAAATCACAATATGCACAACTAGGGCCCTAGGGGAACCTACATGTGAAATTTGAGAAAGATCCATTCAATACTTTCTGAGAAATAGCGATAACAAACTTTGAATATCAAAATCCAAGATGGCTGCCTGGCAGCAATCTTGTTGACCGATCGGTCCCAAATCACAATATGCACAACTAGGGCCCTAGGGGAACCTACATATGAATTTTGAGACAGATCCCTTCAGTACTTTCTGAGAAATAGCGATAACAAACTTTGAATAACAAAATCCAAGATGGCTGCCTGGCGGCCATCTTGTTGACCGATCGGTCCCAAAATGCAATATGCACAACAAGGTCCCTAGGGGAACCTACATATGAAATTTGAGACAGATCCCTTCAGTACTATCTGAGAAATAGCGATAACAAACTTTAACTATCAAAATCCAAGATGGCTGCCTGGCGGCCATCTTGTTGACCGATCGGTCCCAAAATGCAATATGCACAACTAGGGCCCAAGGGGAACCTACATATTAAATTTGAGAAAGATCCCTTCAGCACTTTTTGAGAAATAGGGATATCAAACATTAACTATCAAAATCCAAGATGGCCGCCTGGCCATCTTGTTTTTTCCGATCAGCCTCAAAATCTGTATGGCACAACTAGAGACCAAGGGTAACCTCCATGTGAAGTTTGAAAAAAATCCCTTCGGTAGTTCTCAAGAAATATTGATAACAAACTTAACTGCCAAAATCAAAGATGGCTGCCTGGCGGCCATCTTGTTTTTTCGATCAGCCACAAAATCTGTATGGCACAAATATGGACCAAGGGGACCCTCTATGTGAAGTTTGAACAAAATCCTTGCAGTAGTTTTTAAGAAATAGTGATAACAAGCATTGTTTACGGACGGACGACGGACGCCGGACCACGGACGCAGGGCGATTTGAATAAGCCCACCATCTGATGATGGTGCCCATTCAGGCCCTTGAAGTCAGTCAGTGATTTTATAAATTTTTAATCTATGAAGATTATTTGGGCTGACCCCTTTTGGCCCCCACCCCTCTCGCCCCTGGGGGTCGGCCGGACCAAAATGGATATGATGTTAAATGCTATCTCAGGTTCTACCAGTTCCAGAATTTCAGAAGAAGATTTTTGAAGTTTTAGCCTATTTGTGACCGGTTTTGGGACCGCCCCTAAGGCCCCTGGGGATCAGTCATGGAAAATTTGGTAATAAGATTCAATGGCCATCACATAGAGATAATTCTGACTACAATTGACGAATTTCCTATTATAATGACTAAATATTGCTCAAAAATGTGTTTTCCATATAAAAACTTATATGTAGTAAACTTAACCCCCTCCCTAGGGGGAAAACTGAGACCCAAGGGTCATATAATTCACAATTTTCATAAAACACCTTAAGACCTGTCCATCTATGAAGAGTATTTGATTCTACCATTTCCAGTATTTAAGAAGAAGATTTTTAAAGTTTTAGCCTATTTGCCCCCTTTCGGCCCCCCCCTCTCCCCGAGGGGGTTGACCAGGATATTAAAAATGTTATCTCATGCTTATAATTCTAAACAAGTTTGACTCATTTCGTATTAAAATTGAGCAAAAAATGCTCATAAATGTGTTTTCACTATATATAAAACTATAGTAAACTTGACCCCTTCCCCAGGGGGAAACGTGAGACCCAGGGTCATATAATTCACATTTTGGTAAAGGACCTCAAGACCTTTTAATCTATGAAGAGTATGTGATTCTACCATTTCCCAGAATTCAGAAGAAGATTTTTGAAGATATAGCCTATTTGACCCCTTTTGACCCCGCCCCTAAGGCCCCCTGGGGTTCAGTCATGGAAAATTTGGTTAATAGGATTCAATGGCAATCTCATACTGATAATTCTGACCATATTTGACTCATTTCCTATTACAAATGATCAAATAATACTCCAACAAAAGTGTTTTCCCTATATAACCTATAGTAAACCTTAACTCCACCTCCACAGGGGGAAACCCAGTGAAACACTGGGTCTTATATTTCACATTTTTTGTAAAGGACCTTATTGACCTTTCTATCTATGAAGAGTATTTAATTTCCATCCCATATGTGAGTTGGAGCACGAGGTTTTTTTGAATTTATAGCTCTAATTTAACATCTTTTGGCCCATCCCATTGCTCACCTGGGGGGTGGGGACCGTTATTAATTACACAATTTTGATTGGCCTTATGTCTTAGCAAGGTTTGGTGACTATAATTTAATTGAATTTGCACTTCACTGTTTTTGGGAAGAAGTCGAAAATCGTATAATTGTTTACGGGTCATACGGACGCTCGACTGGACGTCGCACGGTCGGGTCGTCGCTCGTCGGTCGACGGGACGACGAAGGACAAAAGGCGATTAGAAATAGGTCACTTGAGACATTCGTCTCAGCGGTGAACCTAAAATAAAGTTCTTGATTATGATGTAATTTATGTCTCTATATGGTTTGACCCCACCACCGTATACAATGACATGACAAACACGACTCAACGATCATATCTATAAATAGGCTATAAATCACATGTAACTTTTCATCGGTTGAAAATCAAAATACAAGCGGATCCTTCTCTCCTAACCCTGACAAATTGAACACTTTCACAGGTAGTCGTTCAGCCCTATTTATCTCAATTTTATTCCAGGAAATGGACATTGACCTATATGATCAATATTGAATAAATAAAAATACCAATTTTTTTTATGTTAAAAATTATAGATTGAACAGTGTTTTCGAATTGCGTTAAAGGTGGACATGAGTTGCTACATGTCGAATATGTCTGTATCCCATTGCATTCATACCATCTTTAACGCAAATCAAAACAATGTTCAATCTCTATTTGAGTTATAGCCCAGAAAAGAATCTCGAATGGACAGACGGAGCCCAATTAAATATCCCCACACAAACGCGTTTCACGGGGGATAAAAAAGGTTATTCATTTGAACAAACTTGGGTAGTCCTTCATTCCAAGCATGTCACATGCCTAATATCAGGTCCCTAGGCCTATTGGTTATTAGATGACTTGTTTAAATGGAAAATTTGACGCCAGTCGCTGCACCATGGATATAACATCACTAGGAAAGTGAGCTAATAAATAATGTGGGATTGTTTGTTTCATTTTTGTTTAATTAATATGCAGAAAATAAACAATTATGGAAACAATGAGATCCCAGAGGGATCTTGGTGCCCACCAAAAGAATGATCTATGTCTGACAAAGGAAAGATTGATCTTTTTCTCTACTTTTTAAACTTTTTCAAACATACTACATATAACATTTGAGGACGGATCGCTTCAGTACCTTTTCAGAAATAGCGGTAACAAACTTCAACTATCAAAATCCAAGATGACTCCTTGGCGGCCATCTTGTTAATCAATCGGTCCCAAATCACAATATGCAACAACTAGGGCTCTAGGGGAACCTACATGTAAAATTTGAGAAAGATCCATTCAATACTTTCTGAGAAATAGCGATAACAACTTTGAATATCAAAATCCAAGATGGCTGCCTGGCAGCAATCTTGATGACCGATCGGTCCCCAAATCACAATATGCACAACTAGGGCCCTAGGGGAACCTACATATGAATTTTGAGACAGATCCCTTCAGTACTTTCTGAGAAATAGTGATAACAAACTTTGAATAAACAAAATCAAAGATGGCTGCCTGGCGGCCATCTTGTTGACCAGATCGGTCCCCAAAATGCAATATGCACAACAAGGTCCCTAGGGGAACCTACATATGAAATTTGAGACAGATCCCCTTCAGTACTATCTGAGAAATAGCGATAACAAAACTTTAAACTATCAAAATCCAAGATGGCGGCCTGGTGGCCATCTTGTTCACCGATTGGTCCAAAATGCAATATGCACAACTAGGGCCCTAGGGGAACCTACATGTGAAATTTGAGAGAGATCCCTTCAGTACTTTCTGAGAAATAGCGGTAACAAACTTTAACTATCAAAATCCAAGATGGCGGCCTGGCGGCCATCTTGTTAACAGATCGGTCCTAAAATGTAATATGCACAACTAGGCCCTAGGGGAACCTACATGTGAAATTTGAGAGAGATCCCTTCAGTACTTTCTGAGAAATAGCGGTAACAAACTATTTAACTATCAAAATCTAAGATGGCGGCCTGGCGGCCATCTTGTTAAACCGATCGGTCCTAAATGCAATATGCACAACTAGGTCCCTAGGGGAACCTACATATGAAATTTGAGAATGATCCACTTCAGCCCCTTTCCGAGAAATAGCGGTAACAAGAAATTGTTAACAGACGGAAGGACGGACGAAGGACATACAGACGAAAAGCGATTTGAATAGCCCACCATCTGATGATGGTGGGCTATTAAAAAAACATTACAGGTAGCCTAACCGAAACAGATATCATCAGCTTTATCCTCAGTCTGTGCATTCAAAACAGGCCTACACATGCAAACACTTGTCTATCCACCTTACAATAACATACAAGAGGCCCTTGGGCCTTAGCGGTCACAAGAATTCTGACTCAGAATGAAACAAAGGACATGCATATAAATACTACTATAACATATATTATTGGCCCATTCAGGCACTTGAATGTCCAGTCAAGTGACTTTTATAAATTTGATTAATCTATGAATGATTATTTGGTTCCGATCAAATCAGTGAAATTCAGGAGAAAGATCTTTTGAAATGTTATCCATTTTAGGACCCCTTTTGGCCCTCAACCAACTCTACGCCCCTGGGGGCATCGGCCGAGGACCAAATATGGATATGATTGTTAATATTGCTATCTCAGGTTTCTACCAGTTCCTGAATTTCAGAAGAAAGATTTTTGATGTTTTAGCCTATTTGACCGGTTTTGGGAACGCACCTAAGGCCCCTGGGGATCAAGATCATGGAAAAATTTAGGTTATTATGATTTCAATGGCCATCACATAGGGAGATAATTCTGACTACAATTGACGAATTTCCTATTATAATGACTAAATAATGCTCAAAAATGTTGTTTTCCATATAAAAACTTATATGTAAATGTAAATTAACCCCCTCCCTAGGGGGAAACCTGAGACCCAAGGGTCATATAATTCACAATTTTTCTTAAAAACACCTTAAGACTGGTCCATCTATGAAGAGTATTTGATTCTACCATTTCCAGTATTTAAGAAGAAGATTTTTAAAGTTTTAGCCTATTTGCCCCTTTTTCGGCCCCGCCCCTCTGCCCCGAGGGGGTTGACCAGGATATTAAAATGTTATCTCATGCTTATAATTCTAAACAAGTTTGACTCATTTCGTATTAAAATTGAGCAAAAAATGCTCATAAATGTTTTTTCACTAAATAAACTATAGTAAACTTGACCCCTTCCCCAGGGGGAAACGTGAGACCCCAGGGTCATATAATTCACACAATTTTGGTAAAGGACCTCAAGACCTTTTAAATCTATGAAGAGTATGTGATTCTACCATTTCCAGAATTTCAGAAGAAGATTTTTGAAGATATAGCCTATTTGACCCCTTTTGACCCGCCCCTAAGGCCCCTGGGGTTCAGTCATGGAAAATTGGTTAATAGGATTCAATGGCAATCTCATACTGATAATTCTGACAATATTTTGACTCATTCCTATTACAAATGATCAAATAATACTCAAAAATGTGTTTTCCCTATATAAACTATAGTAAACTTAACCCCTCCCCAGGGGGAAACCAGAAGACCCCAGGGGTCATATAATTCACAATTTTTGTAAATGACCTTATGACCTTTCTATCTATGAAGAGTATTTAATTCCATCACATCTGTGAGTGGAGAAGAAGATTTTTTGAAATTATAGTCAAATTAACCTCTTTTTTGGCCCCTCCCATAGCTCCCTGGGGGGTGGGGACCGTATAATTCACAATTTTGATTGGCCTTATGCCTTAGAAGGTTTGTGCAAAATTTCATTGAAATTGCTTCAACAGTTTTTGAGAAGAAGTCGAAAATGTAAATTGTTTACGGACATACGACGCACGACGGACGACGCACGACGGACGACGCACGACGGACGACGGGACGACGACGGACAAAAGGCGATTAGAATAAGGTCACTTGAGACTTCGTCTCAGGTGACCTAAAAAAGTTCATGTCAATTTATGATGAATTTATCTCTATCTGGTTTGAGCACACCGATACAAACATGACAAACAGCTCAACGATCATACAATAAATAGGCTATATCACAGTAACTTTTCTCGGTTGAAAATCAAATACAGCGGCTCCCTCTCCTACCCTGACAATTGACACATACCGGTAGTCGTTCAGCCCAATTTATCTCAATTTTATTCGAAATGGACATTGATATATGATCAAATTGTAAAAAAAAAAACCAATTTATTTATGTAAAAATATAGATTGAACAGTGTTTTGATTGCGTTAAAGGTGGAATGAGTGCTACAATGTAGAATATGTCTGTATCCCATTGCATTCATTACCATCTTTAACGCAAACAAACTTCAACTATCAAAATTGGTTTATTAAGATGAACTTGTTTTAAATGGAAAATTTGACGCCAGTCGCTGCACCAATGGTATAACATCACTAGGAAAGTGAGCTAATAAATAATGTGGGATTGTTTGTTTCATTTTTGTTTAATTAATATGCAGAAAATAAACAATTATGGAAACAAGAGATCCCAGAGGGATTCTTGGTGCCCACCCAAGATGACTCGTTGGCGGCCATCTTGTTGATCAATCGGTCCCAAATCACAATATGGACAATTAGAGCCCTAGGGGAACCTACATATGAATTTTGAGACAGATCCCTTCAGTACTTTCTGAGAAATAGCGATAACAAACTTTGAATAACAAAATCCAAGATGGCGGCCTGGCGGCCATCTTGTTAACCGATCGGTCCTAAAATGCAATATGCACAACTAGGGCCCTAGGGGAACCTACATGTGAAATTTGAGAGAGATCCCTTCAGTACTTTCTGAGAAATAGCGGTAACAAACTTTAACTATCAAAATCCAAGATGGCGGCCTGGCGGCCATCTTGTTGACCAATCGGTCCTAAAATGCAATATGCACAACAAGGGCCCTAGGGGAACCTACATGTGAAATTTGAGAGAGATCCCTTCAGTACTTTCTGAGAAATAGCGGTAACAAACTTTAACAATCAAAATCCAAGATGGCGGCCTGGTGGCCATTTTGTTAACTGATCGGTCCTAAAATGCAATATGCACAACTAGGGCCCTAGGGGAACCTACATGTGAAATTTGAGAGAGATCCCTTCATTACTTTCTGAGAAATAGCGGTAACAAACTTTAACTATCAAAATCCAAGATGGCGGCCTGGCGGCCATCTTGTTGACCGATCGGTCCTAAAATGCAATATGCACAACTAGGGCCCTAGGGGAACCTACATGTGAAATTTGAGAGAGATCCCTTCAGTACTTTCTGAGAAATAGCGGTAACAAACTTTAACTATCAAAATCCAAGATGGCGGCCTGGCGGCCATCTTGTTGACCGATCGGTCCCAAAATGCAATATGCACAACTAGGGCCCTAGGGGAACCTACATGTGAAATTTGAGAGAGATCCCTTCAGTACTTTCTGAGAAATAGCGGTAACAAACTTTAACTATCAAAATCCAAGATGGCGGCCTGGCGGCCATCTTGTTAACCGATCGGTCCTAAAATGCAATATGCACAACTAGGGCCCTAGGGGAACCTACATATGAAATTTGAGAAAGATCCCTTCAGCCCTTTCCGAGAAATAGCGGTAACAAGAAATGTTAACGGACGGAAGGACGGACGGACGGACGGACGGACGGACGGACGGACGGACGGACGGACGGACGGAAGGACGGACGACGGACCACGGACAAAAAGCGATTTGAATAGCCCACATCTGATGATGGTGGGCTAAAAAACACTCAAGAGTTAAGGAGGAGTAGGATTTTAAAGATAAATTTCATTGAAGTTCCCCCTTCTGAGCCCCACTCAGGGGTCAGACCTAACTCATTTATATACAAGAGATCCCAGAGGGATCTTGGTGCCCACCAAAGAATGATCTATATCTGACAAAGGAAAGATGGATCTTTTCTCTACTTTTTAAACTTTTTCAAACATACTACATATAAAATTTGAGACAGATCGCGTCAGTACCTTTTGAGAAATAGCGGTAACAAACTTCAACTATCAAAATCCAAGATGACTCGTTGGCGGCCATCTTGTTGATCAATCGGTCCCAAATCACAATATGGACAATTAGAGCCCTAGGGGAACCTACATATGAATTTTGAGACAGATCCCTTCAGTACTTTCTGAGAAATAGCGATAACAAACTTTGAATAACAAAATCCAAGATGGCTGCCTGGCGGCCATCTTGTTGACCGATCGGTCCCAAAATGCAATATGCACAACTAGGTCCCTAGGGGAACCTACATATGAAATTTGAGACAGATCCTTTCAGTACTATCTGAGAAATAGCCATAACAAACTTTATCTATCAAAATCTTGTTCACCGATTGGTCCAAAAATGCAATATGCACAACAAGGGCCCTAGGTGAACCTACATATTAAATTTGAGAAAGATCCCTTCAGCACTTTTTGAGAAATAGGGATATCAAACCTTAACTATCAAAATCCAAGATGGCCGCCAGGCGGCCATCTTGTTTTTCCGATCAGCCTCAAAATCTGTATGGCACAACTAGGGACCAAGGGTAACCTCCATGTGAAGTTTGAACAAAATCCCTTCAGTAGTTCTCAAGAAATATCGATAACAAACTTCAACTGCCAAAATCAAAGATGGCTGCTGATGATGGTGGGCTAAAAATATGATTGTCTTTCCCCAATGATGGTTCATACCAAATATGGATGAAATCCATCCAAGGATGAAGGAGGAGTAGGATTTTAAAGCTAAAATTTCGAAAATTTGTCCTTTGGGGCCACGCCCCTCTGCCCCTATGAGTCGGACTTATCTCATTTATATACAAGAGATCCCAGAGGTATCTTGGCGCCCACCAAAGAATGATCTATGTCTGACAATGGAAAGAGGGATCTTTTCCCTGCTTTTCAAACTTTTTCAAACACACTACATATAAAATTTGAGACAGATCCCTATAGTACTTTCTAAGAAATAGTGGTAACAATCTTCAACAATGAAATCTAAAATGGCGGCCGGTTTGCCATCTTGTTTACCGATCAGTCTCGAAAGGCATTATGGATCAGTCCTTAAATGTACTATGCACAACTAGGGTACATGGGGAAACTATGCATGGAATTTGAGAAAGATCCCTTCAGTACTGTCGGAGAAATAGCGATAACAAACTTTAACTATCAAAATCCAAGATGGCCGTCAGTCAGTCATCTTGTTGACCAGTCTGTCCCAAAATGCAATATGCACAACTAGGGTCCTAGGGGAACCGACATTTGAAATTTGAAAAAGATCCCTTCAGTGCTTTTTGAGAAATAGCGGAAACAAACTTTAACTATCAAAATCCAAGATGGCCGCCTGTCGGCCATCTTGTTCACCGATCGGTCCCAAAATGCAATACGCACAACTAGGGTCCTAGGGAAACCTGTATATGAAATTTGAGAAAGATCCCTTCAGTACTTTTTGAGAAATAGCGGTAACAATCTTTAACTATCAAAATCCAAGATGGCCGCCGATCGGTCCCAAATCACAATATGCACAATTAGAGCCCTAGGGGAACCTACATATGAATTTTGAGACAGATCCCTTCAGTACTTTCTGAGAAATAGCGATAACAAACTTTGAATAACAAAATCCAAGATGGCTGCCTGGCGGCCATCTTGTTGACCGATCGGTCCCAAAATACAATATGCACAACTAGGGGCCTAGGGGAACCGACATATGAAATTTGAGAAAGATCCCTTCAGTACTTTCTGAAAAATAGCGGTAGCAAGAATTGTTAACGGACGGACGGAAGGACGGACGACGGACCACGGACGAAAAGGCGATTTGAATAGCCTACCATCTGATGATGGTGGGCTAAAAATATGATTGTCCTTCCCCAATGATGTTTCACACAAAATATGGATGAAATCAATCGAAGGATGGAGGAGGAGTAGGATTTTAAAGCTTAAAATAAGAAAATATGCCCTTTTTGGGCCCCACCTCTCAGCCCCTACGGGTCGGACCAGGCTCATTTATATAAAATATGATTGTACTTTCCCAATGATGTTTCACACCAAATATGGATTAAAGCAATCGAAGGATGAAGGACAAGTAGGATTTAAAAGCTTCAAATAAGAAAATTTGCCCTATTTGGTCCCCACCCCTCAGCCCCTAGTTGTTGGACCAGGCTCATTTATATAAAATATGATTGTCCTTCCCCAATGATGTTTCATACCAAATATGGATGAAGGAGGAGTAGGATTTTAAAGCTAAAATACTAAAATTTGCCCTTTTGGGGCCCCGCCCCTTGGACTTATCTTATTTGTATAAAATATGATGAAATCCATCCAAGGATGAAGGAGGAGTAGGATTTTAAAGCTAAAATTACGAAAATTTGCCCTTTTGGGGCCCCGCCCCTCTGCCCCTAGGGGTTGGACCTTTCTCTTTTATATAAAATATGATTGTCCTTCCCCAATGATGATTCATACCAAATATGGATGAAACCAATCCAAGGATGAAGGAGGAGTAGGATTTTAAAGCTAAAATTACGAAAATTTGCCCTTTTGGGGCCCCGCCCCTCTGCCCCTAGGGGTTGGACCTTTCTCTTTTATATAAAATATGATTGTCCTTCCCCAATGATGATTCATACCAAATATGGATGAAATCCATATAAGGACGAAGGAGGAGTAGGATTTTAAAGCTAAAATTATGAAAATTTGCCCTTTTGGGGCCCCGCCCCTCTGCCCCTATGAGTCGGACTTATCTCATTTATATAAAATATGATTGTCCTTCCCAAATGATGTTTCACACCAAATATGGATGAAATCAATCGAAGGATGAAGGAGGAGTAGGATTTTAAAGCTTAAAATAAAAAATATATGCCCTTTTTGGGCCCCACCCCTCAGCCCCTAGGGGTTGGACCAGGCTCAATTATATAAAATGTGATTGTCTTTCCCCAATAATGTTTCACACCAAATATGGATTTAATCCACTCAAGGGTTAAGGAGGAGTAGGCTTTTGTATAAATAGTCCTACGCACGGCGGACGACGACGGACAAAACATGATGACAATAGGTCATCCTGACCTTCGGTCAGATGACCTAAAAACTTGTCTTGTAGTTAACCAAAATATCATTTTAGGTGTCAAATATTTTGCTAAAACTATCAATTTGAATGAGATTAACTACAGAGAACACCAACTAATTAGAAAGAATACATTAATAGCATTTATTTCCTCAATTTGTTGTTTTTTCTGTAACATAAAATAGTTAAAATAAGGAATTGAATAAATCATTGTAGCAAATATACATATTATTTTTGTAATTTCTGAAGAAAATCTCCAACTAAAAAGAGAGTGAAGAGAATAATATAATTAATTGGTAGAGGAAAATCGTCCAAGAGCTGTCTCAAGAACATGTATAGAACATATTCCAACCTTCACTTACATAAGACAACCAGATATACAACTTGGGGGTAGCCCTCTTATCTACCTATCTATATCAGTAATCCCCAAGTGAACCTGGCTCAAAGGAGTTTTTCTGAAACTGCCCGAGAATCAAAACAAATTCATGACATAAGGTTTTAACATTAAAGCCATAAATTTATCGGCATAATAATTCCTTTTGCATAATCATGTTTTGTTACTATATACAAATTTACCTGGTTGCAATACATGTATATACTAGAGGGGAAAATGCAGGCTAGGTACAATTAAAGGGTCATGTATTGGACATCGATCCAATACTTTCAGCACAAAAAAAAGTACCAAATGCCACATACATTACATTACCAGATATTGTCTGACCATCATTTTCAGAATTAACAATCTACTTGGAACACTTGTTACATTATTACAAGTTCCCCAATGATCCTAACCTACAATCATTTGATAATAACAATTAACTCACATAGGCTCTAATCTAATCTAGTCGTGAATCCGACGGGTTCTCATCATGACACTGATCTAGTAGATATGGTATTGGTACTGATACGCTACCATCACCATATTTATCGGATTATATAGTTGGGAACCCTGTGGAATATTAAATAGTTACAACATCTTTACCACACACAAAATAACTGGACAGTATTGATGAATTCTTTCATGCAATACAGTAGTACTGAATATATAATATCGGCTACAGTATTATCAGATACCATATCATCACAGTAGATACAGCATAACACTGAACGATCATAAACTTTCAGGTTTGTTCCAAAGTAGAATTCATAACGGTAAATACAGCAGTGTTTTACTGGTCATAGCTTTAAGTTTAAATGGCATGCTTCTGCTTGCAAACACTTCAAGGTTGTGGCCCAAAGACTATTTAGAATATTCCCGCATTAGAACTACTCTGAAAACATGGATTAGATTTTGGAGCAACAACAAATGTAACAACACAACTGGAGCAAAATATTTATGGGGATGCAGATAGGATGAGAACCAAAGCCTTGGAAGTGACCAACGATACAACAGATAGGCTTATATCTCCCCAGTCCCCTACATACTTTGTTTCTGATGTCAGCACTTAGTAAAATATCTGGGTTACAAATAAAAAGGGCGACAGCTCTGTAAAACGTATTAATCAACACAAACATCTGTAATAAATAATTAATCTATAACAACAGTGGTGTATAAGAGACAATCAGACATTGCCTGAGTAAAATAGTCAGTGTACCCCACTTTCTGTTGATTGCTGTAAAGTCACAGAATCTTTGTCGTCGTGAATGTCAACAGAACTTCAACGGGTTCAATTAGACCCAACATTTGTCCTAGTCAAACCAACAGTCCTTAACAGGCTTCACTCATCAGTCCACTACATTGTGGAATACATTTCAGGAGGCTTACAGAATGAAGACTTCCCTCATCCAATCAAGGCAAATCATACATGTGTCAGCATTTGCAGTCTATAGAGGTTTAATATCACAGCACTGAACATGTGGCTTGTTTCCTCTGCATTTATTTGATCACATTACAGTTCATTTGATCCTAATGCTTTCTCACTTGACTACAAAGTGCACTCACTTGACCCCAAAGTGCATTAATTCACTTGACCTCAAAGTACACTCACTTGACCAAAGAGTCCTTGCTTCACCCATGAATGCAGTATACTTCCCTTACCCTAGAATAGGAGAACCTTCTACTTCATTGACCAGATTCGGCCACATGAAATTCATTTCATGGGCTCAACAGTTCGCTTCATGATTGGACAGTGAGCTTTCATGACCCCAATATGCACAGTATGATTCATTCAGCCCACGAGTGCACGTTCTGAAACCCCAAGTAAACAAATTTACATATTCAGAATTAAGTAACATCAACCTCTTCTGGAGTAAACAATCTCTATCATGTATAAATGTCCCATGTTGACCTTTGTAAAGGTCACGCAAAACTGTCAGATATTCCTTCCATCCAGGCCTGTTCAGTTAAGTATTGTTACTCTGCCAGAACCGCTGACTGTGACGACACGAGCTAGACCTCTGAGACACACCAGTTTTTCAGGTGTTGGATTTCTGTCCCTCCTCCTCTGTAGACGTTTCTGACTGACCCTCCGTGGGGGCAGGTGTTTTGTTGTCAGTATCCGTCTCCATCTCCGATTTGTTTCCGTTGGTATCCATGTCTAATGCTGATCCGGTTCCTTCGTGGGTCTCCAGTTCCATCAGCAGAGCATTAGCATCATCCAGGGTAGACTACAAGAATTACAATATAGATAAGGCAACAGAATATCTCAGATTATATGTAAGAAATATTGATAATATTGAATAAAAGTATCTCTCTTGCTATGGGAACAAAATCTTAAATGCAATAACAAGTGCAAATAAGGTAACAAAAGTGTCAGAACTTTGGCTAAATTTTATGCGATGTATGAGGAGACAGGAATAGTATGATGTACTAGTACACAATAAGAGCAGCAGAAACTGATAAAGAAACGTGTGTAAAGACATGTACACTCAGAAATGTTAGAAATACTACAGTATTGGTACACAACGTGAGATCAAGATAACCCAGAGTGATTTCATAATAATTTACCTGGGCACTTATTGTTCGCTGGAATGACTTGCGGTTAGAATCCTCATTGGATACAGTTGAGGTGGAAGAAGGATTCCAATAATACTCTGACATCTGGAAAACAAACATCAGTAAATGTTTGACAGTTAAATTTACAAAAGAAAAACCATCAGTACATTTTGACGGTTTTTGTATGAAAACAAGCACCAATAAATGTTTGACAGTTAATTTACAAAAGAAAAACCATCAGTAAATGTTTGACGGTTTTTGTATGAAAACAAACACCAATAAATGTTGAATAGTTTTTGTATGAAAACAAACACCAATAAATGTTCAATAGTTTTTGTATGAAAACAAACACCAATAAATGTTCAATAGTTTTTGTATGAAAACAAACACCAATAAATGTTCAATAGTTTTCGTAAGAAAAAAAAACACCAATAAATGTTTGACAGTTATAGTAAGAAAACAAACATCAGTAAATGTTTGAAAGTTTTTGTAAGAAAACAAACACCAATAAATGTTCAATAGTTTTTGTATGAAAACAAACACCAATAAATGTTTGACAGTTATTGTAAGAAAACAAACATCAGTAAATGTTTGAAAGTTTTTGTAAGAAAACAAACATCAGTAAATGTTTGAAAGTTTTTGTAAGAAAACAAACATCAGTAAATGTTTGACAAATTATTGTAAAATTATGGTGTAGCACGATAAAAACTTGACCGATCAATGCAATTTGATGGAGTTTGAATCTAAAAACAACTGAGAAGAACATATAAATAAAATAATAACTGCCAGCAAGAAGACGTTGTGTAAGAACATTTCCGAAATATTATTCAATTAAAGTAACGTGAACTTTCATTTTTTTTTTTTATATATCCAACCATATCCATGAAACACCAGGGGTTACTTTCTCATACAATGTCATAACAAAACTGAAGGTGCTGTATGCTGCATACATAAAATGAGACAGGCTAATATGGTCATTTGATGTACATCACAAGAAATCGTTTGGTTGAATTAAGGTATACTGTGTCAGTTCTGAAGTTATGACCACACTTTTGTAATCTTCTAAGCCTTACTAGGCCTAAGATTTGTCATGTGCTGCCTTCACTTACCATTACAAAGTCCAGGGGTGGATACCACGATAGTGATAGTAACCCCTGGAGCATTATAATGGTGAAACCTACATCTGATTCTCAAGGTTTTCTACAGATGTGTATTTCCTAAATCTGTTAAATCATGACTGATCACCAGCAATTGTACCTTTTTCTTCAGCCAGTTGACGGCCCACTGCCACTTGGGTGGGATCTGCATCAGGTAGTTTTTGGCCGCAGAGCACCTGTTGGCCAGACTGACCAGGAACTTGATACAGGAATAGGATCTCCTGCTGTCCAATAGGTGGTTCTGTCGAATCACACCTGGAAGAAAACACACACAAAGACAATAATTAGATCTGTCATGAATTAGGTTGACATCAAGGTTTAAAAGCAAATATTTTATTACATTAAACTACAAATTAATTTAGGGTCTTGGAAGGATAGACGGACGGACGGAGCCCAAAACAATATCCCCCGCAAACATGTTTCCCTGGGGATAATTAAGCTGAAATATTTGAAGTTTTGCTATGGATTCATTTTTATCTCGCTGTAAAGAAATCTTATACTAAATGATCATGTTATCGAGTGGTATGCACTGTAGCAGAGATTGATCGCGGTAGCCAAGTAATTGGTCAAGTTTGATTATTGAATGGATTAAAATTGTATTAACAGTGAGTCAGTGTCGTATAAAGGATGGCCTCGTGTGAATGGCTTGGTTGTGTATGTGAAGTGTAACTTGTTTGGGGAGAATGCTTACCTATGAGTCCTTCATATTGCGTGCCAGAGTCATCAATTGTTCCCTCTATGACCAGTTCAAGTCGAGACAACTGCACTGGGTCTTCTAACGACTGTAGAATAAAATATACAAAATGTTACTACAGTGTCACCTGTCAAAACCAGCCCTTGTCCAATCAGGATCCCTGTCTAGTCCAGCTTAATTGTGTGCCTTTTATATTTCTTAATCGTACCTGCATTAATTAAAAACTTATATAATCTGGAAATCTGTCTATATTGACCAAGTATGCTGGTCCTAATGATAAGTTATACATTTTTGTGGGAGTGAAATTTCGTGATTTACTGGTTGGAATTTATTTGCGGGAAGTTATTTTCATGAATTATCTTTGGAGCATTTGAAAACATAATTCATACGACAGTCTAATTAAAAACCTCATGTATATTACCAACTATATATACAGTAATAAAATTTTTTAAAGATCATACCTTGTCTTTCTTAGAAATTTGATTTGTTTAAGAAGGTAAATCCCTCATAGTTTCCATTTATGAATGTATTAACCCGAGATTGATAAAGCTCCATACAATATTAACAAGAACTTATACAACTGTTTAATGTACTATGCAGTACTCTCAATTGTTGTTTTCTTAAAGCCTTATTTCTTTTTCTTTACAGACCATTTGGAATTGTAAGAATTTTTTCTGCAATTTGTGACAAACTCTGCTACAGGACGCTGCAGTTCGGTAAACAAAGGCTCCTTTTTTTTTTTACTATATAGGTGTTTATTATGTTAATGTTTTAAGAATTCTTTTTTCTGACATGGATATACTATTTTTTTACTGATTTTTTTTTTTTTTTTTTGCAAATATATTGACAAGTTATCATTGGTCATATTGTAGGAATTTCTTTTTCGTATCCTGCAGACATACATAAGGATCGAATGAAATCCATGATATACTGCCCATAATATTAATCTACAAAGCTGAAAGCTCTCAAATTTTCTTATGGATATTGTCAATTAATCACGACTGTGCCAATGTTTACAGAGGCTTTCCTTCACCACATAGATAATCTCTTCACTTCCACACTTCACATGGGGAATTAAATACCCCGTCATTACTGTCTGACAAACATCAATATGTCTTTATCCACAATACAGCTGATGAATAATTCATATCAATATGTTATCTGAAATCCTGCCAACACAATATTGTATCTTCACCTGTCAATTATCAATAAAGATATGCGGTTTCATCAAATATAGGAGAAAATAGATGCATTGAAGTGACAGGAAGAGATCCTTATTTGTTAAATTTTCTAATATGACCAATATTATTTATTGGTTAAGTATCAAGATTCAAAATTTGGGAAAGGACGATCAACAAGATAGGTCCAGATGGGATCAACAAGATAGGTCCAGATGGGATCAACAAGATAGGTCCAGATGGGATCAACAAGATAGGTCCAGATGGGACACCAAAGTACACAACAGACATAGATTTCATGATATGCAACCCCCTCAACTACAATTTTAATCCCTGGTCTGGGCATTGAGCTTCCTTGAATTTGAAATTAAATCCACCAATCACACACTTTGGTGGCTATTTTGAATACTTGATTCAAGAAATGATATTAACTACCAGTGTAGTACAATGCTATTTTGACTCCGCTCTCAATATACCATGTTACACTGATATTATTTGGTACATTAGTTATACCCATGCAGTATTCAGTGATATTCTGGACAGATTATGACAGACCACCAAACAGTCAAAAACAAAACTCTACAGCATTTGTTTATATATAAATGCACAAAAGTAGAGAGTCAAAATTGTTTTTGGTAGAGAGTCAAAATTGTTTTTGGTCGGCAAAATGCTTCAATGTCTTACTATGAAGACCTGGGTGCCTTATATACATGTATATTGATGGGTGTAGATTTATGATTTAGCGGTAGGACAGAAGTATAGCTCTGTTTATCGCAATGTTATACACAAGAGGAAGATGGGTGTATTTTTAGGATTACAACTCTGAATATTGACAGTAACATGCTGACTTATAGGTCAGACCCCCTCGGGATAGAGCAGGCTATATATAGAACAGATTAATTTGAAATTGACCCATCATCTGTGTCTATACATAGCTCCTCCATTGATCCGATATACCTCCTACTTGGAATCTTGTTACATGTCAGGTAAAATGGGAAACCATGGATAAAATATCAATTGAGATCAATACATTATGAAACAGAATCACACACAAAAACAGAAAATTGAAACAGTCAAATCAGAAGACAAAGCAGAAATACAGCTATACGAGACAAAACAGACCTAATGTGACAAAACAAAAAGAAACAGGCAAAACAGAACATAAGAAAAAACAACATGAACCCTAATAAACAAAACAAAATATTACCAGATGTGTCTGTAAGAGATAAATGCACTTACTCAAACAACAAACCCGGAACAAGACGCATGGTGGAGGTGGAACATAACGGCAAAGGATGGGACAGAACTGAGACATAGGCTTACAGTCTTACCATAGCTTTGGTATAAAACACAAACAGGGACAGAATTGAGACATGGGCTTACAGTCTCACCATAGCTTGGGTATAAAACACAAACAGGGACAGAACTGAGACATGGGCTTACAGTCTTCTAACGACTGTAGAATAAAAATATACAAAATGTTACTACAGTGTCACCTGTCAAAACCAGCCCTTGTCCAATCAGGATCCCTGTCTAGTCCAGCTTAATTGTGTGCCTTTTATATTTCTTAATCGTACCTGCATTAATTAAAAACTTATATAATCTGGAAATCTGTCTATATTGACCAAGTATGCTGGTCCTAATGATAAGTTATACATTTTTGTGGGAGTAAAATTTCGTGATTTACTGGTTGGAATTTATTTGCGGGAAGTTATTTTCATGAATTATCTTTGGAGCATTTGAAAACATAATTCATACGACAGTCTAATTTAAAAACCTCATGTATATTACCAACTATATATACAGTAATAAATTTTTTTAAAGATCATACCTTGTCTTTCTTAGAAATTTGATTTGTTTAAGAAGGTAAATCCCTCATAGTTTCCATTTATGAATGTATTAACCCGAGATTGATAAAGCTCCATACAATATTAACAAGAACTTATACAACTGTTTAATGTACTATGCAGTACTCTCAATTGTTGTTTTCTTAAAGCCTTATTTCTTTTTCTTTACAGACCATTTGGAATTGTAAGAATTTTTTCTGCAATTTGTGACAAACTCTGCTACAGGACGCTGCAGTTCGGTAAACAAAGGCTCCTTTTTTTTTACTATATAGGTGTTTATTATGTTAATGTTTTAAGAATTCTTTTTTCTGACATGGATATACTATTTTTTTACTGTTTTTTTTTTTTTTTTGCAAATATATTGACAAGTTATCATTGGTCATATTGTAGGAATTTCTTTTTCGTATCCTGCAGACATACATAAGGATCGAATGAGATCCATGATATACTGCCCATAATATTAATCTACAAAGCTGAAAGCTCTCAAATTTTCTTATGGATATTGTTAATTAATCACGACTGTGCCAATGTTTACAGAGGCTTTCCTTCACCACATAGATAATCTCTTCACTTCCACACTTCACATGGGGAATTAAATACCCCGTCATTACTGTCTGACAAACATCAATATGTCTTTATCCACAATACAGCTGATGAATAATTCATATCAATATGTTATCTGAAATCCTGCCAACACAATATTGTATCTTCACCTGTCAAATTATCAATAAAGATATGCGGTTTCATCAAATATAGGAGAAAATAGATGCATTGAAGTGACAGGAAGAGATCCTTATTTGTTAAATTTTCTAATATGACCAATATTATTTATTGGTTAAGTATCAAGATTCAAAAATTTGGGAAAGGACGATCAACAAGATAGGTCCAGATGGGATCAACAAGATAGGTCCAGATGGGATCAACAAGATAGGTCCAGATGGGACACCAAAGTACACAACAGACATAGATTTCCTGATATGCAACCCCCTCAACTACAATTTTAATCCATGGTCTGGGCATTGAGCTTCCTTGAATTTGAAATTAAATCCACCAAACACACACTTTGGTGGCTATTTTGAATACTTGATTCAAGAAATGATATTAACTACCGGTGTAGTACAATGCTATTTTGACTCAGCTCTCAATATACCATGTTACACTGATATTATTTGGTACATTAGTTATACCCATGCAGTATTCAGTGATATTCTGGACAGATTATGACAGACCACCAAACAGTCAAAAACAAAACTCTACAGCATTTGTTTATATATAAATGCACAAAAGTAGAGAGTCAAAAGTAGAGAGTCAAAATTGTTTTTGGTCGGCAAAATGCTTCAATGTCTTACTATGAAGACCTGGGTGCCTTATATACATGTATATTGATGGGTGTAGATTTATGATTTAGCGGTAGGACAGAAGTATAGCTCTGTTTATCGCAATGTTATACACAAGAGGAAGATGGGTGTATTTTTAGGATTACAACTCTGAATATTGACAGTAACATGCTGACTTATAGGTCAGACCCCCTCGGGATAGAGCAGGCTATATATAGAACAGATTAATTTGAAATTGACCCATCATCTGTGTCTATACATAGCTCCTCCATTGATCCGATATACCTCCTACTTGGAATCTTGTTACATGTCAGGTAAAATGGGAAACCATGGATAAAATATCAATTGAGATCAATACATTATGAAACAGAATCACACACAAAAACAGAAAATTGAAACAGTCAAATCAGAAGACAAAGCAGAAATACAGCTATACGAGACAAAACAGACCTAATGTGACAAAACAAAAAGAAACAGGCAAAACAGAACATAAGAAAAAACAACATGAACCCTAATAAACAAAACAAAATATTACCAGATGTGTCTGTAAGAGATAAATGCACTTACTCAAACAACAAACCCGGAACAAGACGCATGGTGGAGGTGGAACATAACGGCAAAGGATGGGACAGAACTGAGACATAGGCTTACAGTCTTACCATAGCTTTGGTATAAAACACAAACAGGGACAGAATTGAGACATGGGCTTACAGTCTCACCATAGCTTGGGTATAAAACACAAACAGGGACAGAACTGAGACATGGGCTTACAGTCTTACCATAGCTAGGGTATAAAACACAAACAGGGAAAGGACTAAGATATGGGGCTTACAGTCTTACCATAGCTTGGGTAAAAAACACAAACAGGGACAGGACTGAGACATGGGCTTACAGTCTTACCATAGCTAGGGTATAAAACACAAACAGGGACAGGACTGAGACATCGGGATGGGCCTACAGTCTTACCATAGCTAGGGTATAAAAACACATACAGGGACAGGACTGAGACTTGGGCCTTCAGTCTTACCATATCTCCGACGAAGGTTTCCTTCGCTATAAAATACTAACCAATGACTTCCACACACCACCAACAGTCAGAACATGTAAACACCAATAATAGCAGGTCTCAGGAATGGTAAACTGCATCAGAATCCCTGCTTTGGGATTACCACGGCCAGGTATAAAAGTAGCTGGCTTAATGGGTAGGGTTAGCCACAGCTCAGAATCTCTGGTGGCAGGAGACCTTGAGCCAGGTATAGAAGTAGCTGGCTTAATGGTAGGGTTAGCCGCAGCTCAGAATCTCTGGTGGCAGAAAACCTTGAGCCAGGTATAAAAGTAGCTGGCTTATTGGTAGGGTTAGCCGCAGCTCAGAATCTCTGGTGGCAGGAAACCTTGAGCCAGGTATAAAAGTAGCTGGCTTATTGGTAGGGTTAGCCGCAGCTCAGAATCTCTGGTGGCAGGAAACCTTGAGCCAGGTATAGAAGTAGCTGGCTTAATGGTAGGGTTAGCCGCAGCTCAGAATCTCTGGTGGCAGGAAACCTTGAGCCAGGTATAAAAGTAGCTGGCTTAATGGTAGGGTTAGCCGCAGCTCAGAATCTCTGGTGGCAGGAAACCTTGAGCCAGGTATAAAAGTAGCTGGCTTATTGGTAGGGGTTAGCCGCAGCTCAGAATCTCTGGTGGCAGGAAACCTTGAGCCAGGTATAGAAGTAGCTGGCTTAATGGTAGGGTTAGCCGCAGCTCAGAATCTCTGGTGGCAGGAAACCTTGAGCCAGGTATAAAAGTAGCTGGCTTATTGGTAGGGTTAGCCGCAGCTCAGAATCTCTGGTGGCAGGAAACCTTGAGCCAGATATAAAAGTAGCTGGCTTATTGGTAGGGTTAGCCGCAGCTCAGAATCTCTGGTGGCAGGAAACCTTGAGCCAGGTATAGAAGTAGCTGGCTTAATGGTAGGGTTAGCCGCAGCTCAGAATCTCTGGTGGCAGGAAACCTTGAGCCAGGTATAAAAGTAGCTGGCTTATTGGTGCACCGAAAAACAAAACATGTATGTTGAATTTATATATGTTTAAGATCATCCTATTTGATAATAATCCTCTCAGGGTGGCATTTCCATAATACCACGCAAGTTAAAATATCTGCCAGTACTGGGTAAATTATATATTTTTTCTGATGTGATACATGTAAATGCGACCATGATTATGAGGCAAAAATAGAAGAAAAAAATAGCAATATAAATAGCGTGTTAAACAATATTTATTCGTACATTAGTTATATTTGAATATATGATTTACTTGTAATAAAACAAAAATTAACGTGTGTTTTCTTGACAAAAACCCACCTGTTTTTTCACAATCTTCTTTGTCTGTCTATTGAATTTCTGTTTGAAAGTTTTTTTCTACGGGTTACAGACTTGTTTTTCAAAAAACAGAAAGGCTTTGGCACAAGCAATCGGTTACTAAGAAAGTAATTTTGTGCAATACTAGGGGCTTAGATCTACTATATACGTCGATGGTGATATCTCCATTCACGAGTGTCACTGCGCTTCCGTTAATCCCGCATGCTCGGATACTACAAACCACACGATCTAAATATAGCACACAATCACACAAGTCACTGTATCAGCTACCTGTGTCAGCCCGCACTGATCATGGTGCGGCTAGACAAGTACGTTTGTCAACGGTATTGTGTCCCGCGCGGTAAAGTATCATATGCCATGCTATTTTACAAAGCAATTCCTTGCATTTCCTAACCTAGAACTTTTGAGTCAACTGACAATCAAGTCTGATAGATAGACTTCATATTATATAAAAATACATGTAAGCATACCATTCTGAATGTTTACTTTTACAAAAGATGTCCTGTTATCGTATGACCTTTATTAGAAATTAGTTCATAAATCTATATTTAAAATCACCGATCGGACGTCATAACAGCAGCTGCTGTATCATATTATAGCAAGTATGACCGGTCACCTGGTGGTCAGTACTGACCTCAGAGACACCAGTGGTCAAACAATCTTTAACATCATTAGGTGTTTACCCTGGGTTAGTCAGGAGATAACACAATTAATCTTATTTGAGGATGATCAATAATACATTAATGTTAGGTTTACCTAGTCTTACCTTTGTGAACTAACGAGCTGATTAAACCATGGCCAGTTTCACCTTACTTTACTTGTAAATAGCTCGATTTTAGTTTCATTTTGTTATAACATCTAAGTCACTAAATCAGAGGAGCCGCAGAGAAGTTGGTGAAATTGTACTTAGAATAGAATATGTACAGTCAAACCTGCAATAGCGGACACCTCTATATAACGGACACCTGTCCATAACAGACAGTGCTAGGAATCCCCAACAAAAATCACTATATAAATGTCATGTATATAGCGGATGCCTCCTCAATGCGGACAGCGGACACTAAATTTAGTCTGTAAGTCGGTACTTTCACTCGAAAAAAACATAAGCTTTCAGTAGAAGTTAGACTACATAAATATACAGTATAGTGGACAAAAAAGACATTGTTTTTGAATGAAAATCACTGTATGAATTGAATGTGTATAGCGGACACTTTCTATGATGAAAGCAGACACTTAAATTTAACCTGAAGACAGTAAATATTCTATAATACAAACAGCGAACATCTTATTTTGAACCTGTGAATTGGTAAAACAACAAAGGAAGCCATATCTGCAATGTTCTTCTTTGTAAGTCAATTAGAGTTATTTCCCTTACGTCACTTTTCGAAACACTCTGGGATTTGCATTATATCTATGTTGGAATACACCTTCGGGACTCGTTGGGTGTGAACCATTATTTGTATAGCGACTTTTTGATGTCAGCCAGTTCACGACTCAGAGACTGAACAGAAGTATTCCGACAAACGCGTCGTGATATATACCACTAAATTTTGTGCGGCGCGTAAAAACCAGAAGAAATCCAGTTTGGAGGCTTGGTTCGCATCATCGTATACGTCATCGGAAAGATGACGTCATGCGTAATGTTGTGGCGGTAAAAATTAATTACGTCGTCTGCTGACGGAATCGCAGGAATTCATGGAAATAACATGGGTAGTCGTGGTAAAGAAGTGACATTAGGCTTAAGAAAAGGGGTCGTAGCGATGATAGAAGGTGGAATAAAACAAACAATTGTTGCAGATAGGTTAGGCATACCAAAATCTACAATTTCTGATATTTGGAAGAGATATGTGAGAGGAGGAAACATTGAAAATACACATCAATGTGGAAGGACGCCATATTTGACAGATTGCGACCAGAGAAGGCTCTTATAAGTTGTGCGCGGAAGTAGGAGAAAAACGTTGGATGAAGTAATAGCCGAATTAAATGACTACAGGAACACTGTATATGATGCACAGTTTAGTAGTAAAACAATTGACCGGAATTTTAACAAGAGGCCCATGGGCCTTAACGGTCATCTGACTCATTGCACAAAACAACAAAGTCACAGTATAAAGCATTGGTTAACGATTCATATAAACAATATGAGGAACTCCTTTGTTGAATATGTAAGTTTCTGAAATAGGTAAATGTCATTTGTTGAACAAACTTGGTAGCCCTTCATCCATATATGGTTTAACCCATTCATGTATTAATATAAAGAGGAGTCAGATTTTAAAGCCAAATTTCAGCAAAGCTTCCATTTTGGACATCCGCCGTACTATCCCCATGGGTCTTAGCTCGGTCCTTTATAAAATATGATTGTCCTCATCTAAAGTTCCCCCTTCTGAATCAATTAAAACCCCTATAGACCATCTTTCCTTGAGATCGGAGACTGAAACCTGAAAACAGGAAGTGGGCCAGCGGCCATCTTGGAATACCAAAATCTTTACGAAAATGTTTGCATGTTCTTCGGCATCAATTTAAACCCCTATAGACCAATTTTCATTGAGAACAGAGACCGAAACCTGAAAACAGGAAGTGGGCCAGCTAAAATTAAGAAATTTGGCCCCAGGGCTAAGACTCATTTAATAAAAATGATTGTCCTTCCCCAATGATGTTTCACACCAAATATGGATGAAATTCATCCAAGGATAGGAGGGGAAAATTTCCCCTTTTGGAGCCCCGCCCCTCTGCCTCTAGGGGTCGGACCTATCTCATTTATATAAAATATGATTGTCCTTCCCCAATGATATTTTCACATCAAATATGGATGAAATCCATCCAAGGATGAAGGAGGAGTAGGATTTAAAAGCTTAAATTAAGAAAATTTCCCCTTTTGGGGCCACGCCCCTCTGCCTCTAGGGGTCAGACCTATCTCATTGATACAAAATATGATTGTTCTTCCCCAATGATGTTTCACACCAAATATAGATGTAATCTGTCCAAGAATGAAGGAGGAGTAGGATTTAAAAGCTAAAATTAAGAAAATTTGCCCTTTTGGGGCCCCACCCCTCAGCCCCTAGGGGTCGTACCTGGCTTATTCATATAAAATATAATTGGCCTTCCCCAATGATGTTTCACACCAAATATGGATGTAATCCGCTCAAGGGTTAAGGAGGAGTAGGCTTTTGTATAAATAGTCTTACGCACGACGCACGGCGCACGACAACGGACGAAACATGATGACAATAGGTCATCCTGACCTTCGGTCAGATGACCTAAAAATCAGGGATACCGTAGAAGGGTAGTGAAGAAAACCATGGTTGTGGGTGAAGTCAATTTGAGGAAACGTTTGACAATTTGCTTTGATAAAAGAAATCTGACTGTAGAAAACTATTGGAAAGATGTTATTTTATCTGATGAAAGTCAAATCGTGATCGGCAATGACAACAGAATTTTTATATGGAGGCGAAAAGACAAGGCATATTGGCCAGCCTGCATCTATCCACGGTCACACCCGAAACTTTCCGTGATGATTTGGGGGTGTATTACCCATCATGGAGTTGGTACTGTACATGTTTGCAGTGTAAATGGAACCATCAATTCACTAAAATATATTGAAATTTTGGAAGAGAATTTGAGGCCAGTTTTAGCGAGACACTTCGTAAACCAGAATTACATTTTTCAACAGGACAATACTCCAGTTCACAAGGCTCGTGTTGTGTCTGAATATTTTACAAACCATATTCCCGTTTTAGAGTGGCCTCCACAAAGTCCTGATTTAAATGTGTGGTTAAAACTTAAAATACGACTAAAAACAGTGGTCAACAACATCACTAATCAAACAGAACTTTTTGACGCAACACAAACCATCTGGCAAGGCATTGATGTAGAATACAAGGTTTATACCAATCGATTCCTGATCGTCTGAAGGAAGTACAAAAGTCCAAGGATCAGATCACCAAATATTAGGTCAGTATCACAACACATGTATTTTTTATAAAGAGTTTTACTATATAGGGTTCTGCAATGTCCCCTATTTATTGAGTAATTACTAAATTTGTGCAGCAGGGGGTATTAGTCATCCACTCTGGCGACAGTTCTAGATTTTGAAATGAACCAGTCACCTATAGTTTAAATTTATAGTTACAATTTAACAGTCTAAGAGTACATTATTTATATTTGCGTATATATCGGAAACCAACCAGTTCTAATATAAATGAGGTTAGTTGGTTTTACTATGATATGCCAGAAAAGTCCACTGTATTAAACAAGATGTATGTGAAATGTTCAATCTCGCTTGCTGTCCACCATTGCACATTGTGGCTGAACGTCATGTATGGCGAACCCTGGCCCTTGCCAATGTAGTAAAGAAAAAGAAATCACTCTTACAGCAGTATGTTTACCTTATTAGGTACAGGCAAACCTGTGTATAAAGGACACCCAGGGGACAAGGCTAAAGTGTCCTTTAGAGAGAGGTGTCCTTTATATAGAGGTCAGTGTGTTGACGAGTTAAGTCCCCTGAATGGTTCAACCTAAGCAATCTTTCCATACACAAATACATGTATTTGTCTCATTTTCTTTCCATTTGGTTCATTTTGGAATAAATGAATAGTAACATAATTTTTATTTAAAGGAACATGTACAGTATATATATATTTTTCATTTCAACCAAATCAGAAAAAATGAATCTGAAATAATAATTTTTTCCTTGATTATGAACAAAACAAGAGGCCCACAGGGCCTGTATCGCTCACCTGGTTTTTTTTTGTGTAATTATCACAAAGACCCTTTTAATTAGAAAAATTAGCAAAAATTGACTCTGAAATTTGTTCAATTTTGAATCACAACCACATAATGATGCTGTAGATACCATACAAATATGCTATCTAATACATAGCTTCAGAGAGGAAGTAATTTATATGAAAATAGTAGCCTAATTGACAGTTTTGGCCCCGCTTCTAAGGCCCCTGGGGGGTCAGCCCTATCATTTGTCCCAAAAAGCAATATTGCACACTATTTCAAATCCCCGGTAACAAACATTAAACCTTATAAGGATTGGCAATATGCACCATTGAAACCTACATATGAAATTTGAGAAAGAAGAATCATTATCAGTGTAACCAAAATTTAACTATTCTTGGCCGCCAGCTCCATGCTTCCCCAAAATGCAATATAACCAAGGGCTCCTGGAATATGAGAAAGATCATGACATTCATGTTAACAAACTTTAACTATTCAATAATCACAAAACAGTCTGCTATCTTGTTGACCGATTGATCCCAAAATTGTTCACACTAGGGCCCTGTGTTGAAATTTTGCTGAGAAATGTACTTTACTATACTAGCCATGTTTCATTGTATGCACAATTTCATTGTCCCATATAATATATCATGGCCAGCCAACATTTTGACCATCCCAAAATGCACCATGAACAAGAGGCCCAGAGGGCCTGTATCACTCACCTGGTTTGTAATGCCAAGTAATTTTTCTAAATACATGCAGGTTCATTGTTTCTTTTCTGAAGGAATTCGAATATTTACCTCTAATTCCCCTATTGGGCCCCACCACTCCTGTCCCCGGGGGTCAGAGCCAAACTTTATACAAGTTCTGTTCCTCTCCCCCCAAGGATACACTATTGGGCCCCAACCCTCCTGCCCCCGGGGGGTCAGAGCCAAACTTTATACAAGTTCTGTTTACCTTCCCCCATGGATGTTTGTGGCCAAATTTGGTCACAAGCCATTGAGAACTCTAGGACAAATAGCAATTTATCGGATTGACCTCTATTTCCCCTATTGGGCCCCACCCCTCCTGCCCCCTGGGGGTCAGAGTCAAACTTTATACAAGTTCTGTTCCCCTTCCCTCATGGATGTTTGTGGCCAAATTTGGTCACAATCCATGCAGAACTCTAGGACAAGTAGCGATTTATAGGATTTACCTCTATTTCCCCTATTGGGCCCCGCCCCTCCTGCCCCCAGGGGGTCAGAGCCAAAATTAATACAAGTTCTTTTCCCCTTCCCCCAAGGATGTTTGTGGCCAAATTTGTCACAACCTATGCAGAACTCTAGGACAAGTAGCGATTTATATGATTGACCTCTATTTCCCCTATTGGGCCTGCCCCTCCTGCCCCTCCTGCCCCAAGGGGGTCAGAGCCAAACTTTATACAAGTTCTGTTCCCTTTCCCCCAAGGATGTTTGTGGCCAAGCCATAAATAATTTTATTTAGTAATGAAAAAACCATGAAATTTCAACTACCCCATGATTATTTTACCTTATTCATGGCCATAATCATGTTCAAGGCCATGAAAATATATATATTCATGGTCATTAAAGTACTGAATAAAAATCATGGTCATAAAGCTGTTCGGATATTTCATGACCATGGAATTAAGATCACAAAATCTAATGGACCTGAAAAATGATTTTCATTGTTTTTTTATGATCATGTTTACTTTACCTTTTTCATGGCCATTTTCATGGGGTTTGCCAATGATTTTTTCATTGTTTTTTATAGTGTTATTCATGGCATTTTCATGGACTATATTCCAATAGTGCTGTGGGGTCAGACCCATCATTTGTATAATTTTCAGTTTAGCCCATAAGGATGCTATCAGTCAAATTTGAAATCCGAGCAGTGGTTATGGAGAAGAAGTCGATTGTTGATGGACGCCGGACGTCGGACGCCGGATGCCGGTATCCCATAAGCTCACCTTGGTCCAGCTAATAAATACTGCTTAACTTCATATATCAACAAGTAAAGGTATGCAGTAATCCTTGTTTATTGGATGATATAAATTAGGAATACATTTCACCCAATAATCCTTTAATCTGAACTAATTTAAACTCTGATGACTAATGAAATATTAACATCTTATCATGTTAGGCCATACAAAAAAATAATTGTTTCCGGTAACCAACCCTATAATATCAGTGCCTACTCATGCAAACAAATAACAAACTAAATTTTTTTTGGTTCACACAAAATCAGGAATTTTGGTACAAATTCTGTAAATTTAATTTTGAAACCAGAAAGCATTCATTATCTGATACAAATGGAAACCAGAAACGATTAGAACCGTGAATGTTCCAAGTAAAGCATACAATCGTAAACCAAGTTGAGATAAATTTAGTTTCAGTTAAAAAACAGACACAAACAAATCTGCAAGAGGATGACCTGATGGAAATAGCTATTTACAACATGGTAAAATGTCAGGAATGTAATTAATATCACTGTTACATAACAAGGTGCATGTTGTAGGGGACAAAAATAGCTCCAACAGAAAGTGCCCGAGTAGCACAGGGCAACACAATATACAATGTGAGCTGAGGAGTAATCTCCTCAACACAATCCTGCTAAAAACAGCACTGATAACAATCACACCACAAATCAATAAGATAGGCTAAAACCCTGAGTGATTTTGTCATAAATAATCATAAATATTGTCTAAAGGAAATCCTCAGCCTCATACAGTAAGTAAAATTAGGGAATCATAATGTAACTCTTGGAGGTAGGCAAATTGATCTTTGTCTGGAAACATTTCTGGTTTTTTATTTACAGATATAATGTTAATTTATTTATTTATTTTTTTTTTTTTGGGGGGGGGGGGGGGGGGGGGGGTGGTGATGTAATAATATCATATTTTGACAGATATTAAACTGATGTGCATTAGCATTTCATGTTAATATATCCGTCAAACAAGAGGCCCATGGGCCTTAACGGTCACCTGATATTTGATAAAAATTAGTTATGTCATTAACTAGCCAACTGATGTCTTTTGAAATATGAACATAGATCTAATAGGTCTACATACAAAGTTTCATTAAAATTAGTGCATATTTACTCACATTATCGTGTTCACAAGGTTCAATAAGTATTATCGCAAAGGGCCATAACTCCGTAATTAAGTAAAATTTGAATAAAGCTGTTTTTTGATCTCGTCCGAAATCTTAAGTTAGTCTATATACAAAGTTAAAATTAAGCTGGATGCATAATAATTAGTGCAATGGGCAATAACTCTGTAAACTGCTGTTGAATCAAGCTCATTTTCGAACCTGTCCGAGATCTTTCCAATGCTAGTGTACATACAAAAGTTCATTAAACTTGATTTACATTACGTAAGTAATCATGTTCACAATGTCCAATAATAACTATTAGAGCAAAGGGCAATAACTCCGTAAATTACAATCAAATCACACTGATTTTTAAACCCGTCTGAGATCTTTCCACTGTTAGTCTACATACAAAGTTTCATTGAGATCGGTTTATATCTACTCAAGTTATCACGTTCATAAGATTCAATAATAATCATTACTGCAAAGAGCAATAACATCGTAAATTACTATCAAATCATGCTGATTTTCAAACTTGTTCCAGATCTTTCCAATGTTAGTCTACATACAAAGTTTCATTAAGCTTGATTCATATTTACTCAAGTTATCGTGTTCACATGGTCCAATAATAATTACTTGTGCAAAGGGCAATAACTCCATAAATTACAATTGAATCATGCTGATTTTCAAACTCATCCAAGATCTTTCCAATGTTAGTCTACATACAAAGTTTCATTAAGATCAGTTTATATCTACTCAAGTTATTGCTTTCACAAGGTTCAATAATAATTATTAGTGCAAAGGGCAATAACTCCATAAATTACTATCAAATCATGCTGATTTTTCGAGCTCGTCCAAGATCTTTCCAGTTAGTCTACATATAAAGTTTCATTAAGATTGGTGTTTATTTACTCAAGTTATCGGGTTCACAAAGTCCAAAAACAATGATTAGTGCAATGGGCAATGGGAAATAACTCCATAAATAACTGTTGAATTGCGCTGATTTTCAAACTCCTCCAAAATCTTTCCAATGATCTGATCCAATGATTGCTGCTAATCTAACAACAGTCAAAACTGCTATAAATGATGCCTCTCTCTATATACAAAAGGCCCATGGGCCTTAACAGTCATCTGACTATTGGCACAATACAACACTCAAAGAATATAGTAGTGGCAAACAATTAAGCCAAAACAAAGAACTCTTTTAATAGAAGTCCAATATCCAGTCTCTAGGACTGTAACTTATTTACAAGAAGTCGTTTAAAGAATTCAGCCTATTTGACCCCTGTGACATTGAATGAAGGTCAAGGACATTCACTTAAACAATCTTGGTAGCCCTTTATCCCAGCATGTAACAGGCCCAATATCAGTACCCTGGGCCCTCTCTTTCTTGAAAAGATGTTGTTTTAATAATTTTAGCCTTTTTGACCCCTGTGACCTTGAATGAAGGTCAAGGTCATTCATTTAAACAAACTTGGTAGCCCTTCATTCCAGCATCCCACAGGCCAAATATCAGGTCTCTAGGCCTCTTATTTATTCAAAAAAAGCTGTTTAAAGGATTTTAGGCTATTTGACCCCTGTGACCTGGAATGAAGGTCAAGTTCATTCATTTGAACAAACTATGTAGCCCTTCATCCCAGCATGCTGCATGCCCAATATGGGCTTCAGTTCTTGAGAAGAAGTCGTTTAAATGAAAAGTTAATGCATATTCAAATATTGAAGTTTTTTTTTTAAATTCTTATCTGAGACTACCCCTTGCGTTTCTTAGAAAGGGCAGTCGCCATTTTGTTTGAACTCTGCTTGGATACAATATTCCCACAGAGCCCTATATAAAGTGCATGAATCGACACACGTGCGCTCAGTCATGTACATATACACCTAGCAGTTGTCCACTGTATATCACCTACTCATACATAAGCAAACCCCTTACCTGTAAATATGTGTAGGGCTTGTTTTAGCAAGCAAACATATCAACTCCTTTTAGCTGTCATTTAGATGTTTCACAAATTGAACTTTCTACACAAATGAATAGAAATCCTAATTATAATCCTTCCACATATCTCCACGTATACTATCGTACCCGAAGTACTCGACTGGCCACATGCACAAGTGACGCTTCCATATATAAACTACCGAAAGCACACACATGCACATATGCGTGTAATATCTAATGTATATTGAAGTGTTATTTTAGCTCGTATTTGACATATTTTGAGATCTAGCTGACAATATTACTTCAATGAAACCTTGTTAGGTGAGTGCTGTGTTTGTTTTTAGTTTGACAGTGTTATCTGCTATTAGAAATTCCGAGTTTGTTTACGTTATAATCAAAATGGATCTCGCACGTGGAAAGAAGGTATGGATTCATTCATTACTTTTTATTCAACTGTATAGATCTATACCGTACTGACCATTGTATTGTTATGGCATATAGCCTCAGGTTACACGTAAATACGTCTTTGGTATATAGCACACTGGATCTAGAGCAGGTCTGGTGTTAGTTGTTACACCTTGAACAGCGAGCGTTCGACTAATTGCACGTGTGTGTGGTTCACACGCTTTATAGAGGAGTCAGTACATGGTGTTGTTTCCAAGCAGAGTTTAAACAAAATGATGACTGCCCGTCCTTATCAAAATATTGAAATAATAATATTTTTTTTTTAATCTCAAATGTATACTTTTTAACTTGCATAATTATCTTTAAGCTTAAATAATTTATTGTAAATTGGATAAAAGCATTTCTAAATTTCCAGTAAAGCTTCAACCTGGTAATTTCAACCCATTGGACCACTTAAAATTCACAAAATCTAGCCTTTACTTGCATACAATGATTGTCCATACACTAAACAACACTTAATCCTTTATTAGTGTAGAAATAAGTGTGTAATGTCAATTATAATACTATCAAAACTTGCACCAAACCTTAACCAACACCATCACTGATGCCAATGCTAGGGTGATTCCATAATTATCTATAAGCCTCCACCTTTCTCTTTATGAGAGGCGAAATAAAAAAGGATGTACAGTTGTTACTAGTTTTCTGAAACTCAACACCCAACACTATGCTGACTTTAATATTAAGATAACTAGATATTAAGTTTTATAAAGGTACAATTAAGAACATTTTGGTTTATTTTCAAATTTTCATCTTTAAGTGTCATCCTCTCAAATCTATTCCCAATAAATGATACCATATGAATACCAAAAACATACACCAAGTCATTTCAAACATTTAGTTTCAGGGTAATTATTTGATATAGTTTCAGGGTAATTATCTTTTAGTTTCAGGGTAATTATTTTTTATAGTTTCAGGGTAATTATTTTATATAGTTTCAGGGTAATTATTTTTTATAATTGCTGCTGCAGACATCAAGTGAAAAGCCAGGGTTTCCAAATAAAGAGTGACAACTTAAGGACTGAGCTTAACTCGATTGCTATCTTCTAAGAAAGGAAGTCTTCTCAGAATATCTTATCATAGACAGTCGAGTTTCCAGAATCAGAAGAGCTACAAATCAAGTGTCCAGAAGTTATATTCCAGAAGCAGAAGAGGGCAAATCCAGTTAGACTCATAAGATCCAAATAAAGGGAGACAACTATTGTACTTACCAGAAGATCCATCAGAAGAGCGAAGATCATCTTTAGTTCATTGGAAGGACCGTTGGTGTACTGGAGCTAAAATAAACAGAAGATTGGCACTCACTATGTAGGTATACATACAATATTACTATGTTCTACGACCTACGACAAGGTTTTAGTACAGTATAAAAATCTTAGTTAGTTTCAGGTATTAAAGGAGAACATGTAAGCTGTACTTATAATGTTGTATTTTATCAGATAAAAGTGTACTGTAAACCAAATAATGCTAAAGTTAGTGTACAGAGGACTCCACATAATCGAATAACGGTTTTTTGAATATTTCGGTTATTTGCATAAAATTCTGCGGTCCCGATTTTTTCCTTCTTTATCTTTGTTTTTCAACTCCGTGTATTTGCATAGACTTTTACATGACCTCCGGTTATTTGAATAAAATATTTGGGAAATTCTAAAAATAAAATCGAATATTTTTCAATTTTGAAATATATTTTTAGCAAAATTCGCCGATATATGTTTCAAGATACTTCGCTTTTACTAGAAATTATCATGGTGACAGATTAACGTTATCATATGGCTTGTTATTTTATGCATGAATCTGCAAAGGTATTCGACGCTGTTACGATTTACATCAGCAGCGGTTGATCATAACTTTAGTATAATCACTGACTCAAACCTCTAATTAAGCATTTGCACTTTCAAATATGTTTATTTATTAACGTAACGTACCTTAGTTCGCGATCTGTTGGAGAAACCATGCTTCCTTACAACAATCACCATTTATGAGTAGTCTCGTTCAACCAGAGTCTTGTTGACTACGACAGACATGTGCGTATCAAGCGTCTCGTTGACCGAGACATAAAAGCATGCAAAGTCGGCGTGCAATGACTACCGCAAGTTTCATACAGTATGTAGGATAAAAAAGACACTTGCTACGTTGTTTCATTGCTACTTGAATATGCATTAATTTCTGAAATGTTATCAAGCTATTCGCCGTATAGATCAACAATATAGGGAGAATGCTCAAAACACATTTAGGTCCAGTGAACGCATGGCTTCATCACCTGCCGCCATTTTCGAATTCATACACATGTGTAAAAACAACACTACTAGGTCTAGTTGATCGGCACTCTGAAGTTTAATCACGATTGTAAGTTCATTTTGCCAGGCAAATGTACGTAAATTTGTTTATTATTTAGGTTCATAATTGTAGACACAAATTCAATCCTGTTTAGTTATTGCATTTGATATCGATCGTTTAGCTGTTTCTCAAATATTCATGTGTCGATCTAACGTAAACAATAATCTAATATTGGAATATTTTTTGTTATTAAACAATTAAAATCGATTTATAACTTCGAAAATAATTACTTGTTGTTCGTTTTAAGTGTAAATAATTTACGTATTTATCAAGTAAACGAAACGATATCTATTTGCCTGTTCACATACATATGTGTGAGGCCAAACGAAGGTGCAAAATGTCATCTCCGCCTATTCGAATACTCCGGTTATTTGCATATTTTCTCCTGGAAAATGACTTATTCAAATAAGCGGAATCCTCTGTATTTCAATTTGCAGACAAGGTGAAGTGAAATCGCCATGAAAAATGTCAGGCATAGGTAGAGTTGAACCTTATGATTCTGAATAGCAAAATATTTAACTGTCATAAAAAAGTAGTATTAAGCCATGAAAAATATTTCCCAAAAGTTTATAAAGTTTATCTTTTAGATATAATAGAGAAGAAATGACAAATCCTATTACATAGTGCTGTGTATCATGGGGTATGTGACAATACGATACCTATCACGATACAGGGTTCACAATACGATACCTATCACGATACAGGGTTCACAATACGATACCTATCACGATACAGGGTTCACAATACGATACCTATCACGATACAGGGTTCACAATACGATACCTATCACGATACAGGGTTCACAATACAATATCTTAATATGTTGAGACACTACAAATGTTGTGGTGTCGTTGTAAATGTGTTGATAGGTTCGTTGTATTTCCGGAATATTTTAGCTTTTGCTTACATTCATTACAAAAATTGCGGCTTTTATTCATTTCCCATATTCCATTACTAAATTTAGTAGACAGAAACTTGAAATAAGACCAGCAAGCGGCCTTATAGGTCACAGGCGCTGACACAATTTTAGTGTTTTGCTCCTTGTGGGATTCCACCATTTTGTTACTAACAAACGTTCAGCAGACGTTGACCAAGGGAGATAATCCAGCATTCAATTTTTATTTTTAGGTATCGCGATGCTATTAAATTGCACACAACATATCGATGCACCACAAAGCGATGCAATACATCGATGCATCGGTGAATCGTTACGCTTCTACTATTACATTAAAGTGTTCATAGTCTTAAGATGCTATCATAAAAGATTCTACGTTATATTTTTCTGGTCGTACTTACCATGAGTTGCTTGAGGACTGTATCACTGAAGGTTTGGTTACAGAAACTACAGTAGATGATCATGTCAGATACGTGTTGGGACATGTTACTGATTTCTCTGATAGCCTGTACCACCTACAGATGATAAACAGATGGATTACTAATACATTTGTATCATTAGGCAAATCTTCATTCCTATACAGATAAACACCAAAAGATTATAAGACTCTTTCATATATGGATATGAAGGATAGGGATATTCTATCCGAGGGTCACAAAATGTAGTAAAACCCAAGGCTTGCCAACGGTTTTGCAAAATTTTGTGATCCAGAGGGTTTGTTTGTTTAGTTTTACGTCCTATTAACAGCCAGGGTCATGTAAGGACATGCCAGGTTTGTTGGTGGAGGAAAGCCGGAGTACCCGGAGAAAAACCACTGGCCAGCGGTCAGTACCTGGCAACTGCCCCACATGGGATTCGAACCCGCATCCCAGAGGTGGAGGGCTTGTGGTAATATGTGGGGACATCTTAACCACTCGGCCACCGCGGCCCCTAAAATGATCCAGAGGGTAGAATATCCCTATCCTTCATATCCACTTATGAAAGAGTATTTTTCTTTCATACCTCGACGCTTTATTGCAATTTTACAACTATAATATCCCGCCATTTTGAAATAAATTCGAAGAAATCCATGGCTGAAAGTCAATTTTCACATTAAAAATCACGTGATACTTTCAACAAACAAGAGGCCCATGGGCCTTAAAGGCCCATTACCTTTCCGGAGCAAAATTCAAAGGTTTCTAAAAATCATAAATAACATAAGAAAATATATAGGGATGGCCGAAGATGAGGTTACAACGCCAAACATATGCAAGTTATCCTGTGTGATATATGATAACAGTTGGGTTTCATCCCGCTATTTTGCCTTCTGCTGCAGTGATAATCAACTACTGCGCGGTATTTAGCACGACGGCAGGAAACATAAGACGACCCGCGTTATGAAAATTAACATTTTATTTATCTAAATTAAATTGTTCAGAAGACGATGATAAGTGTAGCATTACCGGTAAGTTGCTAACTTATGCGACTCTATAAAATAATCAATCTCGTTTTACATTTCCATTTTAAAAATTAAAAGCTGTTTCGGAAAGGTAGTGGGCCTTTAACGGTCATCTGACTCATGGCACAAAACAACAATGTCACAGTATAAAGAATTGGTTAACGATTAATATAAACAATACAAGGAACTCTTTAGTTGAATATGCAAGTTTTTGAAATAGGTAAATGTCATTTGTTGAACAAACTTGGTAGCCCTTCAACCATATATGGTTGTAACCCATTCAAGGATTAATATGAGGAGGAGTCGGATTTTAAAGCCAAATTTTGAAGCCCATTTTGGACCTCCACAGTACTATCCCCATGGGTCTTAGCTCGGTCCTTTATAAAATATGATTGTCCTCACCTAAAGTTCCCCTTCTGAATCAATTAAAACCCCTATAGACCAATTTTCATTGAGATCGGAGACTGAAAACTGAAAACAGGAAGTAGGCCAGTGGCCATCTTGGAATACCAAAATCTTTACGAAAATGTTTTCATGTTGTTCGGCATCAATTAAAACCCCTATAGACCAATTTTCATTGAGATCGGAGACTGAAACCTTAAAACAGGAAGTGGGCCAGCGGCCATCTTGGAATACCAAAAATCTATACGAAAATGTTTGCATGTTGTTCGGCATCAATTAAAACCCCTATAGACAAATTTTCATTGAGATCGGAGACCGAAACCTGAAAACAGGAAGTGGGCCAGCTAAAATTAAGAAAATTTGCCCTTTTGGGGCCCCATCCCTAAGCCCCTAGGGGTCAACAAGGCTCACTTATATAAAATATGATTGTCCTTCCCAATGATGTTTCACACCAAATGTGGATGAAATCCATCCAAGGATGAAGGAGGAGTAGGATTTTAAAGCTAAAATTAAGAAAATTTGCCCTTTTTGGGCCCCACCCCTCAGCCCCTAGGGGCCGGACCAGGCTCACTTATATAAAATATGATTGTCCATCCCCAATGATGTTTCACACTAGATATGGATGAAATCCATCCAAGGATGAAGGAGGAGTAGGATTTTAAAGCTAAAATTAAGAAAATTTGCACTTTTTGGGCCCCACCCCTCAGCCCCTAGGGGTCGGACCAGGCTAATTTATATAAAATATGATTGTCCTTCCCCAATGATGTTTCACACCAATTATGGATGAAATCAATCCAAGGATGAAGGAGGAGTAGGATTTTAAAGCTTAAATTAAGAAAATTTGCACTTTTTGGGGCCCCGCCCCTCTGCCCCTAGGGGTCGGACCTATCTCATTTATATAAAATATGATTGTCCTTCCCCAAGGGTGTTTCACACCAAATATGGATGTAATTCACTCAAGGGTTTAGGAGGAGTAGGTTTTTGTATAAATAGTTTTACGAGCGACGCACGGCGGACGGCGCACGGCGCACGACGACGGACGAAACACGACGACAATAGGTCATCCTGACCTTCGGTCAGATGACCTAAAAATCTGTTGTCTGCATCTTTTAAAGTAAAACCAGTCAAGTTGTCAAAAAAAAATGTTAAAATTTTACCGAGGAAATAGAAATTTTGTTGACGCCGTGACGTCACGAGGCTTTATTGCAAGGGTAGCCATGCAATACAGCATCAGGCGGCATGCGTGTATAGCCCTAGACCAGCCAGTATTACACCCATAGGTATGAAAGAAAACACATAGTTGTTTTATTAATTTAATTTCCTCTTAACTGCCAGGGTCATGTAAGGACTTGTCATATTTGTTGGTGGAGAAAACCCGGAGAAAAACCACTGACCAGTGGTCAGTACCTGGCAACTGCCCCAAATGGAATTTGAACTCACATACCAGAGTTGGAGGGCTTTGGTAATATGTTAGGACATCTTATTCACTTGGCCACCACAGTTTTAGGATAATAAATCCTATATATTTACACAGAAATTAAAATAAAGCATTCAGTCTGAAGTCTTAAATGAAAAGACAACATTGGTTCACTGACCTCTCGAATGTAGCGGACTGACTCTGCACCCATCACATATTTCTCCATCTCTGGAGACATCTTGAGAACTTTGGATGGATGAACACCTGATTGTGGCTTGTAAGGTTTATATTCTCCTAGTTCTGAAACAGCACAAGGTCAAGGTCATAGTTACTATGTACTATTACATATCAGGCTTGTGTTCTGAAACCATAACCTAACAGACCTAATGGGAAAGTCCTGTCTAAAAATAGTCTAAAACATCATTCAAGTAAGAACATTTCAATCAAAAGGAAGTGTTAAGCATCTACATGTATTAGAAATGCCTTTTCATAACTAAGAACAGAAACTGACAGAGCTTAATTAACACAGACGATAAATCAAATCTTTGGTAGATTTTTGCCAGGTAATAGAATGTTTCATCAAAATTGTCTTTTACTGTCAAAATATTCAAAATACTGAAAACCAACTTTTATTCGCGTGCGATTTTCTTTTTGTGATCGAATAAAAATCGCGAAAGTTAATATCTGCGAATTATTATCGATACTACACATATCAGTACATTTATATGGCTGTATAGTTCAAAAACCTTCTGTAAGCATTCAGATGATTTGTTCAGAAGTAAAATACCTCTATAAAAACAAAATAAACAATTTAAAGTTCAGTCAAACTAAACCTGATAATCCCGCTACCGTCAGCATGAGACGGTGTTTGTGTCAGCCACCATGACACGTAAGGTGGAAATCATTATCGGTGCATTTGTTTCGTTTCAGTGAGTGAACAAATGGCTCACTTTGGTTCCAGAGTTTTTTTATCTCAAGTATCAGAATTTTGAGTTATGGTATCCTTTTTAGTTACATGTAGTAGATGTTGTTTTGTTTCAACTACACTAATACCGACATGTTTACCCAAAGACAACTCAAGGCATACTGATCGTCGTTGCCAATACTTGCAGATTCCATTGTTTGTTTGTGTATGATCGTGAGTACTATTATATCGTACTGTACATGTTTGTATAGGGATTAACACTTACCAATGAGATATCTTAAACATACGCAGGTAAACGAATATAGTCTGTTTTACAAGAACAGATCTGTAATACCTTATAAATACTTTATGTTAGGAAAAGTAATGAAAGTAGAACGATAGTCTGATCTGCGAAAGTTAATCTCCGCGAACTTGTTTTGAAATGGAATTTGTGAAATTAAAGAGCCACGAATAAAAGTTTCTTTACAGTATAATGGTCAACTGACGTCAAAGAGGTCCACTGTATCGTCAAAACATATCGTGTATTTTTTCAGTGTACTGTCAATATGCATCATTTTAGCCCTTCCAATGGCCAGCCCTAATTCTTTTTAAAATGTATTAGCCTTTGATTTATAGTTGGCCTACCTTCTGTGTGATAGCGAGATACATCACAGTTCAGAATCAGGATGGCTAATGTTGAATGTAAGAAACCAAATTCTCTTGATTGTATAGAGCTCCATCGCCTTGTCGACGACTCCTGTAAAACATCATTCTATGTGCAATAAACCAGAAACTAAAATGCAATAGAGATATGTATCTTATGGCACTTGTTTTCTTAAGGTGACACAGATAGTGTGAGACAATTTGTAACTTTTGTATGAATTGTTAAAATTTACAATTGAATATTATAGACATTTATATCCCTTTGACCTCTGAAGGTGGAATGTCAAAAATCTATCCACATACTACAACAACACTTTGTCAGTCTACTACTGTATACTTACATGGTCGTCCAGGTGCTGATGTGATTGGCCAAGGAGAAAAGTGACTAGTCGGGGGAACCCTCGTCTAAGGAACATGTGAGTACATGCCTTTGTACCCTATAAAATAAACCATATATCAGTCATGGTCAAGCATTGTCTGCTTGTCAACAACAGTCAGAAATTTTATACCGGAATTGACAGAATCTGGAGAGAAGGGCACCATTAACTAAAATCAGAACTTTGAATTGGAAGAGAGGGGAGATAACTAGCGTACGTACCAGCTGTACGTAGTGGAAGACAGGGGAGATAACTAGCGTACTTACCAGCTGTACATTATGGAAGAGAGGGGAGATAACTAGCGTACTTACCAGCTGTACGTAGTGGAAGAGAGGGGAGATAACTAGCATACTTACGAGCTGTACATAGTGGTAGAGAGGGGGATAACTAGCGTACTTACCAGCTGTACGTAGAGGAAGAGAGGGGGAATAACTAACGTCCTTACAAGCTGTATGTAGTGGAAGAAAGGGGAGATAACTAGCGTACTTACCAGCTGTACGTAGTGGAAGAAAGGGGAGATAACTAGCGTACTTACCAGCTGTACGTAGTGGAAGAAAGGGGAGATAACTAGCGTACTTACCAGAGTTACATAGTGGAAGACAAGGGAGATAACTAGCTTACTTACCAGCTGTAGGTAGTGGAAAAGAGGGGAGATAACTAGCGTATTTACCAGCTGTACATAGTGGAAGACAAGGTAGATAACAAGCGTCCTTACCAGCTGTACGTAGTGGAAGAGAGGGGAGATAACTAGCGTACTTACCAGCTGTACATTATGGAAGAGAGGGGAGATAACTAGCGTACTTACCAGCTGTACGTAGTGGAAGAGAGGGGAGATAACTAGCGTACTTACCAGCTGTACGTAGAGGAGAGAGTGGAGATAACTAGTGTACTTACCAGCTGTACGTAGTGGAAGAGAGGGGAGATAACTAGCGTACTAACCAGCTGTACTTAGTGGAAGAGAGGGGAGATAACTAGCGTACTTACCAGCTGTACGTAGTGGAAGAGAGTGGAGATAACTAGCGTACTAACCAGCTGTACGTAGTGGAAGAGAGTGGAGATAACTAGCGTACTAACCAGCTGTACGTAGTGGAAGAGAGGGGAGATAACTAGCGTACTAACCAGCTGTACGTAGTGGAAGAGAGGGGAGATAACTAGCGTACTTACCAGCTGTACGTAGTGGAAGAGAGGGGAGATAACTAGCGTACTTACCAGCTGTACGTAATGGAAGAGAGGGGAGATAACTAGTGTACTTACCAGCTGTACATAGTGGAAGAGAGGGGAGATAAATAGCGTACTAACCAGCTGTACGTAGTGGAAGAGAGGGGAGATAACTAGTGTACTTACCAGCTGTACGTAGTGGAAGAGGACCTGGAAGTACTGGGTACAGTTCTTACAGTGATCAATAACATCCTTGTTCAGCATCTGTAGCAGGTGCTCCAGGATTTCATCAAAGTCTTTTTGTGTCTGAAAACCAAAAGGAAATTATATATGAAGCAGTATTCCATTTACAATTAGGGATAAAAAGTCTTTTTTTTTTGTCTGGAAACAAAGGAAAATTAACTACCAAGCAGTATTTTAGCTACAAAAGGGAAACAAAGGTAAGGCAAATTAAATATGAAATTTCATTACAATCAGAGTTTAAATAAATGTGCATTATCTTGTTCCCTCTTTGTTCATTTGAATCATAATTTGTAATAATGTAAACCGAAATGATTTCCGTTTTAAAACATTTTCACATTTAAAATGTTTCACGGAATTAAAATTGAATTGAAATTTCTTTGAATTCAATTGTGCAAAACTGGTCTAAGATATTATTTCACAGAGATTAACTTTCGCAAATTTAACTTATCGCGAAAATTCGCAAAAATAAATCATATCCGAAAGAAAATTGATTTATATTAATTGTATTTTGCTTTTGTTTTTGTTTTCAATTAGGTTAAAACAGTAGCAAAAACGTTTGGTTATAATGTTTTTTTTAAAAGTAACAGTTATCATATCTTCTATATACCATCAATCAAGCACCAACACTTTGACACTCACTACAATAAAAGATGTACCACACAGGCTATTGAGATGGAGTATGGTCATGTTTGTTTGTTTGTTTTTCATATCTTTTTATACAAAACTAATATCATCAACACCATTATGTGTTTTACACATTATCCAATGTTTGTCACAGTTAAATTGAACTACAAGAGGCCCATGGGCCTTAACAGTCATCTGACTACTGGCACAATATAACACCTCAAAGAAAATGGCAAATATATAATTAAAGGGACATGAACCTTAAATAAGTTGTTCTGTATGCTTAGATAATTTTTTTTATGCTTTTCAGATGTTTATTGAATATTTTATTACAATGATTGGTTATCTAAAACGACAGGAAAACATGGGGAATACCAACCTCAAAAATGATAAAAATAGACCGACATATTCTATTTTTGGAACACAAAACGAAAGCTGGCCCAAAGCGAGGTTATAATGAACAAGTGACCTTAAATGAAGGTCAAGGCCCTTCATTTGAACCAACTTGGTAGCCCATCATCCCAGCATGTCACAGGCCTAATATCATGTCTCTAGACCTCTTAGTTATTCACAAGAAGTCTTTGAATGATTTTAGCCTATTAGACCAATGTGACCTTGAATGAAGGTCAAGGTCATTCATTTAAACAAACTTGGTAGCCCTTCATCTAAGCATGGCACGCCCAATATCAGACCTCTAGGCCTCTAAGTTATTCACAAGAAGTCGTTTAAAGATTTTAGCCTTTTTGACCCCTGTGACCTTGAATGAAAGTCAAGGTCATTTATTTTAATAACTTGGTAGCACTTCATCCCAGCATGCTGCAGGCCTAAATATCAGTACCCTCGGCCTTCTGGTTTTTGAGAAGTTTTTTAAGGATTATAGCCCATTTGACCCCTGTGACCTTTAATGAAGGTCAAGGCCATTTATTTGAACCAACTTGTTAGCCCTTCATCCCAGCATGCCACAGGCAAAATATCAGGTTTCTAGGCCTCTTAGTTATTCACAAGAAGTTGTTTCAAGATTTTAGCTTATTTGACCCATGTGACCTTAAATATTTCATTTGAACAAACTTGGTAGCCCTTCAATCCAACATACCACAGGGGTCTATAGGTCTCTTAGTTATTCACAAGAAGTTGTTCAAAGGTTTAAGTCTATTTGACTCCTGTGACCTTGAATGAAGGTCAAGGTCATTTATTTAAACAAACTTAGTTGCCCTTCATCCCAGCATACTGCAGGCCCAATATGAGTACCCTGGGCCTTTTGGTTCTTCAGAAGTTGTCATTTAAAGATTTTAGCCTTTTTGACCCCTGTGACCTTGAATCAAGGTCAAGGTCATTTATTTGAACAAATTTGGTAGCCCTTTATCCCAGCATGCTATAGGCCAAATATCAGTACCCTGGGCCTTTCAGTTATGCCATGGTGGCTGAGTGGTTAAGATGTCCAGCTTTCCTCCACCAACAAACCTGGCACGTCCTTACATGACCTTGGCTGTTAATAGGACGTTAAACTAATAAAACCAAATAGGTTATTGAGAAGAAGTCAGTTGAATGAAAAGTTTACGCACGGAAGAAGGCGCACAGTGCATGATGCACGGCACACAACGACGGACGATGCATGATGACAATAGGTCATTTTGACCTTTCGTGTCAGATGACCTAAAAATCTGAGATAACCTACAGTTATTGAAAACACATTTAGATCATATAATTAAAGCTTTTAAATACATATAAAATGTTACAAAATATTAGGTTGAAAGCCAAAATGAGGTGAACTCATATGATTACACATCAAAATGTTATATACTACCGGTACTATGAAATGTGATGAAAAAAAGCAAGGCAAAATATTTACATGTTACTACTGATAATAATCAGATATTTTAATCTCTACACTTTAGATAGAAAATATGAAGTCCTACACAACACAAGAGGCATTATCTCCCCCTCCTGTTTTTATATAGCTCTTAAATACAGGGAAATAATAAATATTTTGTTTATTTTATTTTGATTATGTATTTAAAATCTGATTAGTATACAAATATTGTTTTATCATGTAAGCTAGATGTATGACTTTATTAACATTGAAGTGAGTCAAAGTGGAAATTTTAAGTTTTATTGAAATGGGTAGTTCACATGTCAATCTATATAGACATTAAAGCAGCTAGGAATTAGCATTGTCAAGCATAGTTTGATTTTGAAATGTGAAAATTGGAAAAATGTCTTGAAATGTCTGCATTGAAATTTTAGCTTGGCATCAGAAAATCAATCAATCAATCAATCAATTAATCAATCAATGGGTTAAATTGTTGAAAGCCAGGTCAGGAAACATAGTTCACTGATGTGGATGGATACATTTCCTTTCCGGATGCGCACTTGTCCTTTATAAGTTTTTAAAAAAGTTCAATCACATAATGAAAATAATAATTTCCTTCATGCAATATGTTTGCTTTGAAGTTTTCTTAAGTTTTACTTAAACAGAACTAATGAAAAACACCAGGTAGATGTTTGTGTCTAGTTCACAAAAGCAAACTCCTCTACAACAGTAGCATGTAAACAAACACACGAGTTACTGGTATGAAAATCCTACATACCATTCTCCTTTTAGTGGGAGACAACCCCTGTCAAATACACAATGTTACTGGTATCAAAATCCTACATCTCCTTTTAGTGGGAGACAACCCCTGTCAAATACACAATGTTACTGGTATCAAAATCCTACATCTCCTTTTAGTGGGAGACAACCCCTGACAAATACACAATGTTACTGGTATCAAAATCCTACATCTCCTTTTAGTGGGAGACAACCCCTGTCAAATACACAATGTTACTGGTATCAAAATCCTACATCTCCTTTTAGTGGGAGACAACCCCTGTCAAATACACAATGTTACTGGTATCAAAATCCTACATCTCCTTTTAGTGGGAGACAACCCCTGTCAAATACACAATGTTACTGGTATCAAAATCCTACATCTCCTTTTAGTGGGAGACAACCCCTGTCAAATACACAATGTTACTGGTATCAAAATCCTACATCTCCTTTTAGTGGGAGACAACCCCTGACAAATACACAATGTTACTGGTATCAAAATCCTACATCTCCTTTTAGTGGGAGACAACCCCTGTCAAATACACAATGTTACTGGTATCAAAATCCTACATCTCCTTTTAGTGGGAGACAACCCCTGTCAAATACACAATGTTACTGGTATCAAAATCCTACATCTCCTTTTAGTGGGAGACAACCCCTGTCAAATACACAATGCTTTATCCTAAATCTTACTTAAACTTGTCACAGACTTCTAAGGTTTTCTAACATTTTATATCATATACCATGTTAAACATATAAGGGTATAGAGTCATAGATTGATTGTTTGAATTAGTTTAGAGATGAATCCTTTCTAGTTCTGATACAACTATGTACTCTGGACTTACTCCCAGAAAAATCACAATTATGATTCCAATGGAAGAAGGAGGGTGGAAGAAGGAGGGAGTAATACTAGAAACAAACATGTAACTCCATATGCACAAGCCAAATACAAGGTATAAATCAAATTAAAACCAACTAGTATTTCTCAGGCAAATAAAAATTCACTGATGCTTACTCACCTGTATCCCGCCATGTTTAAAGTAACTGGACATCAATGCATCCAAGATTCGTGCAAAAGTATACCGCACTTCTCGATTAGGACACTCTAACAAAAATGGCCTACAAAATAGATGTGTAAAATATAACATAGAAAATTGTTTCCATTCACACACCAGTAAAAATATAACACATATCCATGATAATTTGATATGACATACATGACAGGGGAATTAACTGTAAATCCATACACATCAGTTTCTTTGATACAGTTCATTAATCAGAAAGATGATTTATAAAAAAAAACAAGATGTCTTAAAAAGTCTTTGAAATACTACAACATTAACCAATGCATTAAAGGAGGTAAGATCATTAATTTTAATGATGAAATTTTACAAAGATTAACGGGATCACAAGACCAATGTTGATCATCCAGAACTTACTTGATATAAGAGGAACCCTCCACTCCAGACATATATTCTACTAGCCATAAACATGCCTCCTTACAACTCTGGAGTTTACACTCGATTGTCTCCGCCCACTCATACAGCTCCGTCCTAAAGGTGTAACAAATACAGTCAGTTTATAAACACTCATACAGCTCCATCCTACAGGTGTAATACATACAGTCAGGTTACAAACACTCATACAGCTCCGTCCTACAGGTGTAATACATACAGTCAGTTTACAAACACTCATACAGCTCCGTCCTAAAGGTGTTATATATACAGTCAGTTTACAAACACTCATACAGCTCAGTCCTAAAGGTGCAATACATACAGTCAGTTTACAAACACTCATACAGCTCCGTCCTAAAGGTGTAATATATACAGTCAGTTTACAAACACTCATACAGCTCCATCCTACAGGTGTAATACATACAGTCAGTTTACAAACACTCATACAGCTCAGTCCTAAAGGTGTAATACTTACAGTCAGTTTACAAACACTCATACAGCTCAGTCCTAAAGGTGTAATACATACAGTCAGTTTACAAACACTCATACAGCTCCGTCCTAAAAGTGTAATACATACAGTCAGTTTACAAACACTCATAAAGCTCCGTCCTAAAGGTGTAATACATACAGTCAGTTTACAAACAGTCATACAGCTCAGTCCTAAAGGTGTAATATATACAGTCAGTTTACTAACACTCATACAGCTCCGTCCTAAAGGTGTAAATACATACAGTCAGTTTACAAACACTCATACAGCTCCGTCCTAAAGGTGTAATACATACAGTCAGTTTACAAACACTCATACAGCTCCATCCTAAAGGTGTAATACATACAGTCAGTTATACAAACACTCATACAGCTCCGTCCTAAAGGTGTAATACATACAGTCAGTTTACAAACACTCATACAGCTCCATCCTAAAGATGTAACAGATACAGCCAGTTTACAAACAATCATACAGCTCCGTCCTAAAGGTGTAACAAATACAGTCAGTTTACAAACACTCATACAGCTCCGTCCTAAAGGTGTAACATAATACAGTCATTTTACAAACACTCATACAGCTCCGTCCTAAAGGTGTAATACATACAGTCAGTTTACAAACACTCATACAGCTCCATCCTAAGGTGTAATACATACAGTCATTTACAAACATCATACAGCTCCTCCTAAAGGTGTAATACATACAGTCAGTTTACAAACACTCATACAGCTCCGTCCTAAAGGTGTAATACATACAGTCAGTTTACAAACACTCATACAGCTCCATCCTAAAGATGTAACAGATACAGCCAGTTTACAAACAATCATACAGCTCCGTCCTAAAGGTGTAACAGATACAGCCAGTTTACAAACAATCATACAGCTCCGTCCTAAAGGTGTAACAAATACAGTCAGTTTACAAACACTCATACAGCTCAGTCCTAAAGATGTAACAGATACAGTCAGTTTACAAACACTCATACAGCTCCGTCCTAAAGGTGTAACAATACAGTCAGTTTACAAACACTCATACAGCTCCGTCCTAAAGGTGTAATACATACAGTCAGTTTACAAACACTCATACAGCTCCGTCCTAAAGGTGTAATATATACAGTCAGTTTACAAACACTCATACAGCTCCGTCCTAAAGGTGTAATACATACAGTCAGTTTACAAACACTCATACAGCTCCGTCCTAAAGGTGTAATACATACAGTCAGTTTACAAACACTCATACAGCTCCGTCCTAAAGGTGTAATACATACAGTCAGTTTACAAACACTCATACAGCTCCGTCCTAAAGGTGTAATACATACAGTCAGTTTACAAAAACTCACACAGCTCCGTCCTTAAAGTGTAATTCATACAGTCAGTTTACAAACACTCATACAGCTCCGTCCTAAAGGTGTAATACATACAGTCAGTTTACAAACACTCATACAGCTCCGTCCTAAAGGTGTAATACATACAGTCAGTTTACAAACACTCATACAGCTCCGTCCTAAAGGTGTAATACATACAGTCAGTTTACAAACACTCATACAGCTCCGTCCTAAAGGTGTAATACATACAGTCAGTTTACAAACACTCATACAGCTCCGTCCCAAAGGTGTAATACATACAGTCAGTTTACAAACACTCATACAGCTCCGTCCTAAAGGTGTAATACATACAGTCAGTTTACAAACACTCATACAGCTCAGTCCTAAAGGTGTAATACATACAGTCAGTTTACAAACACTCATACAACTCCGTCCTAAAGGTGTAACAAATACAGTCAGTTTACAAACACTCATACAGCTCCGTCCTAAAGGTGTAATACATACAGTCAGTTTACAAACACTCATACAGCTCAGTCCTAAAGGTGTAATATATACAGTCAGTTTACAAACACTCATACAGCTCCGTCCTAAAGGTGTAATACATACAGTCAGTTTACAAACACTCATACAGCTCCGTCCTAAAGGTGTAATACATACAGTCAGTTTACAAACACTCATACAGCTCCGTCCTAAAGGTGTAATACATACAGTCAGTTTACAAACACTCATACAGCTCCATCCTAAAGGTGTAATACATACAGTCAGTTTACAAACACTCATACAGCTCCGTCCTAAAGGTGTAATACATACAGTCAGTTTACAAACACTCATACAGCTCCGTCCTAAAGGTGTAACACATACAGTCAGTTTACAAACACTCATACAGCTCAGTCCTAAAGGTGTAATATATACAGTCAGTTTACAAACACTCATACAGCTCCGTCTTAAAGGTGTAACAGATACAGTCAGTTTACAAACACTCTTAAAGCTCCGTCCTAAAGGTGCAATACATACAGTCAGTTTACAAACACTCATACAGCTCCGTCCTAAAGGTGTAATACAGTCAGTTTACAAATTCAAACAGCTCCATCCTACAGGTGTAATACATACAGTCAGTTTACAAACACTCATACAGCTCCGTCCTAAAGGTGTAATACATACAGTCAGTTTACAAACACTCATACAGCTCCGTCCTAAAAGTGTAATACATACAGTCAGTTTACAAACACTCATACAGCTCCGTCCTAAAGGTGTTGTACATACAGTCAGTTTACAAACACTCATACAGCTCCGTCCTAAAGGTAATACATACAGTCAGTTTACAAACACTCATACAGCTCCGTCCTAAAGGTGTAATACATCAGTCAGTTTACAAACACTCATACAGCTCCGTCCTAAAGGTAATACATACAGTCAGTTTTACAAACACTCATACAGCTCCGTCCTAAAGGTGTTGTACATACAGTCAGTTTACAAACACTGATACAGCTCCGTCCTAAAGGTGTAATACATAAAGTCAGTTTACAAACACTCATACAGCTCCGTCCTAAAGGTGTAATACATACAGTCAGTTTACAAACACTCATACAGCTCCGTCCTAAAGGTGTAATACATACAGTCAGTTTACAAACACTCATACAGCTCCGTCCTAAAGGTGTAATACATACAGTCAGTTTACAAACACTCATACAGCTCCGTCCTAAAGGTGTTGTAATACATACAGTCAGTTTACAAACACTCATACAGCTCCGTCCTAAAGGTGTAATACATACAGTCAGTTTACAAACACTCATACAGCTCCGTCCTAAAGGTGAAATACATAAAGTCAGTTTACAAACACTCATACAGCTCCGTCCTTAAGATGAAACACATACAGTCAGTTTACAAACACTCATACAGCACTGTCCTACAGGTGTAATATATACAGTCAGTTTACAAACACTCATACAGCTCCGTCCTAAAGGTGTAATACATACAGTCAGTTTACAAACACTCATACAGCTCCGTCCTAAAGGTGTAATACATACAGTCAGTTTACAAACACTCATACAGCTCCGTCCTAAAGGTGTAATACATACAGTCAGTTTACAAACACTCATACAGCTCCGTCCTAAAGGTGTAATATATACAGTCAGTTTACAAACACTCATACAGCTCCGTCCTAAAGGTGTAATACATACAGTCAGTTTACAAAAACTCATACAGCTCCATCCTAAAGATGTAACAGATACAGCCAGTTTACAAACACTCATACAGCTCCGTCCTAAAGGTGTACCAAATACAGTCAGTTTACAAACACTCATACAGCTCCGTCCTAAAGGTGTAATACATACAGTCAGTTTACAAACACTCATACAGCTCAGTCCTAAAGGTGTAATATATACAGTCAGTTTACAAACACTCATACAGCTCCGTCCTAAAGGTGTAATACATACAGTCAGTTTACAAACACTCATACAGCTCCGTCCTAAAGGTGTAATACATACAGTCAGTTTACAAACACTCATACAGCTCAGTCCTAAAGGTGTAATATATACAGTCAGTTTACAAACACTCATACAGCTCCGTCCTAAAGGTGTAATACATACAGTCAGTTTACAAACACTCATACAGCTCCGTCCTAAAGGTAACAGATATAGTCAGTTTACAAACACTCATACAGCTCCGTCCTAAAGGTGTAATACATACAGTCAGTTTACAAACACTCATACAGCTCCGTCCTAAAGGTGTAATATATACAGTCAGTTTACAAACACTCATACAGCTCCGTCCTTAAGATGTAACACATACAGTCAGTTTACAAACACTCATACAGCTCTGTCCTACAGGTGTAATACATACAGTCAGTTTACAAACACTCATACAGCTCCGTCCTAAAGGTGTAATACATACAGTCAGTTTACAAACACTCATACAGCTCCGTCCTAAAGGTGTAATACATATACAGTCAGTTTACAAAAACTCATACAGCTCCATCCTAAAGATGTAACAGATACAGCCAGTTTACAAACACTCATACAGCTCCGTCCTAAAGGTGTACCAAATACAGTCAGTTTACAAACACTCATACAGCTCTGTCCTAAAGGTGTAATACATACAGTCAGTTTACAAACACTCATACAGCTCAGTCCTAAAGGTGTAATATATACAGTCAGTTTACAAACACTCATACAGCTCCGTCCTAAAGGTGTACCAAATACAGTCAGTTTACAAACACTCATACAGCTCCGTCCTAAAGGTGTAATACATACAGTCAGTTTACAAACACTCATACAGCTCCGTCCTAAAGGTGTAATACATACAGTCAGTTTACAAACACTCATACAGCTCCGTCCTAAAGGTGTAATACATACAGTCATCAGTTTACAAACACTCATACAGCTCCGTCCTAAAGGTGTAATACATACAGTCAGTTTACAAACACTCATACAGCTCCATCCTAAAGGTTTAATACATACAGTCAGTTTACAATCACTCATACAGCTCCGTCCTAAAGGTTTAATACATACAGTCAGTTTACAATCACTCATACAGCTCCGTCCTAAAGGTGTAATACATACAGTCAGTTTACAAACACTCATACAGCTCCGTCCTAAAGGTTTAATATATACAATCAGTTTACAAACATTGCTTCTACTTCATCTATATTACAGTAAAACTCTTCAAATAATTGAAATTCCACCAATAGGGCTATTTGGCCTAACACGTAATACCTGATAGCAGTTCTGCAGGACTAGTATCTGCAGTGGTGATGGAACATAATTGTTTGTAATCTTCTCGCTAAAATGACGTTAACGCGGTTATTACCTTTTTTGATGGAGAAATTACAGTGGCTTAGTCTTCTTATACCACACATTTTCCTGCCAAAGACTAACGAAAATGGAAAAAATAGGAACATGTTACTTAATATTTGAGGTTCTGAACACTGGAAAGTTTTGCTACATGTAAAATATATTTAAGAAATCCTATTGGGAGAACAGATTACTAGATACTAACTTTGATCTCTTTTTCGTCCTGAAGAAGGTGTTGAATAGGTACTTCATTCCCAGTTGGAGAGATTGTACAGAAATGGCAGTAAAATCTCTATTACCCTGACTTCTCTGTAAACAAAAACAACAACATTATGTTGTATTGAATATTTCAAAATAATACAAAAATGAGAGACAAATGCTGTACATGTGATTGGTTTAGACAATAATTGTATTAATATTGCATCATGAAACGGGATCATTTATATATCTTAACATTTTCAGGCTCTGAGATCATGAATGATCAGTTTCTGTTTTTGTAAGGATTGAATCCTTAAGATTTTGAGCAAAAAAAAACCAAAGCTAGTCAATTATAACATCAAACATTCTCCTAACAGTACCAAATATCTTAATTTAATCACAGACAAAAGACTGTATTGCTTACCGAGTACAAATCTACAAGTGTTTTGACAAATCTAAAGTATTCAACATTGTAGACATCTCGATTTTTGACGAATGTGAGATTTTCTCCCTGTATGACTTGGTGAATGCTGGCCGGCATTTGGTCTGTAAATATTCCTCGTCGTTCTCCCTTGTGGACGAGTTCTGTTAGCTCCATTAGACTGTCAGAATCGAGTCGTCCTTTCCTGAATTATCATTCAAATATATATAGAAAGGTAACCCAGTACCGTAAAAACTGGTATAATTTGCGCACCAGCGTAATTTGTGCAGATACTTTTTAGGGCTGAAAATGCTGAAAAAAATCTACTAACAGTATATTTTGCTCATCAAAAAATTTGGAAAAAAACGATGTCCAGGGAGTCCCGAAATCTATGTATGAAGGTGACAATTTCAATGCAAAATATTCCCCATAAATGCTTGACAACTTGCACAAAGAAGTCTTGTATTTAGAAGAAATAACATATTAAAACCGCATTGTGTTTGTTTTCTTTTATTAATTGGCCACCGTAACCTAAAACTAAAATATCTTGCAGATGTCCAAAACATCGGCGGTCTGGTCCGCCGCACTCCGTGCACATGTCAATGTTTTGAGATATTACACATGAACACTTATCAGGAATATTAGAAAAGATTAGAATCTATTTACTTGAAATTGTCACAATACGTAATTAGTGTGTTTGAGATCATTAACAATCAATAGCAATCAGCTAGCGGATACATAGTTTAGCTTGCAACAATCGCAGTGTGAGTAAACTCGCTACCTGTACGGTACCAGATTCAAGCTGATGGCTTATTATATTTAACAATACGGTTGAAAATGTCACTAACCTTGTAGCTTGTTAATTCTGCAGTAATAAAATTGCAAACCACTTATTGAAAGTCCTAAATATAGGTCAGTTTAGGCATCTTATAAATCCCAGTGTGTTTTGACTTTTTGCACACTGGCCTGCAGTCAGTCGGGCGGTTCCCTTACGTAGCATTGCTAGATTTGCTTTTGGAGTTTCATGTGCAATTTGACTAGAAATGTGAAGATTAATTATAATATCTTAAATAAAGACGTAATAGGACTTTAATCAAGTGAATGTTGATGCACTTTGAAGAATAAATTCTTTGATTTTAGGTAGATACAAATGCATTGTTGACGATATATAGATCAGTCAAGCTAACTAGCCATTCATTCACAGCTCGGCAAACCCAGTCACTGGTGATCATGCACAGGTGGCTGGCTGGCACTAATGTTTGTGTATACACACACACACTCTCTCTATAGACTCTCTCCCTTAAAAAAATACAGGTAAACTAGATTGACCCGGCCCAAGTCACTGATTGTGGCATTGTTTTTACAAATTTAATACCTTTTATCATATAAATAGGTTACCATAAACAAAGCAGTACCTCGACATTCATAGATCGTCAGACCCTCAGAATGGACAGATTTTTTCCCTGTAATTTTTTTAAATCGTCTCTATCAATGTATTTTGCGCACCCCCAACTTCATATTTTATTTTTGCACAGAAAAATTGCGCAAATTACACAAGTTTTTACGGTAAGCCATTCATACTCATTTAGAATCATGTACAGTAGCCATGCGATAATCCGAACAAACAACAGCCTGACAAACTCATAATCTGGACAGAAACATCAGGAAACCAATTTCATTACTGACAAATTAAATGGCATCCCAAAGTCTGGAAAATTGGAAATCTGGAACAGTTTGGACTTGATAAGCAAGTGTTCATATTATCAGAGGTCAACAATCAGAGAATTATCTAGAATGAGTTGTAAGAAGTGAAATTACCCACTTGTGAAATGTGAATACCTATATAATCTGAACGTAAATCAGGTACAACAGGATATGATCTTAACTATAATCTTACCCTAAGTCAGGGATAAGAGGAAAATATCTTAACTATAATCCTACCCCAAGTCAGGTACAACAGGAAAAGATCTTAACTATAATCATAACCCAAGTCAGGTACAAATGAAAAGATCTTAACTATAATCTTATCCCAAGTCAGGTACAAAAGAAAATATCTTAACTATAATCTTACCCCAAGTCAGGTACAACAGCAAAATGTCTTAACTATAATCTTACCCCAAGTCAGGGTCAACAGGAAAATATCTTAACTATAATGTTACCCCAAATCAGGTACAAAGGAAAATATCTTAACTACAATCCTACCCCAAGTCAGGTACAAAGGAAAAGATCTTAACTATAATCTTACCCCAAGTCAGGTACAACAGGAAAATATCTTAACTATAATCATAACCCAAGTCAGGTACAAATGAAAATATCTTAACTATAATCATAACCCAAGTCAGGTACAACAGGAAAATATCTTAACTATAATCATAACCCAAGTCAGGTACAAATGAAAATATCTTAACTATAATCTTACCCCAAGTCAGGTACAACAGGAAAATATCTTAACTATAATCTTACCCCAAGTCAGGTACAAAGGAAAATATCTTAACTATAATCATAACCCAAGTCAGGTACAAATGAAAATATCTTAACTATAATCTTACCCCAAGTCAGCTACAACAGGAAAATATCTTAACTATAATCTTACCCCAAGTCAGGTACAACAGGAAAATATCTTAACTATAATCATAACCCAAGTCAGCTACAAAGGAAAATATCTTAACTATAATCTTACCCCAAGTCAGGTACAACAGGAAAATATCTTAACTATAATCTTACCCCAAGTCAGGGACAACTCGTTTGATGATCTTTGTTTTCTTGGCAGAACTTGGATTTTTTGGTTCCTGTACTTTTTCATAAAACAGCATGTATCCATTCCAATACCGAACACGGTCATCAGGGTAGCTTGACGCTAAAATAACATCCAATGGGGCAATAACATTTACTACAGTTGATAACATAGTCCAGCAATTGATTATTCTAATATTCCAAAGATGATAAAGACAGTTAGTTTTATTTCAAAAGTTGAGATTTGCTCTAAGATTCTTCTGTCATACTGAATGTGTGTAACATCCCTTACAATGACAATCTACAAGTAAGAAAGACATCTTTGTCACATGTAATATTTCACCTTATCCTTATCATGGTCAAACTTAACTTACACAAAAAACTGACCCTTGTCTAATCTAGATCCCTGTCAGAACTGACCCTTGTCTAATCCACATCCCTGTCAGAACTGACCCTTGTCTAATCCACATCCCTGTCAGAACTGACCCTTGTCTAATATGGATCCCTGTATATTGTGTAACTTGTCAGAACTGATCCTTGTCTAATCCAGATCCCTGTATATTGTGTAACATGTCAAAACTGATAATTGTCTTATCCAGATCTCTGTTTATTGTATAACTTGTCAGAACTGATCCTTGTCTAATCCGGATCTCTGTATATTGTATAACTTGTCAGAACTGATCCTTGTCTAATCCAGATCCCTGTATATTGTGTAACATGTCAAAACTGATAATTGTCTTATCCAGATCTCTGTTTATTGTATAACTTGTCAGAACTGATCCTTGTCTAATCCGGATCTCTGTATATTGTGTAACTTGTCAGAACTCACCCTTGTCTAATCCAGATCTCTGTATATTGTGTAACTTGTCAGAACTGACCCTTGTTTAATCCAGATCCCTGTATATTGTGTAACTTGTCAGAACTGATCCTTGTCTAATCCAGATCCCTGTATATTGTGTAACTTGTCAGAACTGACCCTTGTCTAATCCAGATCTCTGTATATTGTATAACTTGTCAGAACTGATCCTTGTCTAATCCAGATCCCTGTCAGAACTAATCCTTGTCTAATCCAGATCCCTGTATATTGTATAACTTGTCAGAACTGATCCTTGTCTAATCCAGATCCCTGTATATTGTATAACTTGTCAGAACTGATCCCTGTATAATCCAGATCCCTGTATATTGTATAACTTGTCAGAACTGATCCTTGTCTAATCCAGATCCCTGTCAGAACTGATCCTTGTCTAATCCAGATCCCTGTATATTGTATAACTTGTCAGAACTGACCCTTGTCTAATCCAGATCTCTGTATATTGTATAACTTGTCAGAACTGATCCTTGTCTAATCCAGATCCCTGTATATTGTATAACTTGTCAGAACTGATCCCTGTCTAATCCAGATCCCTGTATATTGTATAACTTGTCAGAACTGATCCCTGTCTAATCCGGATCCCTGTATATTGTATAACTTGTCAGAACTGACCTTTGTCTAATCCAGATCTCTGTATATTGTATAACTTGTCAGAACTGATCCCTGTCTAATCCGGATCCCTGTATATTGTATAACTTGTCAGAACTGATCCCTGTCTAATCCGGATCCCTGTATATTGTATAACTTGTCAGAACTGATCCCTGTCTAATCCAGATCTCTGTATATTGTATAACTTGTCAGAACTGATCCTTGTCTAATCCAGATCTCTGTTTATTGTATAACTTGTCAGAACTGACCCTTGTTTAATCCAGATTCCTGTTAGAACTGATCCTTGTCTAATCCAGATCTCTGTATATTGTATAACTTGTCAGAACTGATCCTTGTCTAATCCAGATCTCTGTATATTGTGTAACTTGTCAGAACTGATCCTTGTCTAATCCAGATCCCTGTATATTGTATAACTTGTCAGAACTGATCCTTGTCTAATCTGGATCCCTGTATATTGTATAACTTGTCAGAACTGATCCCTGTCTAATCCAGATCCCTGTATATTGTATAACTTGTCAGAACTGATCCCTGTCTAATCCGGATCCCTGTATATTGTATAACTTGTCAGAACTGACCTTTGTCTAATCCAGATCTCTGTATATTGTATAACTTGTCAGAACTGATCCCTGTCTAATCCGGATCCCTGTATATTGTATAACTTGTCAGAACTGATCCCTGTCTAATCCGGATCCCTGTATATTGTATAACTTGTCAGAACTGATCCCTGTCTAATCCAGATCTCTGTATATTGTATAACTTGTCAGAACTGATAATTGTCTTATCCAGATCTCTGTTTATTGTATAACTTGTCAGAACTGACCCTTGTTTAATCCAGATTCCTGTTAGAACTGATCCTTGTCTAATCCAGATCTCTGTATATTGTATAACTTGTCAGAACTGATCCTTGTCTAATCTGGATCCCTGTATATTGTATAACTTGTCAGAACTGATCCCTGTCTAATCCAGATCCCTGTATATTGTATAACTTGTCAGAACTGATCCCTGTCTAATCCAGATCCCTGTATATTGTATAACTTGTCAGAACTGATCCTTGTCTAATCCAGATCCCTGTATATTGTATAACTTGTCAGAACTGATCCCTGTCTAATCCAGATCCCTGTATATTGTATAACTTGTCAGAACTGATCCTTGTCTAATCCAGATCCCTGTATATTGTATAACTTGTCAGAACTGATCCTTGTCTACTCTGGATCCCTGTATATTGTATAACTTGTCAGAACTGATCCTTGTCTAATCCAGATCTCTGTATATTTTGTAACTTGTCAGAACTGACCCTTGTCTTATCCAGATCTCTGTATATTGTATAACTTGTCAGAACTGATCCTTGTCTAATCCAGATCCCTGTCAGAACTAATCCTTGTCTAATCCAGATCCCTGTATATTGTATAACTTGTCAGAACTGACCCTTGTCTAATCCAGATCCCTGTATATTGTATAACTTGTCAGAACTGACCCTTGTCTAATCCAGATCTCTGTATATTGTATAACTTGTCAGAACTGATCCTTGTCTAATCCGAATCCCTGTATATTGTGTAACTTGTCAGAACTGATCCTTGTCTAATCCAGATCCCTGTCAGAACTGACCCTTGTCTAATCCCTGTATATTTGGGGGGATCAGTATAACATTTTACTGCTGGTCCTTGTGACATATGGTTTAGTCAAGTCTTACTGTAGATTTTAACTCAACTGTAGAACTTACAGGATTCATATACTTTAGCTTTGTACGTCCCACCGAAACATTCCGCCTCTAGTGTCTCGTCTGTCATCTCGCACTCCTCCACGATCGTGTCGTTGAACTTGTACCACTTGCCCTTATTTGGATTGTCCATCACCGTACCCCTGTAACAACAGAAAAAGAAAAGTTAGATCGGGGTTTTGGATTTTTTCTGATTATCTTGAGAAAATTTGAGGCTTTCCATTTTCCCTGTGAGGATTATTCATGGTTAGCTTAATGTAAAGTCTTTCTATTAATGTGGGGGAAAAAATCATTAGAAGCAATGAAAAAAAATGACATATCTATAAATCCAACATTTGATGTAAAACACTAATGACACCTGTGAATGTCTAATCAAGCATATGTTATCTGTCCTTTCTATGTACATAAGGCCTCAAGTCCAATAGTTCCCTGAGGGTATGTGTTTGACTCCCAAAGAAAATCATATTTGAAGCACATGTCTATTTGTAACATGTTCTGACTCAGATTTCTGTGAAAATTTTATTTGACTTCTGAATCTGCTAAAAGTCAAGGATCAATTGGATACTCTGATGAAGAAGTACATGATAAAGACTGGAAGTTCTTCTAAAATTTAAAGTCTTACCTTCTGTCTTTGATAAACGAGTAGTAGTGCCCAGCGTTGGCCTGCCCGCTGTGGACTACAACTCCCACTAACTCGTAGTTTATTTGTTTAGACTCCACTGGGGAACTCTCCACCACTTCTGATAGCCGATCATCTAATGAGGAAGTTGTCTCCCCTGATTCTGACTCGGAGCTGCTCTCCGCGTTTTCTGTCACCTCTTCTCGTCTTGCCATTCCTTCTGTTGTATATGGCTCCATGTCTAACACCCACGGAAACTGTTTAACAAATTCCGAAGGTAACCATTTACAACAGATTCATGGATATAACATAGTAATTTCCATTCCCGTCGAGGTTTCTATAAGACATATATAACGTGTGTATAATGAACTATACTTCTAACCAAATTATTTCGTTATAACTGTGTTTTACTGTAACAGTAAGTCTTACTGCATATTACCTTGAAATAATCATCAAATTTGAGCGCCCTGTTAGCTTCCCAGTCGTAGCCGAATCTCTTTAGTTGGATACACAGTAAGGGTGGTAATGTCTTTATACACATCCTCTTTATCGTGTTTCTCTACAAATAAATTATCACTATCAATTAATTAATTATGACAAACAGAAATTTACATTCAAAATGAATCTATGAAATAACTTGACTTCATTCCTAGGAGTTATGTCAAGAATGTTTAGAGAGTATTTTTTTTTTTTTTTAGTTCTACGTGCTATTAACAGGGTCATGTAAGGATGTGCCAGGTTTGCTGGTGGAGCAAAGCAGGAGTACACGGAGAAAACCATCGACCAGCGATCAGTACCTGGCAAATAACCCACATGGGATTCAAACTCATGACTCAGAGTTGGAGGGCTCGAGTTAATATGTCGGGACATCTTAACCACTCGACCATGGCAGCCAGAGAGTAAAATATAAAGCTTTAAGTGAATATAGCTTGTAAAGACACCGGACCTTATGTGAATATACAAAAGTCCTTGTACTTGTAAAGACACCGGATCTTATGTGAATATACAAAAGTCCTTGTACTTGTAAAGACACCGGATCTTATGTGAATATACAAAAGTCCTTGTACTTGTAAAGACACCGGATCTTATGTGAATATACAAAAGTCCTTGTACTTGTAAAGACACCGGATCTTATGTGAATATACAAAAGTCCTTGTACTTGTAAAGACACCGGATCTTATGTGAATATACAAAAGTCCTTGTACTTGTAAAGACACCGGACCTTATGTGAATATACAAAAGTCCTTGTACTTGTAATGTTACTCACCTTTTCTCCGCACTTCTCACAGAAGTAGGCATTGTCGCCCTCTAACAGCTCTCCATGGACAAACTGATCTAGAGAATCCTGTAATGTGGCATTCTTCACAGTCAAGTTTAATGCGAAAAATGACTCTTCCCTCTCATACCTGAACAAAATTAATAAATATAAGGAAAAATTTAAAGTATAATATCTTAATTTACAAACACAATCTAGTCAGTATTTCATGTTACAAAGAACAAAAATATCTATTTCAATGCAACTTCTCAGGCCCAACCCCTATGTATCATTTAAGCATTGAACGTCTTTCAGTTGGCATTCATAGCAAATATGAATGCCAACTTGACAGAGGCAAAATCCATGAAGCGCGCTAGCTCTTCATGTTGAATTTGCTTCTGTCCAGTTGGCATTCATATTGGCTATGAATCCCAACTGAGAGACGTTCAATGCTTATATTTACATTTGGCTATAATATTATGTTGAAATACTAAAGGATTTTGAATCTATAATGAATAAATCAATCGTTATTGTCAAGGATGGAACAGCCATTTGAACAGCCGTCTTCCATTCGCTGGAAGGACGTCATCATAAACGATTGGAGTTCATAGTCTATATCACTGCAAACTGCACTTGGTAAGGTTACATATCGGGACTGCAGTGAAAATGTAAATATTACCTAAATGAACTTTCAAGCTTTCCACCCAAAAAGGGTGTCCCCACATCCCTATAAGTGAACCTCCCCTTTCTGAGACCTTAATTTCATTTTACTTGAATTAAATGAAGACTAAAACTATGTAGATTTCTCTATATGATTTCTTTTGAATATTGATTAATTTCTTTCTTTGTGCATTATGTTTTAATTTATGCATAGTTATGTGAAAGTTTAGTTCAAATTTGGTCCAATTAAGCACCATCTTTTTCCAATATGAATCACCTGAGTGCTCATTGGGTTGAATACAGTAATTGAACTAATTCTATTGTATCAGATCAAACAGCAAGATAACATTATTTCACTACTATGTTGCATTTATTGTCCAAAAGCACCTTTTTATTTTTCTTACTTCAGTAGTATTATATATAGCCAAATGTTTGTTTTGAATTCCCTAGAGTAAGACAGGTTTATCCACCTTGACCTTCAGTATAAGAGTGTGTACTGACCTTGACCTTCAGTATAGGGGTGTGTACTGACCTTGACCTTCAGTATAGGGGTGTGTACAGACCTTGACCTTCAGTATAGGGGTGTATACTGACCTTGACCTTCAGTTACACTAGAAGAGTACATGTATAGGGGTGTGTACTGACCTTGACCTTCAGTTACACTAGCAGAGTATATGTGTACTGACCTTGACCTTCAGTTACACTAGAAGAGTACATGTATACAGGTGTGTAATGACCTTGACCTTCAGTATAGGGGTGTGTACTGACCTTGACCTTCAGTATAGGGGTGTGTACAGACCTTGACCTTCAGTATAGGGGGGTGTACTGATCTTGACCTTCAGTATAGGGAGTGTGTACTGACCTTGACCTTCAGTATAGGGGTGTATACTGACCTTGACCTTCAGTTACATTAGAAGAGTACATGTATAGGGGTGTGTACTGACCTTGACCTTCAGTTACACTAGCAGAGTATATGTGTACTGACCTTGACCTTCAGTTACACTAGAAGAGTACATGTATACAGGTGTGTAATGACCTTGACCTTCAGTTACACTAGAAGAGTACATGTACAGGAGTGTGTACTGACCTTGACCTTCAGTTACACTAGAAGAGTACATGTATATGGGTGTGTACTTACCTTGACCTTTAGTTACACTAGAAGAGTACATGTATTGGGGGGTGTTCTGACCTTGACCTTCAGTTACACTAAAAGAGTACATGTAAAGGGGTGTGTACTGACCTTGACCTTCAGCTACACTAGAAGAGTACATATATAGGGTTGTGTCTTCAGGGGTGTGTACTGACCTTGACCTTCAGTTACACTAGCAGAGTACATGTGTACTGACCTTGATCTTCAGTTACACTAGAAGAGTACATGTATAGGGGAGTGTACTTACCTTGACCTTCAGTTGCACTAGAAGAGTACATGTATAGGGGTGTGTACGGCCTTGACCTTCAGTTACACTAGCAGAGTACATGTGTACTGACCTTGACCTTCAGTTACACTAGAAGAGTACATGTATAGGAGTGTGTACTGACCTTGACCTTCAGTTACACTATAAGAGTACATGTATAGGGGTGTGTACTGTCCTTGACCTTAAGTTACACTAGAAGAGTACATGTATTGGGGGGGGGTGTACTGACCTTGATCTTTAGTTACACTAGAAGAGTACATGTATAGGAGTGTGTACTGACCTTTACCTTCAGTTACACTAGAAGAGTACATGTATAGGGGTGTGTACTTACCTTGACCTTCAGTTGCACTAGAAGAGTACATGTGTACTTGCCTTGACCTTCAGTTACACTAGAAGAGTACATGTATAGGGGTGTGTACTGACCTTGACCTTTAGTAACACTAGAAAAGTATATGTATTGGGGGGTGTACTGACCTTGACCTTTAGTTACACTACAAGAGTACATGTATAGGGGGTGTGTACTGACCTTAACCTTTAGTTACACTAGAAGAGTACATGTATTGGGGGGTGTACTGACCTTGACCTTCAGTTACACTAGAAGAGTACATGTATAGGGGTGTGTACTGACCTTGACCTTCAGTTACACTAGAAGAGTACATGTATAGGGGTGTGTACTGACCTTGACCTTCAGTTACACTAGCAGAGTACATGTGTACTGACCTTGACCTTCAGTTACACTAGAAGAGTACATGTATAGGAGTGTGTACTGACCTTGACCTTCAGTTACACTATAAGAGTACATGTATAGGGGTGTGTACTGTCCTTGACCTTAAGTTACACTAGAAGAGTACATGTATTGGGGGGTGTACTGACCTTGACCTTTAGTTACACTAGAAGAGTACATGTATAGGGGTGTGTACTGACCTTGACCTTCAGTTACACTAGAAGAGTACATGTATAGGGGTGTGTACTTACCTTGACCTTCAGTTGCACTAGAAGAGTACATGTGTACTTGCCTTGACCTTCAGTTACACTAGAAGAGTACATGTATAGGGGTGTGTACTGACCTTGACCTTTAGTTACACTAGAAAAGTATATGTATTGGGGGGTGTACTGACCTTGACCTTTAGTTACACTACAAGAGTACATGTATAGGGGGTGTGTACTGACCTTAACCTTTAGTTACACTAGAAGAGTACATGTATTGGGGGGTGTACTGACCTTGACCTTCAGTTACACTAGAAGAGTACATGTATAGGGGTGTGTACTGACCTTGACCTTCAGTTACACTAGAAAAGTACATGTATAGGGGTGTGTACTGACCTTGACCCTCAGTTACACTAAAAGAGTACATGTATAGGGGTGTGTACTGACCTTGACCTTTAGTTACACTAGAAGAGTACATGTATTGGGGGTTGTACTGACCTTGACCTTCAGTTACACTAGAAGAGTACATGTATAGGGGTGTGTACTGACCTTGACCTTTAGTTACACTAGAAAAGTATATGTATTGGGGGGTGTACTGACCTTGACCTTTAGTTACACTACAAGAGTACATGTATAGGGGGTGTGTACTGACCTTAACCTTTAGTTACACTAGAAGAGTACATGTATTGGGGGGTGTACTGACCTTGACCTTCAGTTACACTAGAAGTGTACATGTATAGGGGTGTGTACTGACCTTGACCTTCAGTTACACTAGAAGAGTACATGTATAGGGGTATGTACTTACCTTGACCTTCAGTTGCACTAGAAGAGTACATGTGTACTTGCCTTGACCTTCAGTTACACTAGAAGAGTACATGTATAGGGGTGTGAACCTTGACCTTCAGTTACACTAGAAGTGTACATGTATAGGGGTGTGTTCTGACCTTGACCTTTAGTTACACTATAAGAGTACATGTATAGGAGTGTGTACTGACGTTGACCTTCAGTTACACTATAAGAGTACATGTATAGGGGTGTGTACTGTCCTTGACCTTAAGTTACACTAGAAGAGTACATGTATTGGGGGGTGTACTGACCTTGACCTTTAGTTACACTAGAAGAGTACATGTATAGGGGTGTGTACTGACCTTTACCTTCAGTTACACTAGAAGAGTACATGTATAGGGGGTGTGTACTTACCTTGACCTTCAGTTGCACGAGAAGAGTACATGTGTACTTGCCTTGACCTTCAGTTACACTAGAAGAGTACATGTATAGGGGTGTGTACTGACCTTGACCTTTAGTTACACTAGAAAAGTACATGTATTGGGGTGTGTACTGACCTTGACCCTCAGTTACACTAGAAGAGTACATGTATAGGGGTGTGTACTGACCTTGACCTTTAGTTACACTAGAAGAGTACATGTATTGGGGGTTGTACTGACCTTGACCTTCAGTTACACTAGAAGAGTACATGTATAGGGGTGTGTACTGACCTTGACCTTCAGTTACACTAGAAAAGTACATGTATAGGGGTGTGTACTGACCTTGACCCTCAGTTACACTAGAAGAGTACATGTATAGGGGTGTGTACTGACCTTGACCTTTAGTTACACTAGAAGAGTACATGTATTGGGGGTTGTACTGACCTTGACCTTCAGTTACACTAGAAGAGTACATGTATAGGGGTGTGTACTGACCTTGACCTTTAGTTACACTAGAAAAGTATATGTATTGGGGGGTGTACTGACCTTGACCTTTAGTTACACTACAAGAGTACATGTATAGGGGGTGTGTACTGACCTTAACCTTTAGTTACACTAGAAGAGTACATGTATTGGGGGGTGTACTGACCTTGACCTTCAGTTACACTAGAAGAGTACATGTATAGGGGTGTGTACTGACCTTGACCTTTAGTTACACTAGAAAAGTATATGTATAGGGGTGTGTACTGACCTTGACCCTCAGTTACACTAGAAGAGTACATGTATAGGGGTGTGTACTGACCTTGACCTTTAGTTACACTAGAAGAGTACATGTATTGGGGGGTGTACTGACCTTGACCTTTAGTTACACTAGAAGAGTACATGTATAGGGGTGTGTACTGACCTTGACCTTCAGTTACACTAGAAGAGTACATGTATAGGGGTGTGTACTGACCTTGACCTTCAGTTACACTAGAAGAGTACATGTATAGGGGTGTGTACTGACCTTGACCTTCAGTTACACTAGAAGAGTACATGTATAGGGGTGTGTACTGACCTTGACCTTTAGTTACACTAGAAGAGTACATGTATTGGGGGTTGTACTGACCTTGACCTTCAGTTACACTAGAAGAGTACATGTATAGGGGTGTGTACTGACCTTGACCTTCAGTTACACTAGAAGAGTACATGTATAGGGGTGTGTACTGACCTTGACCTTCAGTTACTAAAGAGAGTACATGTGTACTTGCCTTGACCTTCATTTACACTAGAAGAGTACATGTATGGGGGTGTGTACTGACCTTGACCTTCAGTTACACTAGAAGAGTACATGTATAGGGGTGTGTACTGACCTTGACCTTGTACACTAAAATACATGTAGTGACTACTTGACCTTCAGTTACACTAGAAGAGTACATGTATAGGGGTGTGTACTGACCTTGACCTTCAGTTACACTAGAAGAGTACATGTATAGGGGTGTGTACTGACCTTGACCTTCAGTTACACTAGAAGAGTACATGTATAGGGGTGTGTACTGACCTTGACCTTCAGTTACACTAGAAGAGTACATGTATAGGGGTGTGTACTGACCTTGACCTTCAGTTACACTAGAAGAGTACATGTATAGGGGTGTGTACTGACCTTGACCTTCAGTTACACTAGAAGAGTACATGTATGGGGGTGTGTACTGACCTTGACCTTTAGTTACACTAGAAAAGTACATGTATTGGGGGGTGTACTGACCTTGACCTTCAGTTACACTAGAAGAGTACATGTATAGGGGTGTGTACTGACCTTGACCTTCAGTTACACTAGAAGAGTACATGTATAGGGGTGTGTACTGACCTTGACCCTCAGTTACACTAGAAGAGTACATGTATAGGGGTGTGTACTGACCTTGACCTTTAGTTACACTAGAAGAGTACATGTATTGGGGGTTGTACTGACCTTGACCTTCAGTTACACTAGAAGAGTACATGTATAGGGGTGTGTACTGACCTTGACCTTCAACTACACTATAAGAGTACATGTATAGGGGTGTGTACTGACCTTGACCTTCAGTTACACTAGAAGAGTACATGTATAGGGGTGTGTACTGACCTTGACCTTCAGTTACACTAGAAGAGTACATGTATAGGGGTGTGTACTGACCTTGACCTTCAGTTACACTAGAAGAGTACATGTATAGGGGTGTGTACTGACCTTGACCTTCAGTTACACTAGAAGAGTACATGTATAGGGGTGTGTACTGACCTTGACCTTCAGTTACACTAGAAGAGTACATGTATAGGGGTGTGTACTGACCTTGACCTTCAGTTACACTAGAAGAGTACATGTATTAGGGGGTGTGTACTGACCTTGACCTTCAGTTACACTAGAAGAGTACATGTATAGGGGGTGTGTACTGACCTTGACCTTCAGTTACACTAGAAGAGTACATGTTATGGGGTGTGTACTGACCTTGACCTTCAGTTACACTAGAAGAGTACATGTATAGGGGTGTGTACTGACCTTGACCTTCAGTTACACTAGAAGAGTACATGTATAGGGGTGTGTACTGACCTTGACCTTCAGTTACACTAGAAGAGTACATGTATAGGGGGTGTGTACTGACCTTGACCTTTCAGTTACACTAGAAGAGTACATGTATGGGGTGTGTACTGACCTTGACCTTCAGTTACACTAGAAGAGTACATGTATAGGGGTGTGTACTGACCTTGACCTTCAGTTACACTAGAAGAGTACATGTATAGGGGTGTGTACTGACCTTGACCTTCAGTTACACTAGAAGAGTACATGTATAGGGGTGTGTACTGACCTTGACCTTCAGTTACACTAGAAGAGTACATGTATAGGGGTGTGTACTGACCTTGACCTTCAGTTACACTAGAAGAGTACATGTATAGGGGTGTGTACTGACCTTGACCTTCAGTTACACTAGAAGAGTACATGTATAGGGGGTGTGTACTGACCTTGACCTTCAGTTACACTAGAAGAGTACATGTATAGGGGTGTGTACTGACCTTGACCTTCAGTTACACTAGAAGAGTACATGTATTGGGGGTGTGTACTGACCTTGACCTTCAGTTACACTAAGAGTACATGTATAGGGGGTGTGTACTGACCTTGACCTTTAGTTACACTAGAAGAGTACATGTATAGGGGTGTGTACTGACCTTGACCTTCAGTTACACTAGAAGAGTACATGTATAGGGGTGTGTACTGACCTTGACCTTCAGTTACACTAGAAGAGTACATGTATAGGGGGTGTGTACTGACCTTGACCTTCAGTTACACTAAAGAGTACATGTATAGGGGTGTGTACTGACCTTGACCTTTAGTTACACTAGAAGAGTACATGTATTGGGGGTTGTACTGACCTTGACCTTCAGTTACACTAGAAGAGTACATGTATAGGGGTGTGTACTGACCTTGACCTTTAGTTACACTAGAAAAGTACATGTATTGGGGGTGTACTGACCTTGACCTTTAGTTACACTACAAGAGTACATGTATAGGGGGTGTGTACTGACCTTAACCTTTAGTTACACTAGAAGAGTACATGTATTGGGGGGTGTACTGACCTTGACCTTCAGTTACACTAGAAGAGTACATGTATAGGGGTGTGTACTGACCTTGACCTTCAGTTACACTAGAAAAGTACATGTATAGGGGTGTGTACTGACCTTGACCCTCAGTTACACTAGAAGAGTACATGTATAGGGGTGTGTACTGACCTTGACCTTTAGTTACACTAGAAGAGTACATGTATTGGGGGTTGTACTGACCTTGACCTTCAGTTACATAGAAGAGTACATGTATAGGGGTGTGTACTGACCTTGACCTTCAGTTACACTAGAAGAGTACATGTATAGGGGTGTGTACTGACCTTGACCTTCAGTTACACTAGAAGAGTACATGTATAGGGGTGTGTACTGACCTTGACCTTTAGTTACACTAGAAGAGTACATGTATAGGGGGTGTGTACTGACCTTGACCTTCAGTTACACTAGAAGAGTACATGTATAGGGGTGTGTACTGACCTTGACCTTCAGTTACACTAGAAGAGTACATGTATAGGGGTGTGTACTGACCTTGACCTTCAGTTACACTAGAAAAGTACATGTATAGGGGGTGTGTACTGACCTTGACCTTCAGTTACACTAGAAGAGTACATGTATAGGGGTGTGTACTGACCTTGACCTTCAGTTACACTAGAAGAGTACATGTATAGGGGTGTGTACTGACCTTGACCTTCAGTTACACTGAGAAGAGTACATGTATAGGGGTGTGTGTACTGACCTTGACCTTCAAGTTACACTAGAAGAGTACATGTATAGGGGTGTGTACTGACCTTGACCTTCAGTTACACTAGAAAAGTACATGTATAGGGGTGTGTACTGACCTTGACCTTCAGTTACACTAGAAAAGTACATGTATAGGGGTGTGTACTGACCTTGACCCTCAGTTACACTAGAAGAGTACATGTATAGGGGTGTGTACTGACCTTGACCTTTAGTTACACTAGAAGAGTACATGTATTGGGGGTTGTACTGACCTTGACCTTCAGTTACACTAGAAGAGTACATGTATAGGGGTGTGTACTGACCTTGACCTTCAACTACACTATAAGAGTACATGTATAGGGGTGTGTACTGACCTTGACCTTCAGTTGCACTAGAAGAGTACATGTGTACTTGCCTTGACCTTCATTTACACTAGAAGAGTACATGTATAGGGGTGTGAACCTTGACCTTCAGTTACACTAGAAGTGTACATGTATAGGGGTGTGTACTGACCTTGACCTTCAGTTACACTAGAAGAGTACATGTATAGGGGTATGTACTTACCTTGACCTTCAGTTGCACTAGAAGAGTACATGTGTACTTGCCTTGACCTTCAGTTACACTAGAAGAGTACATGTATAGGGGTGTGAACCTTGACCTTCAGTTACACTAGAAGTGTACATGTATAGGGGTGTGTTCTGACCTTGACCTTTAGTTACACTAGAAGAATACATGTGTACTTGCCTATGTGGACAATCTTTACAAATCTTTTGATCAGAAAAGATGCCTTCAAATTTGGACTTGAAAAGTTCTTGTTTTCCGCTTTTCTGAAATCAGAATTCAAGTGTATATTTTAAAGTTGGACAAATACTAGTAAAACATTCAAAGTGTTTCAGACCACCATATAAAGCTATCAATGAAATATCATAATTGACTACAAATATGAAAGGTAAAGCTTTAAAGATGTTCCACTGCTGACAGAACAAAAACAATACTCATCATTTGAACAATTTTGTTTGATTGTGTATATATATATATACATATATGTCTTCTTAACACAACAAGAGGCCCATGGGCCTTAACGGTCACCTGAGTTAGAATATATAATGAAACAAATTAAAGACATATAAACACTAAATGCTGGGTCTTGAAGTTGGTAAGTGATTTATAAATTTGACTTTTTAGACTATGAAGTGTATTTGCTTCCATCAAACCTGTGAACTTAGAGGTATTTTTTGAAATTTTAATCATTTTGACCCTGTTTGGTCCTGCCCCTCTGGTCCCCCAGGGGGTCATCAAGGACGGATATGGATGTTAAAATGCTATATTTTAGGCTAATAATTCTAATCAAGTTTGACTAATTTCCTGGATAAATAATGTTCACAAATATGTTTTTCCTATATAAACTAAAGTAAACTTGAACCCTCCCCAGGGGGTAACGTGAGACCCCAAGGTCATATAATTCACAATTTTTATAAAACACCTTAAGACCTTTCCATCTATAATTATTTGATTCTACTATATCCAGAATTTTAGAAGATTTTTCAAGTTTTAGCCTATTTGACCCTTTTTTAGCCCCGACCCTCCGCCCCCAGGGGGTCGGCCAGGACCAATGTGGATATGATATTAAAATGCTATCTCAGGCTAATAATTCTAACCAAGTTTGATTCATTTCCTATGAAAATTGAGCAAAAAATGCTCATTAATGTGTTTTCCCTATATGAACCATAGTAAACTTGACCCCCTCTCCCATGCGAGACCCCAGGGTCATATAATTCACAATTTTTGTAAAGGACCTTAAGACCTTTCTATTTATGAAAAGTATTTGATTCTACCATTTCCAGAATTTCAGAAGAAGATTCTTGATTTTTGAAGTTTTAGCCTATTTGACCCTTTTTTAGCCCAGCCCCTCTGCCCCCAGGGGGTCGGCCAGGACCAATGTGGATATGAAATTAAAATGCTATATCAGGCTAATAATTCTAACCAAGTTCGACTAGTTTCCAATGAAAATTGAGCAAAACATGCTCATAAATGTGTTTTCCCTATAAAAACTATAGTAAACTTGACCTCCTCCCCAGGGGGAAACGTGATACCCTAGGGTCATATAATTCACAATTTTTGTAAAGGACCTTAAGACCTTTCTATTTATGAAAAGTATTTGATTCTACCATTTCCAGAATTTCAGAAGAAGATTTTTGATTTTTGAAGTTTTAGCCTATTTGACCCTTTTGTAGCCCAGCCCCTCTGCCCCCAGGGGGTCGGCCAGGACCAATGTGGATATGAAATTAAAATGCTATATCAGGCTAATAATTCTAACCAAGTTCGACTAGTTTCCAATGAAAATTGAGCAAAACATGCTCATAAATGTGTTTTCCCTATAAAAACTATAGTAAACTTGACCTCCTCCCCAGGGGGAAACGTGATACCCTAGGGTCATATAATTCACAATTTTTGTAAAGGACCTTAAGACCTTTCTATTTATGAAAAGTATTTGATTCTACCATTTCCAGAATTTCAGAAGAAGATTTTTGAAGTTTTAGCCTATTTGACCCTTTTTTAGCCCGGCCCCTCTGCCCCCAGGGGGTCAGCCAGGACCAATGTGGATATGATATTAAAATGCTATATCAGGCTAATAATTCTAACCAAGTTTGACTAGTTTCCAATGAAAATTGAGCAAAACATGCTCATAAATGTGTTTTCCCTATAAAAACTATAGTAAACTTAACCTCCTCCCCAGGGGGAAACGTGACACCCTAGGGTCATATAATTCACAATTTTTGTAAAGGACCTTAAGACCTTTCTATTTATGAAAAGTTTTTGATTCTACCATTTCCAGAATTTCAGAAGAAGATTTTTGAAGTTTTAACCTATTTGACCCCTTTTGACCCCGCCCCTAAGGCCCTTGGGGGTCAGTCATAGAAAATTTGCTAATAGGATTAAATGGCCATCTCATACTGATAATTCTGATAACATTTGACTCATTTCCTATTACAAATGACCAAATAATACTCAACAAGAGGCCCAAGAGGTCTTGACGGTCACCTGTGTGCTGCTACAGAAAAGCATTGCAAAGTTGGTTCAAATCTGTAAAAAGTATTTACGAATTCGAATCAATTTTAAAGTTGAACCTTTTAGAATTTTTATTTTTTGTTTTTCATTTTGATAGTGTTATGTTACCAAACCTTATGCTTAAATTCCAACAAAACCAAACAAGAAGTCAGTCATGCAGTGTCAGTGATTTTATAAATTTCACTTTTTAATCTAAGAAGATTATTTGGTTCCATCAAATCTGTGAATTCAGAAGAAGATTTTTGAAGTTATAGCCTATTTGATCCCTTTTGGCCCCGCCCCTCTGGCCCATTGGGGTCGGCCAGGCCAGGACAAATATGGATATGGTGTTAAAATGTTATTTCAGGCTAATAATTCTAACCCAGTTTAACTAATTTCCTATGAAAACAAAGCAAATAATGTTCATAAATGTGTTTTTCCTATATAAACTATAGTAAATATGACGCCCTACCCAGGGGAAAATCTGAGATCCCAGGGCGATGAAATTCACAATTTTTGTAAAGGGCCTTAAGACCTTCCAATCTATGAAGAGTATCAGGTTTTATCAAATCTGTGAATTCAGAAGAAGATTTTTGAAGTTTTAGCCTATTTGACCCTTTTTTGGCCCCGCCCCTAAGGCCCCTGGGGGTCGGCCAGGACCAATATGGATATGACGATAAAATGCTATCTCAGGCTAAACATTCTAACCCAGTTTGACTAATTTCCTACGAAAAATAAGCAAAAAACATTCATATATGTGTTTTTCCTATATAAACTATAGTTAACTTGACCCCCTCCCCAGGGGGAAACATGAGACCCCAGGGTCATATAATTCACAATTTTTGTAAAGGACCTAAAGACCTTTCCATCTAAGAAGAGTATTTGATTCTACCAGTTCCAGAATTTTAGAAGAAGATTTTTGAAGTTTTAGCCTATTTGACCCCTTTTGGCCCCGCCCCTAAGGCCCCTGTGAGTCAGTCATGGAAAATTTGATAATAGAATTCAATGGCCATTTCATAGGGATAATTCTGACAATATTTGACTAATTTTCTATTACAAATGACCAAGTAATTCTCCAAAATGTGTTTTCACTATATAAACTATAGTAAACTTAACCCCCTCCCCAGGGGGAAACCTGAGACCCCAGGGTCATATAATTCACAATTTTTGTAGAGGGACTTGAGACCTTTCTATCTATGAAGAGTATTTGATTCTACCACATCTGTGAGTGGAGGAGAAGATTTTGAAATTTTAGTCAATTTTACCCCTTTTGGCCCCTCCCACAGCCCCCTGGGGGGTGGGGGTCATATAATTCACAATTTTGATCGGCCTTATGCCTTAGAAGGTTTGTGCAAAATTTCATTGAAATTCCTTCAGCGGTTTTTGAGAAGAAGTCGAAAATGTAAATTGTTTACGAACACACGACGCACGACGACGGACAAAAGGCGATTAGAATAGGTCACTTGAGACTTCGTCTCAGGTGACCTAAAAATGTGTTTTGTGTTTTACCAATATAAACTATAGTAAACTTAACCCCCTCCCTAGGGGGAAACTAGAGACCCCAAGGTCATATAATTCACAATTTTTGTAAAGGACCTTAAGACCTTTCTATCTATGAAGAGTATTTGATTCTACCACATCTGTGAGTAGAGAAGAAAATTTTTGAAATTTTACTCAATTTTACCCCTTTTGGCCCCTCCCACAGCCCCCTGGGGGGTGGGGACCATATAATTCTCAATTTTGATTGGCCTTATGCCTTAGAAGGTTTGTGCAAAATTTCATTGAAATTGCTTCAGCAGTTTTGGAGAAGAAGTCGAAAATGTAAATTGTTTACGGACATACGATGGACGACGATGGACAAAAGGTGATTAGAATAGGTCACTTGAGACTTCGTCTCAGGTGACCTAAAAATTAATACAGTATAACCCCTCTAACCTGAACCCGGATTCCTCGAATACCCCCTATTCGTCGAACTGGTCGTACGGTCCTGACTCTGTCCCTATATAATCTATGTAACAAAACCCCGGATAGCTCAAACAGCTATTCATCAAATACCCTTCATTCCTCGAACAAAAATATATCCCTGTTTCATCAAATACCTAGTATTTACCCATGTATTTGTCGAACAGGTGTTCGGCCCCTGAGATTTTTTACCTGTGTCACACCTGGCTGCACCGACCGACATGGATAATTGCTCACGATCTTGTGTTTATAAGTGTTGTATCAGGCCTTTGGGTAATTAAGGGATTAACGGTGTCAGTATTACCTACCTACACGATCGCAAGTCCTTGTTTGATGTTAACTTTATTTAAACATTTCAGAAAAGGCATTAAATTATCGATCTTTCTATCGTAATAATTTTCGCTGTAAACACGAAAATACGAAAGTGTTAAAAGAAAGCACGCATTGTGAAATGACAAAAGAGGCGGAAGAAATAGCTGACGTCAAGGCGTCAACTATATAAGGCCAAAAAAAATTAATTGTTAGTTTCTCAGGCCATTTTTTTAAAAAGTCAGTGCGGGCGACGGGAATATTTTTTATTTTTTATTTCTCTGAAAACAAATGCGGCAGATAACATTTTATTTTTTTCTCACTTGAAGGACATGAAAATCAATGAAAACACGTGTAGAAAATGTAAATTCTTACTCAGTCTTTAAGAACAGCTTTTAAATATCTCAATCGTCACTATATCCAAAGAAAACCAGTTGAAAATACATAATCCTGGGAGGAAACATTCCATTTTGAGCAAATGCTGACATCGGCAGCCATTTTTTTACCGGAAATGAAAGGTGCATACTAAAATTGGAGCCAATTTCCGGGTGCGTTTTTGAATGGAAATTTCGGGCGAGTTCGAATGAAATTTGGGGTGCGTTCGATGCGGCGGTCTCGATTTTAATTTTCAAGTTATGGCGCATAAAAACCTTGGTGCGGGGGGTAAATGTCGATGCGGCGGGGCCTGAGAAACTAAGAATTAATTTTGTTTGGCCTAACTTCATTTTTTAAAAATTTCTATGTTGTTTTCATTCGACAGGCTAATACAATGTTATTTATCGAAAGATGTAAACAATATGCAAAGTACATTTTATCAGCGCGTTCCATATCTTTCCCTGTATATTGTACTGTGTAACTCTTGAACACATGTAACCTAACGTTTTACAAAATAGACATCTATAAATATTGTTTCTTATGTCCGTAATTATACTGGTTAATAACTATATTGTGAGTATGTATTTTGTAAATGTTTTGAATGCTTTGTGATATTTAAATAATAGAAAATGTACTCCTTGTTGACCAATATGAATTGTACAATACATTGACTTAAATGATGATCGCTTACTCTGCTGTGAATGACATCTGATTTAGGGCTTTCTCTAAGCATGCATGTTTTTCTACTTTATATTGCTATCAATTAAACACTTGAATCAAGAAATCCAAAATATTGAAATATAGGGTAATTAAAATGTCATTTCCGTGCATTCATTGTTTGTCATATGTAGTTTGAGACCAGACATTTTGAATGCAGATCATGACCAGCCTCGGATGAGTCAAATATTCCTCGGACTATTGACCTGGTCCCCTGCTGTTCAAGTTATAGGGGTTTTACTGTATATGATAAATTTGTCACTTTTGGTGCATGTGCAATCAGTGCTTTATTCAATATAGGACATAGTGCCACAGAATTTGTTCGGGATGCAAATAATTATTTTTAATATTTTTATCTTGGAAGTGAAATGAGAAACTCAAACTTGTCGATGGTGGTAATGGTGTAAACTAAATAAGTTTTGTAGGTGAAGAAAAATACAAATTTGTATGTTCATGTTTTTCACATAGAAACTAGAAATATGTCTGTTAGACATTAAGTGTTTGCTAACTACTTCCTAACCTTAATTTCTATTATCGACAACAGGTCAGGTGTACGTAGCACTTTCGCTCATTACCCTTGGGACTATTGCAAGGAGATGGTTTACGTCCTTGATGTATTATAATAAAAATTTTTCTTAACTTCACCAGAACTTAAAATGTGAAATTACTTTGAACTTTGTAAATTGTGTTCTTTGTTATATAGAAGTGTGTTTATTATCATATTAATATTGATACAATAGACTTGTTTCCTTGTTTAAAATAGTCGTCCACTACAACACTGTCCAGTCTCTGTTCACTTGGTGACTTACCTGTGTTATGCTTGAATGCTTTTCTGGGGTACATCAGATCTGGAGCTCAGACACCCAGACTGACATTATTTTATTTCTCTTACACAAGGCTGTTTAATTTTATAAATAAGTATAGTGCAATCTACACCAAGGACCTAGGATGACGTAAAATAAATTAAATATAATCTGCTAAATAACGCTGTTATTGTCTTTGGCTGGTACTAAAAGTTGTCCAGTTACATCACTTTCTTTTATTGGCTATATACACCTCATTTGCATAGTATTGTTCAGTAAGTTTCCAAAGTTGATCACATGCTTAGAATATCGTGACTGATGCAAGAGTTTGCATGATACACCGCTTAAAGTTAACACAAAATGAATGTGTTTAGCACTGTGTAACGTAACTGATGTTAATTTATAGTAGAACATCGCTGACAGGTATATCTTAGTATATGCTTTTGAACGGTTAGTGTCACTAAATCACAACAAAATCTATTAAACGTTATAAGACATGGACTTCCGGTATCGCGTGCGCAGTTAGAATCTGCACATTGTGGATGTACACAGACTCCACACCCGACAAGGAAAATAATAGAGTGAGAGTACACTCGCACTAAAAAAACTGTTTGTCAGCGGTGGAGCATCTTTAAGATGACAGGAGACCTTGGTCTCACACCGAGAGATTCAATGATCACCATTATTGATACTCATCATAAATAAGGTTTTAATAAATGTATGACAGGCATTAAAGATATGATTGAATTTTTAATCTTTTATAATCACCTTCATGTGCTCATCTACTTGGTCGACTAAGGCTTGGAAGAAGTCGAAAGCATCCTGCTGCTCACGTATATTGATGGACTGCCCCCAGAGCTGAAACACTTTCCAGAACTTCTCAGGTTCGTGGTACTGAAGTTTACTTTCCATCAGGTGCCCAAACACCTGCTGGATCTGGTAAAACACACTGTCAAAGAGAAATAGTCATTCTTAATTTGGATTTTAAAAACAAACATTTTTTTATCTGATAAATCCATCAGAATACAAACATTCCTTATTTTCTGAGAAAGACGGAAATTATTAAGGCATTATTGAGTTAGGAACAGAAGAACACATGCCTAAGACTATATCATGAATTTTTTATTTTTTTTTATTATACTGTGAATCTATAAAGACATTATTTCAAATTATCATTAATGCAGACCTTTCTTCCTCAATCTCATCATCATCGACACCCAAAACGCTCTCAGGAATGCCTGGGGCCATGTACAGTTGTTGTATCACAGAATTCATGTAACATGTCGCTCCTCCATTCTTCAGTCCGACAAAGCCACAGCGTGCACGGCCGTCAACAGGTGGTAGGTACTGCAGAACAAAAACACAGTGAACTTATTATGCTTGTCAACAGTGGGTAGATACTGAGGGAGAAAATACAATCATTTTCGATAGTTTCAAACAGATATCTCACTGAACAATAAATTTTGTTAAAGCAAGTATAATCTCTATTCCAACAACGATTATTATAATCAAATTCATGTAATAATGACATTCCATCTGATCTGAGAGATCCAATATATCACCAGCAATAGAACTAGCCTTATCTCCCACTCATTGACACAATCTGACAACATAGACCTAGCCTTACCTCCCACTCATTGACACAATCTGACAACATAGACCTAGCCTTACCTCCCACTCATTGACACAATCTGACAACATAGAACTAGCCTTACCTTCCACTCATTGACACAATCTGACAACATAGAACTAGCCTTACCTCCCACTCATTGACACAATCTGACAACATAGAACTAGCCTTACCTCCCACTCATTGACACAATCTGACAACATAGAACTAGCCTTACCTCCCACTCATTGACACAATCTGACAACATAGAACTAGCCTTACCTCCCACTCATTGACACAATCTGACAACATAGATCTAGCCTTACCTCCCACTCATTGACACAATCTGACAACATAGAACTAGTCTTACCTCCCACTCATTGACACAATCTGACAACATAGAACTAGTCTTACCTCCCACTCATTGACACAATCTGACAACATAGAACTAGCCTTACCTCCCACTCATTGACACAATCTGACAACATAGAACTAGCCTTACCTCCCACTCATTGACACAATCTGACAACATAGAACTAGCCTTACCTCCCACTCATTGACACAATCTGACAACATAGACCTAGCCTTACCTCCCACTCATTGACACAATCTGACAACATAGACCTAGACTTACCTTCCACTCATTGACACAATCTGACAACATAGATCTAGCCTTACCTTCCACTCATTGACACAATCTGACAACATAGACCTAGACTTACCTTCCACTCATTGACACAATCTGACAACATAGATCTAGCCTTACCTTCCACTCATTGACACAATCTGACAACATAGACCTAGCCTTACCTCCCACTCATTGACACAATCTGACAACATAGATCTAGCCTTACCTTCCACTCTCATTGACACAATCTGACAACATAGACCTAGCCTTACCTCCCACTCATTGACACAATCTGACAACATAGACCTAGCTTACTCCCATTGCACATCACACTACTCCACTCATTGACACAATCTGACAACATAGACCTAGCTTACCTTCCACTCATTGACACAATCTGACAACATAGACCTAGCCTTACCTCCCACTCATTGACACAATCTGACAACATAGACCTAGCCTTACCTCCCACTCATTGACACAATCTGACAACATAGACCTAGCCTTACCTTCCACTCATTGACACAATCTGACAACATAGACCTAGCCTTACCTCCCACTCATTGACACAATCTGACAACATAGACCTAGCCTTACCTCCCACTCATTGACACAATCTGACAACATAGACTAGCCTTACCTTCCACTCATTGACACAATCTGACAACATAGACCTAGCCTTATCTCCCACTCATTGACACAATCTGACAACATAGATCTAGCCTTACCTTCCACTCATTGACACAATCTGACAACATAGATCTAGCCTTACCTCCCACTCATTGACACAATCTGACAACATAGACCTAGCCTTACCTCCCACTCATTGACACAATCTGACAACATAGATCTAGCCTTACCTCCCACTCATTGACACAATCTGACAACATAGATCTAGCCTTACCTTCCACTCATTGACACAATCTGACAACATAGATCTAGCCTTACCTCCCACTCATTGACACAATCTGACAACATAGATCTAGCCTTACCTCCCACTCATTGACACAATCTGACAACATAGACCTAGCCTTACCTCCCACTCATTGACACAATCTGACAACATAGACCTAGCCTTACACACTCATTGACACAATCTGACAACATAGAACTAGCCTTACCTCCCACTCATTGACACAATCTGACAACATAGAACTAGCCTTATCTCCCACTCATTGACACAATCTGACAACATAGACCTAGCCTTACCTCCCACTCATTGACACAATCTGACAACATAGACCTAGCCTTACCTTCCACTCATTGACACAATCTGACAACATAGATCTAGCCTTACCTCCCACTCATTGACACAATCTGACAACATAGACCTAGCCTTACCTCCCACTCATTGACACAATCTGACAACATAGATCTAGCCTTACCTCCCACTCATTGACACAATCTGACAACATAGATCTAGCCTTACCTCCCACTCATTGACACAATCTGACAACATAGATCTAGCCTTACCTCCCCACATCATTGCCTTACCCCACTCATTGACACAATCTGACAACATAGATCTAGCCTTACCTCCCACTCATTGACACAATCTGACAACATAGATCTAGCCTTACCTCCCACTCATTGACACAATCTGACAACATAGACCTAGCCTTACCTCCCACTCATTGACACAATCTGACAACATAGACTAGCCTTACCTCCCACTCATTGACACAATCTGACAACATAGATCTAGCCTTACCTCCCACTCATTGACACAATCTGACAACATAGACCTAGCCTTACCTTCCCACTCATTGACACAATCTGACAACATAGACTAGCCTTACCTCCCACTCATTGACACAATCTGACAACATAGATCTAGCCTTACCTCCAACTCATTGACACAATCTGACAACATAGATCTAGCCTTATCTCTCACTCATTGACACAATCTGACAACATAGATCTAGCCTTACCTCCCACTCATTGACACAATCTGACAACATAGACTAGCCTTACCTCCCACTCATTGACACAATCTGACAACATAGACCTAGCCTTACCTCCCACTCATTGACACAATCTGACAACATAGATCTAGCCTTACCTCCCACTCATTGACACAATCTGACAACATAGACCTAGCCTTACCTCCCACTCATTGACACAATCTGACAACATAGATCTAGCCTTACCTCCCACTCATTGACACAATCTGACAACATAGACCTAGCCTTACCTCCCACTCATTGACACAATCTGACAACATAGAACACTAGCCTTACCTCCCACTCATTGACACAATCTGACAACATAGATCTAGCCTTACCTCCCACTCATTGACACAATCTGACAACATAGATCTAGCCTTACCTCCCACTCATTGACACAATCTGACAACATAGATCTAGCCTTACCTCCCACTCATTGACACAATCTGACAACATAGACCTAGCCTTACCTCTCACTCATTGACACAATCTGACAACATAGACCTAGCCTTACCTCCCACTCATTGACACAATCTGACAACATAGACCTAGCCTTACCTCTCACTCATTGACACAATCTGACAACATAGATCTAGCCTTACCTCTCCACTCATTGACACAATCTGACAACATAGACTAGCCTTACTCTCCACTCATTGACACAATCTGACAACATAGAACTAGCTCTATTTACAATCTCCTACTCACTCATTGACACAATCTGACAACATAGACCTAGCCTTACCTTCCACTCATTGACACAATCTGACAACATAGACCTAGCCTTACCTCCCACTCATTGACACAATCTGACAACATAGACCTAGCCTTACCTCCCACTCATTGACACAATCTGACAACAATAGACCTAGCCTTACCTCCCACTCATTGACACAATCTGACAACATAGATCTAGCCTTACCTCCCACTCATTGACACAATCTGACAACATAGAACTAGCCTTACCTCTCACTCATTGACACAATCTGACAACATAGATCTAGCCTTACCTCCCACTCATTGACACAATCTGACAACATAGACCTAGCCTTACCTCCCACTCATTGACACAATCTGACAACATAGACCTAGCCTTACCTCCCACTCATTGACACAATCTGACAACATAGATCTAGCCTTACCTCCCACTCATTGACACAATCTGACAACATAGACCTAGCCTTATCTCTCACTCATTGACACAATCTGACAACATAGACCTAGCCTTACCTCCCACTCATTGACACAATCTGACAACATAGATCTAGCCTTACCTCCCACTCATTGACACAATCTGACAACATAGACCTAGCCTTACCTCCCACTCATTGACACAATCTGACAACATAGACTAGCCTTACCTCCCACTCATTGACACAATCTGACAACATAGATCTAGCCTTACCTCCCACTCATTGACACAATCTGACAACATAGATCTAGCCTTACCTCCCACTCATTGACACAATCTGACAACATAGACTAGCCTTACCTCCACTCATTGACACAATCTGACAACACTAGCCTTACCTCTCCACTCATTGACACAATCTGACAACATAGATCTAGCCTTACCTCCACTCATTGACACAATCTGACAACATAGACTAGCCTTACCTCCCACTCATTGACACAATCTGACAACATAGAACTAGCCTTACCTCCCACTCATTGACACAATCTGACAACATAGAACTAGCCTTACCTCCCACTCATTGACACAATCTGACAACATAGACCTAGCCTTACCTCCCACTCATTGACACAATCTGACAACATAGACCTAGCCTTACCTCCACTCATTGACACAATCTGACAACATAGATCTAGCCTTACCTCCCACTCATTGACACAATCTGACAACATAGACCTAGCCTTACCTCCCACTCATTGACACAATCTGACAACATAGACCTAGCCTTACCTCCCACTCATTGACACAATCTGACAACATAGACCTAGCCTTACCTCCCACTCATTGACACAATCTGACAACATAGATCTAGCCTTACCTCCCACTCATTGACACAATCTGACAACATAGATCTAGCCTTACCTCCCACTCATTGACACAATCTGACAACATAGATCTAGCCTTACCTCCACTCATTGACACAATCTGACAACATAGATCTAGCCTTACCTCCCACTCATTGACACAATCTGACAACATAGATCTAGCCTTACCTTCCACTCATTGACACAATCTGACAACATAGATCTAGCCTTACCTCCCACTCATTGACACAATCTGACAACATAGATCTAGCCTTACCTTCCACTCATTGACACAATCTGACAACATAGATCTAGCCTTACCTTCCACTCATTGACACAATCTGACAACATAGAACTAGCCTTACCTCCCACTCATTGACACAATCTGACAACATAGACCTAGCCTTACCTCCCACTCATTGACACAATCTGACAACATAGATCTAGACTTACCTCTCACTCATTGACACAATCTGACAACATAGACCTAGCCTTACCTCCCACTCATTGACACAATCTGACAACATAGACCTAGCCTTACCTCTCACTCATTGACACAATCTGACAACATAGACCTAGCCTTACCTTCCACTCATTGACACAATCTGACAACATAGACCTAGCCTTACCTCCCACTCATTGACACAATCTGACAACATAGATCTAGCCTTACCTCCCACTCATTGACACAATCTGACAACATAGACCTAGCCTTACCTCCCACTCATTGACACAATCTGACAACATAGATCTAGCCTTACCTTCCACTCATTGACACAATCTGACAACATAGACCTAGCCTTACCTCCCACTCATTGACACAATCTGACAACATAGACCTAGCCTTACCTTCCACTCACTCAATTGACACAATCTGACAACATAGATCTAGCCTTACCTCCCACTCATTGACACAATCTGACAACATAGATCTAGCCTTACCTCCCACTCATTGACACAATCTGACAACATAGACCTAGCCTTACCTCACCACTCATTGACACAATCTGACAACATAGACTAGCCTTACCTCTCACTCATTGACACAATCTGACAACATAGACCTAGCCTTACCTCCCACTCATTGACACAATCTGACAACATAGATCTAGCCTTACCTTCCACTCATTGACACAATCTGACAACATAGACTACTTACCTCCACTCATTGACACAATCTGACAACATAGATCTAGCCTTACCTCCCACTCATTGACACAATCTGACAACAATGAGAACTAGCTGACTTACCTCCCACTCATTGACACAATCTGACAACATAGATCTAGCCTTACCTCCCACTCATTGACACAATCTGACAACATAGACCTAGCCTTACCTCCCACTCATTGACACAATCTGACAACATAGACCTAGCCTTACCTCCCACTCATTGACACAATCTGACAACATAGATCTAGCCTTACCTTCCCACTCATTGACACAATCTGACAACATAGACCTAGCCTTACCTCCCACTCATTGACACAATCTGACAACATAGACCTAGCCTTACCTCCACTCATTGACACAATCTGACAACATAGATCTAGCCTTACCTTCCACTCATTGACACAATCTGACAACATAGACTAGCCTTACCTCCCACTCATTGACACAATCTGACAACATAGATCTAGCCTTACCTCCCACTCATTGACACAATCTGACAACATAGACCTAGCCTTACCTCCCACTCATTGACACAATCTGACAACATAGACCTAGCCTTACCTCCCACTCATTGACACAATCTGACAACATAGATCTAGCCTTACTCCCACTCATTGACACAATCTGACAACATAGACCTAGCCTTACCTCCACTCATTGACACAATCTGACAACATAGATCTAGCCTTACCTCCCACTCATTGACACAATCTGACAACATAGATCTAGCCTTACCTCCCACTCATTGACACAATCTGACAACATAGATCTAGCCTTACCTCCCACTCATTGACACAATCTGACAACATAGACTAGCCTTACCTCCCACTCATTGACACAATCTGACAACATAGACCTAGCCTTACCTCCCACTCATTGACACAATCTGACAACATAGATCTAGCCTTACCTCCACTCATTGACACAATCTGACAACATAGATCTAGCCTTACCTCCCACTCATTGACACAATCTGACAACATAGATCTAGCCTTACCTCCCACTCATTGACACAATCTGACAACATAGATCTAGACTTACCTTCACTCATTGACACAATCTGACAACATAGATCTAGCCTTACCTCCCACTCATTGACACAATCTGACAACATAGAACTAGCCTTACCTCCCACTCATTGACACAATCTGACAACATAGACCTAGCCTTACCTCCACTCATTGACACAATCTGACAACATAGATCTAGCCTTACCTCCCACTCATTGACACAATCTGACAACATAGATCTAGCCTTACCTCCCACTCATTGACACAATCTGACAACATAGACCTAGCCTTACCTCCACTCATTGACACAATCTGACAACATAGATCTAGCCTTACCTCCCACTCATTGACACAATCTGACAACATAGATCTAGCCTTACTCCCACTCATTGACACAATCTGACAACATAGATCTAGCCTTACCTCCCACTCATTGACACAATCTGACAACATAGATCTAGCCTTACCTCCCACTCATTGACACAATCTGACAACATAGATCTAGCCTTACCTCCACTCATTGACACAATCTGACAACATAGACCTAGCCTTACCTCCACTCATTGACACAATCTGACAACATAGATCTAGCCTTACCTCCACTCATTGACACAATCTGACAACATAGAACTAGCCTTACCTCCCACTCATTGACACAATCTGACAACATAGAACTAGCCTTACCTCCCACTCATTGACACAATCTGACAACATAGACCTAGCCTTACCTCCCACTCATTGACACAATCTGACAACATAGACCTAGCCTTACCTCTCACTCATTGACACAATCTGACAACATAGATCTAGCCTTACCTCCCACTCATTGACACAATCTGACAACATAGAATCTAGCCTTACCTCCCACTCATTGACACAATCTGACAACATAGAATCTAGCCTTACCTTCCCACTCATTGACACAATCTGACAACATAGACCTAGCCTTACCTCCCACTCATTGACACAATCTGACAACATAGATCTAGCCTTACCTCCCACACTCATTGACACAATCTGACAACATAGATCTAGCCTTACCTCTCACTCATTGACACAATCTGACAACATAGATCTAGCCTTACCTCCACTCATTGACACAATCTGACAACATAGAACTAGCCTTACCTTCCACTCATTGACACAATCTGACAACATAGATCTAGCCTTACCTCCCACTCATTGACACAATCTGACAACATAGACCTAGCCTTACCTCCCACTCATTGACACAATCTGACAACATAGACCTAGCCTTACCTCCACTCATTGACACAATCTGACAACATAGACCTAGCCTTACCTCCCACTCATTGACACAATCTGACAACATAGATCTAGCCTTACTCCCACTCATTGACACAATCTGACAACATAGATCTAGCCTTACCTCTCCACTCATTGACACAATCTGACAACATAGATCTAGCCTTACCTCCCACTCATTGACACAATCTGACAACATAGATCTAGCCTTACCTCCACTCATTGACACAATCTGACAACATAGATCTAGCCTTACCTCTCCACTCATTGACACAATCTGACAACATAGATCTAGCCTTACCTCCACTCATTGACACAATCTGACAACATAGATCTAGCCTTACCTCCCACTCATTGACACAATCTGACAACATAGACTAGCCTTACCTCTCACTCATTGACACAATCTGACAACATAGATCTAGCCTTACCTCCCACTCATTGACACAATCTGACAACATAGAACTAGCCTTACCTCCCACTCATTGACACAAATCTGACAACATAGAACTAGCCTTACCTTCCACTCATTGACACAATCTGACAACATAGACTCTAGCCTTACCTCCCACTCATTGACACAATCTGACAACATGATCTAGCCATAGATTCCACTATTGGACACTTACAACTAGATCTAGCCACCTTCATTGACACAATCTGACAACATAGACCTAGCCTTACCTCCCACTCATTGACACAATCTAGACAACAATAGATTCTAGCCTTACCTTCCACTCATTTGACACATCTGACAACATAGAACTAGCCTTACCTCCCACTCATTGACACAATCTGACAACATAGACCTAGCCTTACCTCCCACTCATTGACACAATCTGACAACATAGATACCTAGCCTTACCTTGATCCACTCATTGACACCAATCTGACAACATATGATCTAGCCTTACCTCTCCACTCATTGACACAATCTGACAACATAGATCTAGCCTTACCTCCACTCATTGACACAATCTGACAACATAGACCTAGCACTTACTCTCCCACTCATTGACACAATCTGACAAGCATAGACCTAGCCTTATCTCCCACTCATTGACACAATCTGACAACATAGATCTAGCCTTACCTCCCACTCATTGACACAATCTGACAACATAGATCTAGCCTTACCTCCACTCATTGACACAATCTGACAACATAGATGTTTTTTTTTTAGCCTTACCTCTCACTCATTGACACAATCTGACAACATAGATCTAGCGCTTACCACTTCCACTCATTGACACACATCTGACAACATAGACCTAGCCTTACCTCCCACTCATTGACACAATCTGACAACATAGATCTAGCCTTACCTCTCACTCATTGACACAATCTGACACATAGAGTTCTAGCCTTACCTCCCACTCATTGACACAATCTGACAACATAGACCTAGCCTTACCTCCCATCATTGACACAATCTGACAACATATAGACCTAGCCTTACACTTCCACTCATTGACACAATCTGACAACAATAGACCTAGCCTTACTCCCACTCATTGACACAATCTGACAACATAGAATCTAGCTTACCTCTCCACTCAGTTGACCACATCTGACAAACATAGTTCTACCTTACCTTCCCACTCATTGACACAATCATTGACAACATAGACCTAGCCATTACCTTCCACTCATTGACACAATCTGACAACATAGATTCTAGCCTTACCTCCCACTCATTGACACAATCTGACAACATATGACTCTAGCCTTACCTCCCACTCCATTGACACAATCTGACAACATAGATCTAGCACATTATCTTCCACTCATTGACACAATCTACAACATAGACCTAGGCCTTACCTCCCACTCATTGACACAATCTGACAACATAGACCTAGCCTTACCTCCCACTCATTGACACAATCTGAACAACATAGACTCTAGCCTTACCTTCCACAATCTTCTAAATAATGCTGTATATGCCTTTGGCCAGTACTAAGGGTTATCTGTGTCATCACCTTTGTTTGACTATATAAACCTGATTTGCATTTCTTTATTCTGGAAGTTTACAAAGTCGATCAGATGTTTAGAATATCGTGACCGATACAAAAGTTTGTATGATATGTTACTAGAAGTTTACACAAAACGAATGTGTCTAGCACTGTTTTCTGTCATTATTGTTAATTCATAGTAGTTTTTAAAAGGTTGGTGTCACTAAATCAAGGCAAAATCTATTAAACCAGAAGCATATATGAGACAGTACAAGGCAGTAACTTCCGGTATCGTGTTAGCAGTTGGACTCAGAGCATAGCAGATGTACACAGACTCCACAACCAACAAGGTGCGAGAGTACATTCGCACTTAAAAAAACAAACAATGAAAATATTAAAGAAAATCATTATTGTTGTTAATCTTTACCTCTAACAGCAGAGAGACTTGAAATAAAGTAGGTAAAATACATATACTGTAAACTAATTTCGTGATTTCTATTTCATAACAAGTTTGCGAAGATTAACATTTGCGGATTTTAAAATTATTTGGAATTTCTTATCAGAGTCATTGATGTAGTTGTTAACTCGCGGAGATAAACTTTCACGAATTTGCTTGGATAGCGAAAGTTAATCGCACGTGAAAGTAAGTTGGTTTACAGTATTGTGTAGAGAACAACTTACCAAATTCTTCCTTATCCACCCCTTCACAGGTAAACAAAGTCTTGATGAGCTTCAGGTGACCGGCCAGTAAGCTATTGTCTGTGTCCGATAGATCTACATTTGTTGAAGGTACAAAATTTCCTAACCAGTTGATCTCATCCTCCAACATTGTCGGTATTTCTAGTGACAATTTCTTCTGGTCTTCAACTACAAACATGGAATAATAATGTCATGTAAATCTATCCATAAGGAAAAGAGGATAAACAAGGAGTAGTACCGGTGGTAGCTACTTTACTTTGCCAGTTCCCAGAAAAATGAACATCATCACCACCAAGTTGTTACAAACAAATCTTATCAATTAACAATTTTCAAAGTAACTAACTACCAAAATTTATAACCCATAATTTTTTTTTTAATATGTTTGTAAATTCCTCTTAAATGTAAAACTTGAAAAATTTGGAGGGTTTTTTTTATTTAGCTTTCTACATGAATGATAAGAATACATGTATTTATATTCTTTTTTCAAAAGTTTTTTATCAGGATACATACTGCTAAGGTTTTCCAACAGTCGACATCGTAGATCAAAGTACTGGGAACACTGCATTAACAACCTGTAATGGCATCAGAACATATGAAGGATTCTATATTAATCATTTCCACACCTGTATAAACAATATCAGACAAGTGTATGTAATGGTATCTGAACATATGAAGGATTCTATATTAATCATTTCCACACCTGTATAAACAATATCAGACAAGTGTATGTAATGGTATCTGAACATATGAAGGATTCTATATTAATCATTTCCACACCTGTATAAACAATATCAGACAAGTGTATGTAATGGTATCTGAACATATGAAGGATTCTATATTAATCAGGTCCACACCTGTATAAACAATATCAGACAAGTGTATGTAATGGTATCTGAACATATGAAGGATTCTATATTAATCAGGTCCACACCTGTATAAACAATATCAGACAAGTGTATGTAATGGTATCAGAATATATGAAGGATTCTATATTAATCAGGTCCACACCTGTATAAACAATATCAGACAAGTGTATGTAATGGTATCAGAACATATGAAGGATTCTATATTAATCAGGTCCACACCTGTATAAACATTATCAGACAAGTGTATGTAATGGTATCAGAACATATGAAGGATTCTATATTAATCAGGTCCACACCTGTATAAACAATATCAGACAAGTGTATGTAATGGTGTCAGAATATATGAAGGATTCTATATTAATCAGGTCCACACCTGTATAAACAATATCAGACAAGTGTATGTAATGGTGTCAGAATATATGAAGGATTCTATATTAATCAGGTCCACACCTGTATAAAACATATCAGACAAGTGTATGTAATGGTGTCAGAATATATGAAGGATTCTATATTAATCAGGTCCACACCTGTATAAACAATATCAGACAAGTGTATGTAATGGTATCAGAACATATGAAGGATTCTATATTAATCAGGTCTACACCTGTATAAACATTATCAGACAAGTGTATAATGGTATCAGAAATATGAAGGATTCTATATTAATCAGGTCCACACCTGTATAAACAATATGACAAGTGTATGTAATGGTATCAGAATATATGAAGGATTCTATATTAATCAGGTCCACACCTGTATATAAACATTATCAGACAAGTGTATGTAATGGTATCAGAACATATGAAGGATTCTATATTAATCAGGTCCACACCTGTATAAACAATATCAGACAAGTGTATGTAATGGTATCAGAATATATGAAGGATTCTATATTAATCAGGTCCACACCTGTATAAACAATATCAGACAAGTGTATGTAATGGTATCAGAACATATGAAGGATTCTATATTAATCAGGTCCACACCTGTATAAACAATATCAGACAAGTGTATGTGTAATGGTATCAGAACATATGAAGGATTCTATATTAATCAGGTCCACACCTGTATAAACAATATCAGACAAGTGTATGTAATGGTATCAGAACATATGAAGGATTCTATATTAATCAGGTCTACACCTGTATAAACAATATCAGACAAGTGTATGTAATGGTATCAGAACATATGAAGGATTCTATATTAATCAGGTCTACACCTGTATAAACAATATCAGACAAGTGTATGTAATGGTATCAGAACATATGAAGGATTCTATATTAATCAGGTCCACACCTGTATAAACAATATCAGACAAGTGTATGTAATGGTATCAGAACATATGAAGGATTCTATATTAATCAGGTCCACACCTGTATAAACAATATCAGACAAGTGTATGTAATGGTATCAGAACATATGAAGGATTCTATATTAATCAGGTCCACACCTGTATAAACAATATCAACAAGTGTATGTAATGGTATCAGAACATATGAAGGATTCTATATTAATCAGGTCCACACCTGTATAAACAATATCAGACAAGTGTATGTAATGGTATCAGAACATATGAAGGATTCTATATTAATCAGGTCCACACCTGTATAAACAATATCAGACAAGTGATATGTAATGGTATCAGAATATATGAAGGATTCTATATTAATCAGGTCCACACCTGTATAAACAATATCAGACAAGTGTATGTAATGGTATCAGAATATATGAAGGATTCTATATTAATCAGGTCCACACCTGTATAAACAATATCAGACAAGTGTATGTAATGGTATCAGAACATATGAAGGATTCTATATTAATCAGGTCCACACCTGTATAAACAATATCAGACAAGTGTATGTAATGGTATCAGAACATATGAAGGATTCTATATTAATCAGGTCTACACCTGTATAAACAATATCAGACAAGTGTATGTAATGGTATCAGAACATATGAAGGATTCTATATTAATCAGGTCCACACCTGTATAAACAATATCAGACAAGTGTATGTAATGGTATCAGAACATATGAAGGATTCTATATTAATCAGGTCCACACCTGTATAAACAATATCAGACAAGTGTATGTAATGGTATCAGAACATATGAAGGATTCTATATTAATCAGGTCCACACCTGTATAAACAATATCAGACAAGTGTATGTAATGGTATCAGAACATATGAAGGATTCTATATTAATCAGGTCCCACACCTGTATAAACAATATCAGACAAGTGTATGTAATGGTATCAGAACATATGAAGGATTCTATATTAATCAGGTCCACACCTGTATAAACAATATCAGTTAAGTGTATGTAATGGTATCAGAACATATGAAGGATTCTATATTAATCAGGTCCACACCTGTATAAACAATATCAGACAAGTGTATGTAATGGTATCAGAACATATGAAGGATTCTATATTAATCAGGTCTACACCTGTATAAACAATATCAGTTAAGTGTATGTAATGGTATCAGAACATATGAAGGATTCTATATTAATCAGGTCCACACCTGTATAAACAATATCAGACAAGTGTATGTAATGGTATCAGAACATATGAAGGATTCTATATTAATCAGGTCCACACCTGTATAAACAATATCAGACAAGTGTATGTAATGGTATCAGAACATATGAAGGATTCTATATTAATCAGGTCCACACCTGTATAAACAATATCAGACAAGTGTATGTAATGGTATCAGAACATATGAAGGATTCTATATTAATCATTTCCACACCTGTATAAACAATATCAGACAAGTGTATGTAATGGTATCAGAACATATGAAGGATTCTATATTAATCAGGTCCACACCTGTATAAACAGTATTAAACAAATATAGACTGTAAACAAACTTATTGTATGCGTGAGTATATATCGCGTATTTCACAAATGGTGAGGAATCATAAGAATTAATCACAAATGTTACTAACATATAAAGGAGTAGATATGATAGGACCAGTATTTGGCCTCAATTTTTCAGGCCGAAAAATATTGACTCTGATCCACATCAATTTCACATCAATAAATACTCTCATACTTGCCATTCATCAAAACATAACTTTTTATAACCATGTACACGATGTGCTCCACCTATGATGTCATCAAATTGATGATTTTCCTCTTCTCGCCAAATTTTGCTAGAAATCCATCATCTTTAGGTTAGAAAAGGCTTGAAATGGATTTGGCCGCCACCTTGGAGCAACTTTATATTTTGCATGGATATGCCTAAATACACGATACACAACGTGTGAAAATCTCTTTCTGCTCCACGAAGGCGTACACATTCATTTTTAGAGAAAACCACTCAAAAAGTATGATTTTTCAAGGATTTTTGTGAAAATGGCGGGCAACTGCATGTTGATGACGTCATAGTGAACATAATTGGCACATGCAGGATATTTTCGGGATGTAACAAATGTATTCAACTGTTATATGGCAAAACATGTTGTTCTTTACTGGAGAATTAATTTTGGGGCCATATTCGAGTCTTAACGTACCTTCTCCTTTGGACCTTATGACATAATATTCAGAAATCTAATCACTGTGGAGGAAATAGGTTCGTATGCAGAAGTTATTGCTTTATCCTGGTAAAATACAAAATTTGATGTCACAGAGAACCATCACATTAAAACTTATAAATGGCCATTTGTCTTTTCACTATCAGAACATGTACTTATCTTTTGAAATCAAATTTTATCAATTGAACCAAATAACTGAGGTTATATCTGGATTAATGCTTAAAATAAAATCTGTGGGTACATAAAATAAAGTAAAATAAACACTCAAAAAACTAAGATTAGCACCAAATTAGACAAGATGACAGTACTTGTAGCAAACGCTTAAAAAGGAATAGTTCTAAACTGCAAACTACAGAACTTTCTAGCTCACCTCTGACTAGCCCCCCTCGTACTAGCAGACGACACCCAGAAGGGGAGATAAGCCTTGAGTAGCACTTTTAAAATGAACTGGTGCGGAGTCTGGTGTCCCCCAGAGTTTACAGAGCTGCCTTCGTTAGGAGATATTTGCGTCTGGCTGAGAAGGTAAAACTGGTCAAGTGCCGAGTTTCTGATGTCAGACTGGGAACAGCCGACGAGGATGTCAATGATGAAGTCACTCACACAAGGTAGGGTATAGAACGAGGCTGAAAGTAAAATTGGAAAAAGCCATCAAGGAGAAGGAAATGATCAATAGCGATAATGGTCATTTGTTTTTGTAGTGTAAATTAAGTGAAATACTGAAAATAAGTAAGTAAATAAATATGCGGTGAAATTTCATAACTTTCAAACAGTATCCTATCTATCTTATAAAGTTTATTAAAAACTTGAAATGTCAAAGAAACCTTAATGTCCCGCCTTCATATATTGCAGCAGGACACAAAGGAGACAAGACTGACTGGACAAATATGGTAACACTATGTGTTTCCACATTTCATGACATAGGCATAATAACAATAAAATGTTCTATTGTCAGATATCTACGTGTAATTATCCACTTACCTAGTAACTCACTGCGCAGTTGAAGACAAGCCACGAGAATTTCCAAGGCTTCCTTAGCTATATTACAGTCCTTTGAGGAGATAAACGTCTGTCTGATACACACTCCAGCGTGTAGTGTCTGACAGTCACTGTCACTGCCAGTACTGGCCGTACTGCCTGTTTAATCATAAAGATCGAGACAAAATACAAATATTGATTCTGTCTGATACATACTCCAGCGTGTAGTGTCTGACAGTCACTGTCACTGCCAGTACTGGCCGTACTGCCTGTTCAATCATAAAGATCGAGACAAAATACAAATATTGATTCTGTCTGATACATACTCCAGCGTGTAGTGTCTGACAGTCACTGTCACTGCCAGTACTGGCCGTACTGCCTGTTCAATCATAAAGATCGAGACAAAATACAAATATTGATTCTGTCTGATACATACTCCAGCGTGTAGTGTCTGACAGTCACTGTCACTGCCAGTACTGGCCGTACTGCCTGTTCAATCATAAAGATCGAGACAAAATACAAATATTGATTCTGTCTGATACATACTCCAGCGTGTAGTGTCTGACAGTCACTGTCACTGCCAGTACTGGCCCTACTGCCTGTTCAATCATAAAGATCGAGACAAAATACAAATATTGATTCTGTCTGATACATACTCCAGCGTGTAGTGTCTGACAGTCACTGTCACTGCCAGTACTGGCCCTACTGCCTGTTCAATCATAAAGATTGAGACAAAATACATATATTGTTTCACTACATAACTTCGTTATGGTCAGTACTGGTAACTGTTGAAGAAACCATTCATGTGCTTTCCTGTTTATTGGATCCCCTTCTCAATGAAATATTTATTATAACTATATTAAACATTCTGTTTTATAATGGTAGTTCTGACTTCATTTATTTATTCAATTATGATTATGTTCACACTGACAATCATATCGATGATGTCATAAGTAATACATACCGTATTTTCTGGACAATAAACCGCACCTGTGTATAAGCCGCAAAGGCCTTTTTTACGATTTTTTCAGGTTTTGTACATGTATAAGACGCACCGTTATATAAGCCGCACCCAAAAGTTAGGCCCATGTACCCACGTAACCATCTGTGTACATACGATCGATCTCTATTGAAGTACGGGTCATGCTTATCGATCGTTTAGAATCACGAAAATTGTCTGTAAACTTGTACTGTAAATATATAACAAATAAAACTCACTATGATGTAAATATCTTTAGCAAAATGGACTTGGTCATGTTTCTGTTCCTTGTTTATTCTGCTATTACGTAAGCCTACTTTGTGTAAACAAACATGGCGGCCGTACGATTTCACGCTTACTCTCTCTCATATTTCAGCATGCCAGTTAAAATACTTTTTTCAGTATGCATATGATTTTATTTTATCTCTATTTTGATATATTTCGCGTATTTATTATATTGATGTGTAAAGGATTTACTGTATTATCAAGGCTTGCATCATTAACCTAAATCTGACTTCGATTAGAGTGTTCTCTGTCAACTTGCCATCCCATGATGCAATTCACCGAAGCCTTATTTTTGTAAACTTCCGGATATTATTTTCGCTACAGAGATCGATTAAATGATTTTAATATGACTGTGCGATGTTTTACACTCGGTATAATGTTCCTAATTACATGTGTTTTACGTTTATAAACTTGATTGCTGATTATTTCATTAAAATCACGGCGACAGGATTCCAAGAAATACACAAGTTGACCGAGTGTAACACGAGTGCAAGTTAGCAATCATTCATGATCAGAAGATCGTTTTTTTGCTGTCTGCGGACATTTCTTGCACACACACATAATATTTAAATAATATATTTAACTTATTGTTTGATATTTGATGATTTTTGACGTTATAGTTATTATTTTCTTGGTAACAATCCTGCAGCAAATCGATAGCGAAATCAGTCCGCCATTGTGTTGTGACTGTAAACAACTATGCTTCAGTCGGCCGTTTTTCCTTGAATTAAACAATTTTACGATTGAACATGTTTCTGGTACGTTATTATTTCTTATCTTTATTATATTTTCATCACATATTATATCGTTTAAACACTTTTACAGTGATTTTTTTCGGTGAATAACTTTACTAAACCGCCATTGTGTTGTGAACACGTTTCTGTCAGCGGATCTTTGAATTAAACAATTTTACGAGTGAACATGCTTCTGATACGTAATTCTTTTCATCTTTAATATATTTTCATTGCATATTTGATCTTTTAAACACTTTTACAGTGATTTGTTCGATGCATAACTTTACAAAACTGGCGAGTAAAACTTACGATTTTCACATGTGAATCACGACGTAATAATGCAAAAACATGGTCAGATTTTGGTTTTCGTCCACGGATAAGCCGCACTGGTGTATTAGCCGCACTCCCGATTTTCAGGGAAAAAAGTCGCAGCTTATACTCCGGAAAATACGGTAATCAAGTTTTCATACAGTTAAACACTGGAAATAATTTTCTTAATTAAGACCAATGCTAGATCAATTTTTTTTAAAAAGCATTTGAAAACATTTACAGAGTAAATAAATCACCCTTACCCGTACTACTCTGTCGACTACGACAGCCACACCCATACATATTGGAGTTCTCTATAATTGGCTGAGGGGAACTAAGAAGGTGGAGCCGACCAGCAGCTGCCGCCCACGTTACCCTCATAAAACACGACACGGTCTCTGTAAACACATGGACGCCCATTGTCTGTAAAAGAGAAGTTTAGTTTTTAAAGTATACTGTGTCTATCTATTTCTTCTGATGGAGACCATTTTTTTTATTACCAGATGATAATATTAATTAGCACTACCAATGGGACAAATCATGTACCACGTAATACCTGATAACATTTGTGTGGAACTATTGTTTCTATTGGTGATGGAATAACGTCAAAAGATGATATCCTGCGCTAACGTCATTTCAGCGGGAAGATTACAAATAATAACATTCCATCACCACTGGAGACGCTAGTCCCACACAAAAGTCATCAGGTATCACGTGGTACGTGGATTAGTTTCATTGATAAATCCAATAAAATCCAATTAAGTCTATCATTTAAATTTCAAGTTTATTACTGCAAGGTATAAAATGTGATTACCCTGAAATCACAAACTTTTACATGTGCTGCATAAAGTCTGGACAGAAATGTTTATAAGACATGAAGTCTACTGCCCCCATAGGTCGAAATCCCCACAATAAGGATATGATGGAATGTGATGAATGGGAGACAAGGTTAACATGATATCCACTCATCAAATTCATGGAAGGTGCATTTAAATATCAGGGTAGTATTCTTAACACCTGGAGTTTTACCTGTACTGCATGTCCAGCTGCAGTGACTGCTCTCTCCACATTGATGGTCAGTGGACTGGTCAGAGAAGTAGGAGGTGTGGCCGACAGAGTGACCTTAAGGTTATCACCAGCCTCGGAGGGTAACACTGCTACTCCGTCTGTACTGACCGCTTCACCAGTGACCGTTTGACCACACAGTAGAAATCTGGCCAGCTGTAAACAGATGGAGTAGCAGCCCTGCCGCGTTGTGTAGTTTAGCTCTGGAGCAAGACTTTCTGGCTGGAGAACGTTTACGACCATTTGTAGGCCGTCACAGTTGAGGAAATCCTCGCAGAACTGCTGTGCACTCAGCCGTGTCCCTATATCATTTGTTGTTGGCATCAGCTTAGAACTCAGTACCTGGATGCACAAAATTATCAGGTGAATTTCAGCATGGAAAGAAAAGATGTCTTTAATGAAAACCTTAATCATATTTTTAATGTGACAGAGTCAAGTATCTAAGGGCCTCATGTAAAACTGTATTGAAAGGAAGACAAAATGCATGTCATATGACATAATGCTCACAAACTAATGATGTAACAATCCATATCTACTCACAAAGGCAGATAACTCTGTAATGTATAATAATAGCCTTCAGCCTTACCTCAAGGTTATACAGCACTCTGAAGGCCGACATGTCCTGAGCCCCCGAGTCAAACAGAACCTTGAGCACCTCCTTAGGGGGCAGGCGAGGACTGGACACGGGCGTTATTGTGGTCTTACGTGGACTGGCACGAGGACTAATGTCGTCACCGGATCCCATCTGTTTGGAAACCTACAAAAAATGGTCTTCAGTGTTATTACAGGATCATTTGACAGGTAAAAGTCAAACAGTAACAACATAACATTTAACTTATCTCAGACAGTGTCAAGATATCCTTGTCTCAAAGCTAGTTAAAATTGTCATATGTAGCAAAAATATTGTTTATAAAAATATATATCATTCAAGCAGAGCTCTATAAAAATAATATTTATATTCATGCTATGAAAAGCAATTAACCAACATTTTTACATTGTTTGTGCTGGCTGAGCAAATTATAGTTACGGTATATGTCAATCATAAAAGATTTACAATTTTCACTTTCATATTGTTTGAACTGGGGTCACGGTGGCCAAGAGAGTAGATACATACAATGTATTATAACAAGTCCTCCATCACTTAACTAATCAAACCGAATTGAATGGTACCAAACAAATATCCTTAATGATGCAGAGTAGATTCTGACTAACCTTATTACTGATGGAGTCGAGGGATTCAGATATGGCTGGGTCAGTTGGGATCAGCATCAACAGTTTACGCACTCTAGATGTGATTCTATGACACAAAGATATTGAAACGATGTCAATAATCGTAACCATAAATAAGGTAAAATAACAATTGATCAAACATTCTTATTAAACATTAAAAACACTATTCACTTGTTCCTCAATATCTAAAACTTTTTTTTTTCTTTTATGCTCAACATTAGATGACTGCACTACTTTACTTTGCATTCATTACTCCATGAAACGTGGATGACGACTGAACTGGAACTGAGAGTAGGCTTTACCTTGGTTCGTCCAGGTCAGCAAGCTGGTACAGCATCTCAAACACCTGCCCACCCATAGCCATTACAACTCCTGGTAACATCTTCTCCTGTAGATAGGATACGACAACTTTCAGATTTTAATATCAAAGCATGAAATAGGTTTAACTTCATAGAAATATATTAAAAATAATTAATCGTGTCCCAAAAAAAGTCCACAGCATCATGTCCTGTATGGCATGAAGTATTGATTGTGCCTGCACCAAAAGCATGGCATGAAGTATTGATTGTGCCTGCACCAAAAGCATGGCATGAAGTATTGATTGTGCCTGCACCAAAAGCATGGCATGAAGTATTGATTGTGCCTGCACCAAAAGCATGGCATGAAGTATTGATTGTGCCTGCACCAAAAGCATGGCATGAAGTATTGATTGTGCCTGCACCAAAAGCATGGCATGAAGTATTGATTGTGCCTGCACCAAAAGCATGGCATGAAGTATTGATTGTGCCTGCACCAAAAGCAAACTAAATTATTTTGTTACTTTTTGTGTTAATTATACATATATACTCAAGATTAAACACAAATCATTGTTCAAATGGTGTGTTAATTTATACTCTTATGGCAATTTGTTTTTCTGAAAAGAACGTAAACCGGCATTTTGGTAAATCCAAAAACATTGGCCATTAAAGATGGTCAATTGTTTTTCTCTTTTTTTTCAATACATTGATTTGTTGATATGTACATGACCAGATACAATATATAACACTTATGATAAATGGTGTTAAAGTCATACCTGTTCCAGATCAAACGTCTGCTTTGAAGTTGGTGTTGCAGGAGGCTGTAGAGAAGAGAAAACCCAATTTTTAATTAGATTCTAACTTTATAAAGAATGGTGCACACAGGTGTACATGGCTGTTTAGATAATTCAGTGTAAGGGTAAAGTATATATATTTATACCAGGTGGCTACAAGTAGCATGATGTGAAATCATGTGAGATTTGTTAGTCCAGACACAATGATGTATATGTATAAATATACAGATAGCAATTAAAGATGATGCCAAACCGCTCATGTAAGGTTTGCTGAAATAAAACAAGCCCATCAACCAAACAGTATCTGATCTAATAAATTCAGCCAAATACAACAGAAATGAAAGGACAGTAACATAGTAGAAATAATTCATTTTTAAAGAATAGGAAGGCTTCATTTTTAAAGAATAGGAAGGCTACTGACAATAATCCAGGACAGTGTTGAAATTGCTCATCATTTATCTTTAATTTTTGTGTTTTCAGAAACATTGATATTCAATAGAATCTTTTACTTGATATTTCTATTTCTTTAATATTTATTTTTCAATAAAAGAATCATTTAACTGTGAAAATATAGTATCCTATTTCTGTCCAATATTTCTGCATAAATAAAGAAAAAGAGTCCAGTATGTATTACAAAAAAAAAGTGAAAAAAACCCAAAACAAATAGACAAAATGTATAATTAAAAAAGGTGATAAATAGCATTGAAATAAAAAGTATACAATGTATTTATTGACATTTTTCATCTTCTAAATTTAATGTAAGCCTTAATTAACATTTAAAAAATACAAAATGACCACCATGCAAGGCCTATGGTAATGATTAAAGTTAAATCATAATTTGTTAACAAAATATGTTTTTGTAATTATTTGCATATTATTGATATTTATATATATCTCTGACGCGTCGCGAAAAATGCTGCGTGTAATGCTACCGCTTTTAGTCAAAAATCACCTCTTTTTGCTCACCAAAGGTTAACATGTCTGGAGGAAACAAAAACTTACGATCTACAACACTGCTAAATAGTAAAGGAACATATTTTACATATCCACAATAAGCAAATCCTCAGAGCTGATTTAAAACAGGAACTTCATTTTCATACTTTTGAAGTGGGACTTGAATGATAAATTTTAGCCAAACAATATTTGTATTATGTTTTTTTTGGTACAGTGGTGTCAAACAATATCCTAAATGAAAATTTGTATAAAGGATTTCAATTCAAAACAATACCGATTATATACTACACAAAGATAATTTAGTGATAACAGTATAAATTAATACCAGTATTTTTATTTCATTCAGGTCAAAGGCAATATGTAGATCACAATGATCTTATTTTAGTTGATGATATAGTGACCAACTCAGGAGAACTTCTGATCAAAAGTAGTTTCCTTGGGTACATGCGGAGGATAAATTTACAAAACTCTGTCTTTGCATTGTGAAATTGTAAAATTATAAATATTGTTAATTTGTTAGTGTATATTCCAGAGTATACATCAGAGCTGTAATACAATTACAGAGAGAGGTAACATAACAGATCTGTGCTAACATGTGTAGAGATATAAAGGAAGCTAAGATATGCTATATATCTGAGCACAAAGGCAGTTACCTCATCTATTCTTAGGCTTTCCTGAATCTGGTTCATGGAAACAAAAACAATAAAATAAACAAGGCAAGGAGAAATACAGACATTCTAACATAGACAACAATGTTTGATTTCTGAGGTACTAAATTAATACAAAGAAATGTCTAACATGCAGAATTATGTTAACTTCTCACCAAATGACATTTTCATTACATGCATCAGGCCACACTGACAATAACAAATCAAGCATCTAAATAGGGAATTTTTAAAAGTATTTGGGATGGTACAACAACAAAGAGAGCACACCTTTTCCTCCTAAAACATATTTTTAATCCATTAACCCCAAAAGTAGTTGTATTTCACTTAATTATCAAGAGGCTCAAGGCCCAAGTAAGCAGAGGACCCCCCCCCCCCCCCACTACCCTCCTGAAAAAGTTGTCTTGATGTGATTCAGCTACAGAATCTCCTGAATGACAAACATGAAAATGTGGCAAAAACTTTGTGGTTTGACACATGAACAACATAAAATGTATCATTTCCAACACATGCTCCGAGTAACTGGGCGTACATCCATGTTTGGTTTTATTTACCTCTTTGACCTGTGAGGACTGGAGAGCCGAGGACGTGGCTAATCGAACTTGGATCACTTGATTGTCTTCAATTTCTAGTTGGTTAAGTAATTTCTGGTCATCATTGATACCAAGCTGAAAGAATTGTACAAAAGACAATTGTGAAGTATAATTAGCAAGTCAAGTCTGCATTCATAAATAGCAGTGATTTCTCGCTTACAATGATCCTCATGTGTCTTACGGGTAAATAAGTGCATTTAGTGAGAACACTTAACTTCCCCTCATCATTTTTATACATGACTTAGATACAACTGAAACATAATTCTTTATTTTCCCTACCATTTTATCCTGGGCCACCACCTGTATTTTCCCTACTATTTTATCCTGGGCACCACCTGTATTTCCCCTACCATTTTATCCTGGGCCACCACCTGTATTTCCCCTACCATTTTATCCTGGGCCACCACCTGTATTTCCCCTACCATTTTATCCTGGGCCACCACCTGTATTTTCCCTACCATTTTATCCTAGGCCACCACCTGTATTTTCCCTACCATTTTATCCTGGGTCACCACCTGTATTTTCCCTACCATTTTATCCTGGGCTACCACCTGTATTGTCCCTACCATTTTATCCTGGGCCACCACCTGTATTTTCCCTACCATTTTATCCTGGGCCACCACCTGTATTTTCCCTACCATTTTATCCTGGGCCACCATCTGTATTTTCCCTACCATATTATCCTGGGCCACCACCTGTATTTTCCCTACCATTTTATCCTGGGCCACCACCTGTATTTTCCCTACCATTTTATCCTGGGCCACCACCTGTATTTTCCCTACCATTTTATCCTGGGCCACCATCTGTATTTTCCCTACCATATTATCCTGGGCCACCACCTGTATTTTCCCTACTATTTTATCCTGGGCCACCACCTGTATTTTCCCTACCATTTTATCCTGGGCCACCACCTGTATTTTCCCTACCATTTTATCCTGGGCCACCACCTGTGTTTTCCCTACCATTTTATTCTGGGCCACCACCTGTATTTTCCCTACCATTTTATCCTGGGCCACTACCTGTATTTTCCCTACCATTTTATCCTGGGCCACCACCTGTATTTTCCCTACCATTTTATCCTGGACCACAACCTGTATTTTCCCTACCATTTTATCCTGGGCCACCACCTGTATGTTTTCAGGCGTCTGACGTAACTTGCTCGCTATTTTCTGCCTAATGGATCCAAGAGTTTCATTGCTGTGACACTGCAAAATAATTTCAAATTAATTTTCAATGAAAAGAAAACTTACACAAATATTTATAAGGAAATTGTATTCAAAAATTAAAATAAAATGATCAGCTTGTCATTCCCATAAACTTTGTTTCATTCAAAGTTTATTTTATGATTGTTGTTCAGTTAAATTTGTAAAGAGTACTCACATTTAATATACATACTTTTCGCAAAGACCTCATAGTGAGTCAATAATTGTGAATTTTATGAAAATATCAATAGCTTCACATCAACTCCATCACTTTCTGCTATAACCTTATACATGAAATTTCAATTCAATTTCAAACAATTTTATTGACAATGTCGAAGGAATTAAACATTAAGCATTGCCTACATAGGTCTTCTCCCTGCAAACTGATACATGAAATTAAACAATAAGCTTTACGTGTTGTAGCTTAATATCATGCACCATACCACTAGTAAGAATTCCTGTTTGGGTGACTCAGATGTTACAGTTAGGTTCATCTGGTGTCCGTGAAATGATGCGCCGTGAGGAAGAATGGTTCGCGTAGTGTGGTGAGTCTCCTCAACGTTCAGTACATACTCCTCAGCCAGCCACATTAATCGCTCAATGTTCATCAGCTTGATGGTCCTAAATAATAGATATTTTATTTCCCATGTTGATCAGATTATCTACAGTTCTTTGTAAGTATGCTTTTATAAGAGACTTGAGGTTCAAGGCCACAATAACTTAGAGATAATGTTCTGCAAACTCACCCAAATACAGTAATACAGAATGTATGTCTCTCTAATTCAAACCAAAGATCAAGTATCTTATACAGAGATGTAAAACTTACTTTGAGGGTAAAGGCACATTGGCCACCTCAGCAACAATGGCTGCTGTGAGAGTTTTGGTTGCCCAGGAGATGGACTGAGCTACAACAGTGCCACCTATCCCAATCATGGCCGCCTGGAAAGGAACAACATATGTAATGTATGAAAACACTCTGAACTTATGAATTTAAGAGTAATGTTGTTTTAGTGATTTGAACACCAAGAACTTTGTATTAATATGCGATTGTGCTTAATGCATTTTCTCTGAGAACTTGTTTAAAACTGTTCAGGACTATAATGTCATGGCCCTTACAATATATGTTTATCCTTTGAATTAAGATAAATAAATAAAGCTATGATAAATCAATACTTTTAGTAACTCAAATATCTTATCATAAAATGAATACAGAAATGAAAGCTGCACTTTTCAAAACTTTGAAAATTAAATTGGCTTTTACTTGATGTTTAACATATAATTTTAGCAAATTTTTGTATCTGATTCCTTGCCTATGTCTATAAATGTCTATAAAACAAATTTTTTCAACGTGTTTAAACAGTTAAAAATGATCAATCATTTACATGAATTCCATCAAATCATTTATATTAAGACATACCTCTAGTCTGCTCTTACTGTCAGCTATGAATTTCTTGTGTAGTATCACAGGGTCCTACAAATAAAATAGTTTTAAATTATATCTAATTTTCAGTATTTAGGTCAAACCTATGTTTTATGATTCCATTCACTGACTAGAACTTAGCAATGACTTGATCAATTTACATATTAAATACATGCTGCAAGACAAACATGATGTCTTACCTGAAATACCTACAACAAGATTCCATACTACAAATTGTTCTTACATGGTGTAAATGCTTAACCAGTAAAGTTTATAGTCATTTAAAATTTTCTTGTAAGCCAGGGAAAAATAAAATTGTATAATGCTGATGGAGAAGAGTATTTTCTACCTACTTTTTTGAGTCTTGGTGCCAGGTTTGTGTAGAGAACAGACAAAAGCAATGAGATGGCTTGGCTCGCAATGGATTCATCTGGAGTGTTGAGGCAAATCTCCCAGATATAATCCAATCCGAAGAGTTCACTCTTCTCTACGACCTGGCAAAATAGTAGAACAAAATATTATCTAACCTGTAATCTGACAAATTAGTAGAACAAAATATTATCTAACCTGTAATCTGGCAAAATAGTACAACAAAATATTATCTAACCTGTAATCTGACAAATTAGTACAACAAAATAGTATCTAACCTGTAATCTGGCAAAATAGTACAACAAAATAGTATCTAACCTGTAATCTGGCAAAATAGTACAACAAAATAGTATCTAACCTGTAATCTGGCAAAATAGTACAACAAAATAGTATCTAACCTGTAATCTGGCAAAATAGTACAACAAAATAGAATCTAACCTGTAATCTGGCAAAATAGTACAACAAAATAGTATCTAACCTGTAATCTGGCAAAATAGTACAACAAAATATTATCTAACCTGTAATCTGGCAAAATAGTACAACAAAATAGTATCTAACCTGTAATCTGGCAAAATAGTACAACAAAATATTATCTAACCTGTAATATGACAAAATAGTACAACAAAATAGTATCTAACCTGTAATCTGGAAAATTAGTACAACAAAATATTATCTAACCTGTAATCTGGCAAAATAGTACAACAAAATATTATCTAAGCTGTAATCTGACAAAACAGTACAACAAAATATTATCTAACCTGAGAGTTCTAATGTTATATATATATATATATAAACACATTAATCATCCACTCTGAAGAATTAACTTTTTTCTTCAACTTGACTCATATCAAATTATCACAGTAAATAAACAAAAACTATTTCACTCAAAACTGAAAAGACCCAGTAACACATACAGAGAACTGGAGAGACTATTTTCGGGTAAAGCTATTATTATCATTACAAAAGTACAGTATTTATTCTATAGGAAGCCCTAGGGGCATGATTTTTTTTTTCAAAAAGGGGGCATCTAATAGAACACAACATTTAAGACTCAAAATGTGTCAGAAAAACAGTACCAAATGCACATATACTGCCAACAATGTTGTAAGTTCATTTTTGAAACATTGAATAATAAACAAGAGCTGTAGGAGAACAGCAAAGCTCGCCTATTCAGAAGAAGTTGATGTTCAAGTATTTACTATTTAAACATGGAAATATGACAAATTAACAGACTCAAAAACCCCCTAAAGGGCCCCAAATTGGTTGTATTATCACGTTCAGCATCCATACACATTAGGAAATTAAAATCATAAACATTTATGATGACTTATGCTTAAACAATTGACAAAATAGAAACTTAATTGCTCAAAAACTTTAACATGGAAATATGACAAATTAACAGACTCAAAAACTCCCTAAAGGGCCCCAAATTGGTTGTATTATCACGTTCAGCATCCATACACATTAGGAAAAAAAATCATAAACATTTATGATGACTTAAGCTTAAACAATTGACGAAACAGAAACTTGCTCAAAAACTGACGCCGGGGTGACAACATTAGCTCCCCCTATTCTTCGAATAGGCGAGCTAATAAAAAGAATAATTGGTCTGAATGTTCGAAAACAATTTCACTTGATCATGAACATTTTATCATAAAGTTTAGCTCAATAACTTGTTGACATGGGTGTAGAAAACGAGGTCGACCTCAGTCCCACGATCGTGACAATTTCTGGCTAGACTAAACTTTAATAAGTAATGACTGTTTTCTGTGATAACTGTATATATTGATGCAGGGCCATATTGTAAATTAGACTTGTCTAAATATGTTACCCTGGTTAAATAAAAGATTTCATTATTATTATAATTATTATTACTGTGAGTTGTCCCATATCACTAGAATTTTGCCACAAAGTGTGCAATTAATCACTTGTCATTTAATTCCTAACATATCACTATCTTGTTAATCAGCGTGTCAGAGGCCATGCATGTCGGTAACAAAGCCACCATGATTGTTTGAATTTTTGCATCGGGGGAACAGGGACATAAAAAGTTGATTTTCTCAAAAAGTAAGAAAAATAAAATACATTTATATTTTGCTGGAACACTAAATCAAGAGGCCCAGAGGGCCTGTATTGCTCACCTGGTTTGAAATGTCAAATCATGTTCTGAATACAGGTTCATTGTTTCTTTTCTGAAGGAATTTGAATATTTACCTCTTATTTCCCCTATTGGGCCCCGCCCCTCCTGACCCCGGGGGGTCAGAGCCAAAATTTATACAAGTTCTGTTCCCCTTTCCCAAAGGATATTTGTGGCCAAATTTGATTACAATCCATGCAGAACTCTAGGACAAGTAGCGATTTATAGGATTTACCTCTATTTCCCCTATTTGGCCCCGCCCCTCTTGCCCCCAGGGGGTCAGAGCCAAAATTTATACAAGTTCTTTCCCCCTTCCCCCAAGGATGTTTGTGGCCAAATTTGGTTACAATCCATGCAGAACTCTAGGACAAGTAGCGATTTATAGGATTTACCTCTATTTCCCCTATTGGGCCCCGCCCCTCCTGCCCCCGGGGGGTCAGAGCCAAAATTTATACAAGTTCTGTTCCCCTTCCCCCAAGGATGTTTGTGGCCAAATTTGGTTACAATCCATGCAGAACTCTAGGACAAGTAGCGATTTATAGGATTTACCTCTATTTCCCCTATTGGGCCCCGCCCCTCCTGCTCCCAGGGGGTCAGAGCCAAAATTTATACAAGTTCTTTCCCCCTTCCCCCAAGGATGTTTGTGGCCAAATTTGGTTACAATCCATGCAGAACTCTAGGACAAGTAGCGATTTATAGGATTTACCTCTATTTCCCCTATTGGGCCCCGCCCCTCCTGCCCCCGGGGGGTCAGAGCCAAAATTTATACAAGTTCTTTCCCCCTTCCCCCAAGGATGTTTGTGGCCAAATTTGGTTACAATCCATGCAGAACTCTAGGACAAGTAGCGTTTTATAGGAATTACCTCTATTTCCCCTATTGGGCCCCGCCCCTCCTGCTCCCAGGGGGTCAGAGCCAAAATTTATACAAGTTCTTTCCCCCTTCCCCCAAGGATGTTTGTGGCCAAATTTGGTTACAATCCATGCAGAACTCTAGGACAAGTAGCGATTTATAGGATTTACCTCTATTTCCCCTATTGAGCCCCGCCCCTCCTGCCCCTGGGGGTCAGAGCCAAAATTTATACAAGTTCTGTTCCCCTTCCCTCAAGGATGTTTGTGGCCAAATTTGGTTACAATCCATGCAGAACTCTAGGACAAGTGGCGATTTAAAGGATTTACCTCTATTTCCCCTATTGGGCCCCGCCCCTCCTGCCCCCGGGGGACCAGAGCCAAAATTTATACAAGTTCTGTTCCCCTTCCCCCAAGGTTGTTTATGGCCAAATTTGGTTACATTCCATTCAGAACTCTATGACTAGTAGCGATTTAAAGGATTTACCTCTATTTCCCCTATTGGGCCCTGCCCCTCCTGCCCCTGGGGGATCAGAGACAAAATTTATACAAGTTCTGTTCCCCTCCCCCTTTCGGGTCAGGTGAGCTAAAAATCATTCTGATTTCGGAACAGTTGGAATTATGAAGATACCTCTAACAGTATTTTTATTATTAGTAGTATATATTATGTAAGTAATTACTGTGAGTTCTATCATATCACTAGAATTTTGCCACAAAGTGTGCAATTAATCACTTGTCATTTAATTCCTAACATATCACTACCTTGTTAATCAGCGTGTCAGAGGCCATGCATGTTGGTAACAAAGCCACCATGATTGTTTGCACTCCAGATGTGGCGCAGTGCATCATGGGAGCACATGTTTGAAGAGTGTCACAGTGCATTCGTGTAAGCCTAGCCCTAGCAGACGCAAGAATTACTTCATACAGTGTTTTATTGCAGTTTATATTCACATATATATTAGAAGCTTTATCAAATTATCAAGTACATTTTGGCCTAGTGAACAAATGGCTTCGTCACCAGATATCCTTAGCTTAGGCCTGCAAGTCGGCCCTTTGAAGTTTAATCACGATCGTAAGCTGGTATCGCTAAAGACAAATGTATTGTTATGGTTTATTACCTTTACAGTGTAAACATTTGACATTTTAAAGGGAGGCTTTGTGACTTACCGTTGGAAAATTTGACATTTTGATGGGAAGTTTAATGTCTTAGGTTGGAAAAATAACTCAGAAAATAGGTGGGGACGTTGAAAATGGGGCTTCTAATGGAATAAATACGACAGATTGTCTTTCCAGCTAACAGGTTAAGAAGCAAGCTGCAGCCTCGTTGCTTTGACTGGCAGATTTCTATTACAGAACACAATCTAAAACAAGATCACTCTCAGAACATATCAGGTTTTACTCACCAATTTATTCCCGTCAGATTTAAGGCGATGTTCAAATTTATTGACATTTTCAAAGAAGCTTTTGAAACAGGTAAAACCTGAAAAGAAACAAGTATCTTTGTAAAGTTTTAGTACTCTAAAACGATGAAATGTATACCGTAAACTTCCTAAATGTTCTTAGTTCTGTTCAAGTAGACTAAACAATGAAATATTGTTCCACAAACTGATTCTCATGAGTATATCTGATCATGTGGGTCAATGCAGATTTGACTGGCTGACATTTACAGGCTTCTGAAGTCACTAAAGCTTGAGTTTTTGTATGTAATATTTTGAGAAGAAAAACAAAAGGATCTAGCCTTAAAGATCACCTGACATTTGATACAAATTAGTTATGTCATTTACTAGCCAATTGTTTTCTTTTGTTCACAAAATAGGAACATAGATCTAATAGGTCTACATACAAAGTTTCATTAAGATTGGTGCATATTACAAAGGGCTATAACTCTGTAATTAAGTTAGAGTCGAATCAAGCTGATTTTCGAACTCATCAAAGATCTTTCCAATTCGAACTCATCAAAGATCTTTCCAATTCGAACTCATCAAAGATCTTTCCAATGTAAGTCTACATATAAATTTGAAATCAAGCTGGGTGCATATTTACTCAAGTTATCATATTCACATGGTCAAATCATAATTATTAGTGCAAAGTGCATAATCTCCATAAATTCCTGTCAAATAAATCTCATTTTCAAAATGTCTGAGGTATTTTCAATGTTAGTCTACATAGACATTTTCATAAAGCTCAATTCATATTTACTCAAGTAATTGTTTTCACAAAGTTCAAGAATTATTATTGCAAAGGGCAATAACTCCGTAAGTTATATTCGAATCAGGTTGATTTTTTCGAACTCATTCAAGATCTTTCCAATGTTAGTCTATATACAAAGTTTCATTAAGCTATCTCAGGTGACTATGGTCAGGTGACCTAAAAAAACAACAAAATTTAATTTTTTTAAACTCAAGTGAACTGTATATGACTATCACCCATTTTGCAATCTCTTTGGTCGCAATACCATTACCTTTCTTACTGAGTTTGGTAGGGTCAAGTTTTCATACCATTACCTTTCTTACTGAGTTTGGCAGGGTCAAGTTTTAATACCATTACCTTTCTTACTGAGTTTGGCAGGGTCAAGTTTTAATACCATTACCTTTCTTACTGAGTTTGGCAGGGTCAAGTTTTAATACCATTACCTTTCTTACTGAGTTTGGCAGGGTCAAGTTTTAATACCATTACCTGTCTTACTGAGTTTGGTAGGGTCAAGTTTTCATACCATTACCTTTCTTACTGAGTTTGGTAGGGTCAAGTTTTAATACCATTACCTTTCTTACTGAGTTTGGTAGGGTCATGTTTTAATACCATTACCTTTTTACTGAGTTTGGCAGGGTCAAGTTTTAATACCATTACCTTTCTTACTGAGTTTGGCAGGGTCAAGTTTTCATACCATTACCTTTCTCACTGAGTTTGGCAGGGTCAAGTTTTCATACCATTACCTTTCTCACTGAGTTTGGCAGGGTCAAGTTTTAATACCATTACCTTTCTCACTGAGTTTGGCAGGGTCAAGTTTTCATACCATTACCTTTCTCACTGAGTTTGGCAGGGTCAAGTTTTTTACCAATACCATTACCTTTCTCACTGAGTTTGGCAGGGTCAAGTTTTCATACCATTACCTTTCTCACTGAGTTTGGCAGGGTCAAGTTTTCATACCATTACCTTTCTTACTGAGTTTGGCAGGGTCAAGTTTTAATACCATTACCTTTCTCACTGAGTTTGGCAGGGTCAAGTTTTCATACCATTACCTTTCTCACTGAGTTTGGCAGGGTCAAGTTTTAATACCATTACCTTTCTCACTGAGTTTGGCAGGGTCAGTTTTATACCATTACCTTTCTCACTGAGTTTGGCAGGGTCAAGTTTTATACCATTACCTTTCTCACTGAGTTTGGCAGGGTCAAGTTTTCATCCATTACCTTTCTCACTGAGTTTGGCAGGGTCAAGTTTTCATACCATTACCTTTCTCACTGAGTTTGGCAGGGTCAAGTTTTAATACCATTACCTTTCTTACTGAGTTTGGTAGGGTCAAGTTTTCATACCATTACCTTTCTCACTGAGTTTGGCAGGGTCAAGTTTTAATACCATTACCTTTCTCACTGAGTTTGGTAGGGTCAAGTTTTCATACCATTACCTTTCTTACTGAGTTTGGCAGGGTCAAGTTTTAATACCATTACCTTTCTCACTGAGTTTGGCAGGGTCAAGTTTTCATACCATTACCTTTCTCACTGAGTTTGGCAGGGTCAAGTTTTAGTAATTCTTTCTGGAATAGCTGGCTTTGAGTTTCCATCTCCAGATCTGTGAGTCCATGACTGAACCAATCATAACAGGTCTGCAACAACAAGTATCAGTGGAATGGAGGCTATAAGGCTCATCCCCAGTCGCATGCATATCTTATTTTTTTTACATGAACTGTTGCAATCGATTGATATTATATAATGAAAAGGTAAAAATAATTTTTTGCTTAGTGTTTGGGACAAAGATTAGAGTAATGTACAAAACATATGTCGTTGTTTTTAAATTCATGTTTTTTTCATTATAAACCACCACAAAAAATCTTGTTGTATAGTATGGTTATATTCAAATTATGCTTTTGTTCTCAAACCTACAAACATTTTTTTTATGAAATTTCTTTCAGCACTCAATGGTAGATCTTAATAGTGAAGCAAACATTAGTACTCATTATTTTTTTTCCATAAATCAAATTTCAAAATTCATGTATTTGAAGACTTTTATCAACATACTTCCCTGTCCCAGTCACAAGCCTCTGAACTACCAATCAGCGTTCCCCAGATATCTCGTGCCCTGCTCCAAGGGAGATAGAGAGCGCCCTCTTGCAACATGTACTGCAGGAAACTCAGGTGGTTTGTAACATACTGTTCAAAAAGAAAAAAAAATTAAACTTATAAAAAAAGAGGCATAACCGTACCATGGTATGTCACTGGTTAAATATATTACTTTATGCTTAGAATTATCAACATACTTTTTAATGTTAATAATATGACATACCAACAAATGTATTTCACATATGTTACCAGTCAAAAGAGGACAACATAAAAGCTACTGTTTTTCAGAAGAGAAACGTACCTCAGAATGCATGTAGCGGCCGTCCACAATAGTGTGTTGACCGAGCTGACCGTCTCCGGTGGACGTTACGGCCAGTTTGTGACATTTGACTAGACTGTTGGTGACAAGCTTGATCACATCATGGTTCTTGTTGAGCTCATGAAGAATACCCTGTCAACAGATAATATTTATATTTTTATTGCAGTCCTACTATGTAAACTTACCAAGTGCAGTTGGCATTCATCAGTCTATGAACTGCCATCTGCTTATTATGACGTCATTATCATTGTTGCATCACGATTGTCTTGCCAGTGCTCATGAAAGATGGCTATTCAAATGGCTTTTCCTTTTTTGATGATAATGAATTATTTATTCAGTATAGACACAAAATTTCTTGAGATTTTATAATAGAATTGTTATAAAATGTTAATATCAGTATTGAACCTCTTTCAGTTGGCATTCATAGCCAATATGAATGCCAACTGGACAGAGACAAAGTCAGAATGAAGTGCTAGCGCATGCCAACTGATAGACGTTCAATGCTTAATATGGTATGGAAGCTAAGAAATCAGTATGAATCATATTAATTCATGCATAAAGAATATCACAGTTTAAAAAGATTGTGTAAATTCTTTTAGTTTATCACATAATAATTTTGTTTATTCATTTTGTGTCTTAAAGATGCCCAAATATTGTAAATTAGAGGAAATGTTCATCCTTGATATACAGGGGTTACTATAATTGTCATTATATCCACCCCTGGACTATCTCGAACTGGAGGCAACAGAACAGAACAGGTATTCTAGTCCTTTGATGTACATCAAAAGAGCCATATAATGGTACACTGTGGTTGACTGTACATGTGTGGCTTTGAAGTTGGGCGTCTCTGTTGTTTTCAAAGGAAATCTTTGCAGGTCTGTGATTGAATTGGTTCAAATTTTTTCTTCTGACCTGCCTCTAGTTTTATTATGAGATATTCAAGAGTTGGATATATATCGTCAGTGATTCTAACCCCTGGAGTATTGAGGATGTTTAACTTTATCGAAAAAATACCATGAATATATGTAAGATTGCTATAACAACTTACCTTGTCCGACTTCTGAATGCACTGTTTTAAGATGTTTTTACAAATGTGTAACAACTGCTTCAGAGCTGGCAGAACACAAGCACCCTGAAAAGGCAAAAATAATTAATCACATGTTGATTTAGAGTACTGTATAGCCTGTTATTTTGCAGGTTATTGCTAGGATTGTGGCAAGTTGGTAAAATTTCAACCCGCCAATTCAGAAACTTGCTTGCCACTTTGAAAGTGTATTATTAAAAGCAAACAAATTCATTGATAACTATTATATTCCATTATTGTATATAGCAATAAAGGTTTTACATTTTTAATGTCATTATACTGGTGTAGTTTAACAACATTTTATTTTCAGAATGACTATTATGTGGCATGTATTATAAAACTTAAATATGATTCAAGTGTCACTTGATTTTGTCTAAGCTTAACTGTTAATAACATTTTGCACGTTTTAGCAATTTTGATGGCTGAAAGAACTTTGTTATGTCAGCCATTTTTAAAACTACATAAATCATTCGGAAGAAAGATTGTTTTGCGAAACACTTCTGAACTTCATACCACATCAATGTCATTGTTTTTGGACGCTTGAAAGTGTACAGTATTTACAAGCATGGGCAAGACATTGAGCTATTTGTGTGGAATGTTATGCTTTTTGTTTCACGATTCATGTAGGCTATACTTTGGTACACAATTTATGACAGGCGTATTGATTGCAATATTTAGTAACTGTATATGTATTTAGAATGACAAACGATGCACCCGCTCGCCAAAAAATGCAAGTACATGTACAATATTTTTTCACTCATCATTTCAAAAACCAACTGACATTTGGCGAGTGTGTGAGTGTTAATTTTGAGCCCTGATCTACCTTTAAATCCATATCACAAAAATTTAAAATTACTGACATATGATTTTCTTGTTTTTGATCAAATCGCAAAATAACCGGTTATACAAAATTTTAATGAATACTGTATAATGTAGGTTAATTTCATCAAAATTAAAGATTAATACAATCATTCTAATTTGTACTTATACCTGAAGTATCAGAATCGAACAGATTCACCAAGCTATTCAGAATAATAGTACTATCAGATATATATCCTCATTAATCTGTCTTTGTAATTTTAACAGATTTTATTGCAAATAAGATGCAAATGGATTTGGCATCAGGCAAAGCCTATATTAGCCATCTCCAAACAAACAGATATGGTACAATAATCAGCAAAGTATCTTAACATTTAATATAACATCTTGAATGAATATTATCATTAATAATCTACCTTTCTCCCTATCAATCGAGTGATTCCATGGTAAGCTTACCTTTCTCCCTATCAATCGAGTGATTCCATGGTAAGCTTACCTTTCTCCCTATCAATCGAGTGATTCCATGGTAAGCTATGATAACTAAATTCAATTCTCCAAGGATCAATGCTAGTGTGATGTTAGTGATTTTGTTTTTTACCTTTTTAATGTCTTCCACGAATTTGACAACATATTTCCTCTTCTCTTGTTCCTTGACACTGAAGGAGTCGCTGAGGATGGCAAGGTGTTCCTCTAGAGCCTGCTCTATCAGGTGTGTTGATAGGGCCGGCAAATGTGACAGGTCCCATAGCAACTCCAATACCTGTACATGTCAAAGGTTTCAGATGTAATGCCTAACAGAGAAACTCAATAGAAGTTATTCTGCCTTTAAAGTCAGTGATTTTCATTTGAAATATTGTTAATAATTAGGTGAAGTTATCAAGTCCTGTAACTCTTGCAAATATTGATAGTTTTTTGACCAGTATCAAATCACTCCGGGATCTCATTAATATAAAGCAATATACCAAATTTGATTGAAATTGTACAATAAATACTAAAGTAATCGAGTGGAAACCATAGATTTATCTATTTTGACGATTTTAAAGTCCTGTAACTCTTGCAGATTTTGACCATGCTGTATTGTACCCATCTAAGATCTCATTGATATAAAACAATATACCAAATTTGGTTAAAATTGGACAATAAATCGCACAGAAATCATTTCCGTGGACACCGACGACGCTGACACAGACACCAACACAGACATATATAGTGATACCTAAGTGTCGCCCTTGCGTTGCAGTCGACACAAAAATGATAAGAATTTTGCGAACAAAATTTATCATGCCACAATCGATACCTTCAAAGGAAGATAGCAAACAAACAACAAGAGGCCCATGGGCCTTAACGGTCACCTGAGTTAGAATATATAATGAAACAAATTAAAGACATATAAACACTATATGCTGGTCCTTGAAGTTGGTCAGTGATTTATACATTTCACTTTTTAGACTATGAAGAGTATTTGCTTCCATCAAACCTGTGAACTTAGAGGTATTTTTTGAAATTTTAATAATTTTGACCCTTTTTGGTCCTGCCACTCTGGTCCCCCAAGGGGTCCTCAAGGACGGATATGAATGTTAAAATGCTATATCTTAGGCTAATAATGCTTATCAAGTTTGACTCATTTCCTACGAAAATTGGGCAATAATGTTCACAAATATGTTTTTCCTATATAAACTAAAGTAAACTTGACCCCTCCCATGAGGGTAACGCGAGACCCCAAGGTCATATAATTCACAATTTTTATAAAACACCTTAAGACCTTTCCATCTATAATTATTTGATTCCACTATATCCAGAATTTTAGAAGATTTTTCAAGTTTTAGCCTATTTGACCCTTTTTTGCCCCGCCCTCTGCCCCCAGGGGATCGGCCAGGACCAATGTGGATATGATATTAAAATGCTACCTCAGGCTAATAATTCTAACCAAGTTTGACTCATTTCCTATGAAAATTGAGCAAAAAATGCTCATTAATGTGTTTTTCCTATATAAACTATAGTAAACTTGACCCCCTCCCCAAGGGGAAACGCGAAACCTCAGGGTCATATAATTCACAAATTTTGTAAAGGACCTTAAGACCTTTCTATTTATGAAAAGTATTTGATTCTACCATTTCCAGAATTTCAGAAGAAGATTTTTGAAGTTTTAGCCTATTTGACCCTTTTTTAGCCCCACCCCTCTGCCCCCAGGGGGTCGGCCAGGACCAATGTGGATATGATATTAAAATGCTATCTCAGGCTAATAATTCTAACCAAGTTTGACTCGTTCCCAATGAAAATTGAGCAAAACATGCTCATAAATGTGTTTTCCCTATATAAACTATAGTAAACTTGACCCCCTCCCCACGGGGAAACGCGAGACCTCAGGGTCATATAATTCACAATTTTTGTAAAGGACCTTAAGACCTTTCTATTTATGAAAAGTATTTGATTCTACCATTTCCAGAATTTCATAAGAAGATTTTTGAAGTTTTAGCCTATTTGACCCTTTTTTAGCCCCACCCCTCTGCCCCCAGGGGGTCGGCCAGGACCAATGTGGATATGATATTAAAATGCTATCTCAGGCTAATAATTCTAACCAAGTTTGAGTCGTTTCCAATGAAAATTGAGCAAAACATGCTCATAAATGTGTTTTCCCTATATAAACTATAGTAAACTTGACCCCCTCCCCAGGGGGAAACGCGAGACCCCAGGGTCATATAATTCACAATTTTTGTAAAGGACCTTAAGACCTTTCTATTTATGAAAAGTATTTGATTCTACCATTTCCAGAATTTCAGAAGAAGATTTTTGAAGTTTTAGCCTATTTGACCCCTTTTGACCCCGCCCCTAAAGTCCCTGGGGGTCAGTCATAGAAAATTTGTTAATAGGATTAAATGGCCATCTCATACTAATAATTCTGACAACATTTGAATCATTTCCTATTACAAATGACCAAATAATCCGCAAAAATGTGTTTTTCCAATATAAACTATAGTAAACTTAACCCCCTCCCCAGGGGGAAACTAGAGACCCCAGGGTCATATAATTCACAACTTTTGTAAAGGACCTTAAGACCTTTCTATCTATGAAGAGTATTTGATTCTACCACATCTGTGAGTAGAGAAGAAGATTTTTGAAATTTTACTCAATTTTACCCCTTTTGGCCCCTCCCACAGCCCCCTGGGGGGTGGAGACCATATAATTCACAATTTTGATTGGCCTTATGCCTAAGAAGGTTTGTGCAAAATTTCATGGAAATTGCTTCAGCAGTTTTGGAGAAGAAGACGAAAATGTAAATTGTTTACGGACATACGACGGACGACGGACGACGACGGACAAAAGGCGATTAGAATAGGTCACTTGAGACTTCGTCTCAGGTGACCTAAAAATGTATTGATGTTAACCTCTAGGACCCCTTTACAGATAAATTATTATCATGAAGATCACTCTCTGTCTTACCCTTGTTGTGCTCTTGACTTCTCTTGCATCACGCCCAATTTTTCCAATCAGACTCAGTAGCTTTTCTCGCATCTTGTCATTATCTTCTTGCCATTTCTTAAAAAAAAGACATTTTCATACAAAATTTTAATAGCTAATAACAACTAATTTATTAATATGCTTCTACACTACAGATATAATATATATATGAGAGTCAGCAGAAATAGCGGCCCCTACTCTAAAAGTACCCTCCCCTCTTCTGGAGAAGGAGTTGTTTAAACGCTCCAATCCAATGGATTTAACGACGCTTTACAACATGTGATGCCTCTAACATCAGCACTGTATCCCATATTACATGGACTTTTACATCTGAATCATGACATAAATATGTCTCATAGGTTAAAAGGCAAATGCATGTTTACTGTAACAGATTAATGTGTCATGAGTACAGAGAGAGCTAAAAATATTGCTGATTTTTCTTCGTTCAAAACTTTTTGGTTCATTAATAAGCACCTCCTTCCTTACAATCTTTTAAGGACAAAGAAACATAGTACAAATGTACTTTATAGACAGGTGTCCTTTATACAGAGGCCAAATCGTACCAAATGGGGTAGATCGGTCTGTCCTTTATAGACAGGTGTCCTTTATAAAAAGGCCAGTTATAGTGGCAACAAATGGGGTTGATGAGTCTGTCCTTTATAGACAGGTGTCCCTTATATAGAGGCAAGTTATAGTGGCACCAAATGGGGTTGATGAGTCTGTCCTTTATAGACAGGTGTCCTTTATATAGAGGTCAGTTATAGTGGCACCAAATGGGGTTGATGAGTCTGTCCTTTATAGACAGGTGTCCTTTATATAGAAGCCAGTTATTGTGGCACCAAATGGGGTTGATGGGTCTGTCCTTTATAGACAGGTGTCCTTTATATAGAGGCCAGTTATAGTGGCACCAAATGGGGTTGATGAGTCTGTCCTTTATAGACAGGTGTCCTTTATATAGTGGCCAGTTATAGTGGCACCAAATAGGGTTCATGAGTCTGTCCTTTATAGACAGGTGTCCTTTATATAAAGGACAGTTATAGTGAAACCAAATGGGGGTTATGTGTCTGTCATTTACAGACAGGTGTCCTTTATATAGAGGCCAGTTATAGTGGCACCAAATGGAGTTGATGAGTCTGTCCTTCATAGACAGGTGTCCTTTATATAGAGGCCAGTTATAGTGGCACCAAATGGGGTTGATGAGTCTGTCCTTTATAGACAGGTGTCCTTTATATAGAGGCCAGTAATAGTGGTACCAAATGGGGTTGATGGGTCTGTCATTTACAGACAGGTGTCTTTTATATAGAGGCCAGTAATAGTGGCACCAAATGGGGTTGATGGGTCTGTCATTTACAGACAGGTGTCCTTTATATAGAGGCCAGTTATAGTGGCACCAAATGGGGTTGATGAGTCTGTCCTTTATAGACAGGTGTCCTTTATATAGTGGCCAGTTATAGTGGCACCAAATGGGGTTGATGAGTCTGTCCTTTATAGACAGGTGTCCTTTATATTGAGGTCAGTTATAGTGGCACCAAATGGGGTTGATGGGTCTGTCATTTACAGACAGGTGTCTTTTATATAGAGGTCAGTTAAAGTGGCACCAAATGGGGTTGATGAGTCTGTCCTTTATAGACAGGTGTCCTTTATATAAAGGACAGTTATAGTGAAACCAAATGGGGTTGATGAGTCTGTCCTTTATAGACAGGTGTCCTTTATATAGAGGTCAGTTATAGTGGCACCAAATGGGGTTGATGGGTCTGTCATTTACAGACAGGTGTCTTTTATATAGAGGTCAGTTATAGTGGCACCAAATGGGGTTGATGAGTCTGTCCTTTATAGACAGGTGTCCTTTATATAGAGGCCAGTTTTAGTGGCACCAAAATGGGTTGATGTGTCTGTCATTTACAGACAGGTGTCCTTTATATAGAGGCCAGTTATAGTGGCACCAAATGGGGTTGATGAGTCTGTCCTTTATAGACAGGTGTCCTTTATATAGTGGCCAGTTATAGTGGCACCAAATAGGGTTCATGAGTCTGTCCTTTATAGACAGGTGTCCTTTATATAAAGGACAGTTATAGTGAAACCAAATGGGGTTGATGGGTCTGTCCTTTATAGACAGGTGTCCTTTATATAAAGGACAGTTATAGTGAAACCAAATGCAGTTGATGAGTCTGTCCTTCATAGACAGGTGTCCTTTATATAGAGGCCAGTAATAGTGGCACCAAATGGGGTTGATGAGTCTGTCCTTTATAGACAGGTGTCCTTTATATAGAGGCCAGTAATAGTGGCACCAAATGGGGTTGATGAGTCTGTCCTTCATAGACAGGTGTCCTTTATATAGAGGCCAGTAATAGTGGCACCAAATGGGGTTGATGAGTCTGTCCTTCATAGACAGGTGTCCTTTATATAGAGGCCAGTTATAGTGGCACCAAATGGGGTTGATGAGTCTGTCCTTTATAGACAGGTGTCCTTTATATAGAGGCCAGTTATAGTGGCACCAAATGGGGTTGATGAGTCTGTCCTTTATAGACAGGTGTCCTTCATATAGAGGCCAGTTATAGTGGCACCAAATGCAGTTGATGAGTCTGTCCTTCATAGACAGGTGTCCTTTATATAGAGGCCAGTAATAGTGGCACCAAATGGGGTTGATGAGTCTGTCCTATATAGACAGGTGTCCTTTATATAGAGGCCAGTTATAGTGGCACCAAATGGGGTTGATGAGACTGTCCTTTATCGACAGGTGTCCTTTATATAGAGGCATGTTATAGTGGCACCAAATGGGGTTGATGGGTCTGTCATTTACAGACAGGTGTCTTTTATATAGAGGCCAGTTATAGTGGCACCAAATGGGGTTGATGAGTCTGTCCTTTATAGACAGGTGTCCTTATATAGAGGCCAGTTATAGTGGCACCAAATGAGTTGATGAGTCTGTCCTTCATAACAGGTGCTTTGCGCACAATGGGAGTCTGTCCTTTATAGACAGGTGTCCTTTATATAGAGGCCAGTTATAGTGGCACCAAATGGGGTTGATGAGTCTGTCCTTTATCGACAGGTGTCCTTTATATAGAGGCCAGTTATAGTGGCACCAAATGGGGTTGATGGTCTGTCATTTACAGACAGGTGTCTTTTATATAGAGGCCAGTTATAGTGGCACCAAATGGGGTTGATGAGTCTGTCCTTTATCGACAGGTGTCCTTTATATAGAGGCCAGTAATAGTGGCACCAAATGGGGTTGATGAGTCTGTCCTTCATAGACAGGTGTCCTTTATATAGAGGCCAGTTATAGTGGCACCAAATGGGGTTGATGAGTCTGTCCTTTATAGACAGGTGTCCTTCATATAGAGGCCAGTTATAGTGGCACCAAATGCAGTTGATGAGTCTGTCCTTCATAGACAGGTGTCCTTTATATAGAGGCCAGTAATAGTGGCACCAAATGGGGTTGACGAGTCTGTCCTTTATAGACAGGTGTCCTTTATATAGAGGCCAGTTATAGTGGCACCAAATGGGGTTGATGAGTCTGTCCTTTATCGACAGGTGTCCTTTATATAGAGGCCAGTTATAGTGGCACCAAATGGGGTTGATGGGTCTGTCATTTACAGACAGGTGTCTTTTATATAGAGGCCAGTTATAGTGGCACCAAATGGGGTTGATGAGTCTGTCCTTTATAGACAGGTGTCCTTTATATAGAGGTCAGTTATAGTGGCACCAAATGCAGTTGATGAGTCTGTCCTTCATAGACAGGTGTCCTTTATATAGAGGCCAGTAATAGTGGCACCAAATGGGGTTGATGAGTCTGTCCTTTATAGACAGGTGTCCTTTATATAGAGGCCAGTTATAGTGGCACCAAATGGGGTTGATGAGTCTGTCCTTTATCGACAGGTGTCCTTTATATAGAGGCCAGTTATAGTGGCACCAAATGGGGTTGATGGGTCTGTCATTTACAGACAGGTGTCTTTTATATAGAGGCCAGTTATAGTGGCACCAAATGGGGTTGATGAGTCTGTCCTTCATAGACAGGTGTCCTTTATATAGAGGCCAGTTATAGTGGCACCAAATGGGGTTGATGAGTCTGTCCTTTATAGACAGGTGTGCTTTATATAGAAGCCAGTTATTGTGGCACCAAATGGGGTTGATGAGTCGGTCCTTTATAGACAGGTATCTTTTATAGCAGGTTTGGTTGTGTATGTTAATTTATTAAAGTGATAACTATCTTCACAAGCAGTAAAAACGAAAAACGAAATGTCATGAAATTCTCCAGCAGATTGTAAGTTAAAGATGCTCCACTGCTGACAGAGCATAAACGATACTCATCATTTGAACAATAATTGGTCTTTAATCCTGTATATGTATGTCCAATTAAGACAAAAAATAATATAAAATAACTTATTTTACTTTTGGTGCATGCACAATCAGTACTTTATTTCATATAAGATATACAGTCAAACCTGCCTATGCGTCACCCTGTATATTAAGTCACCCTGTCGAATGCGTCACATCCAAAGTCCTCCCGCGAGATTTTCTATATATTTCACCTTTTTAATGCGTCAACCTGTCTAACGCGTCTGCGTCACCCATTTTTTCCACATATTTCCTACAAGGCCTGTATACTGCGTCACTAAATTGCCGATCCTATTCTTGCCTACATACCAGGCAGTGGGGTACTGGCTTGATTATTAAACAAACAAAAGGGATGTGAACCCTCCCTGATCGGCACCCCACTGATCCTAATTAAGCCCGGGGCTGTATTTTCTAATTTGGCTTGGCAGTGTCAACTTCACGTGTGTAGGCCTATGTGTATTACGGCTGATTAGGAAACAATATTCTGACCTTTCAATAAATTTTGTGATTACAGCTAGTGAGCATTACATCAAAGACAAATTCTGCTTATAACTGTACATGATATACTCATGTTTTTAAAGTTGAATAGGCCTAACACTCAGGTGTAAGTCACAAGCTTTGCAATCGTAATGGCCCCCATTTTGGTTAATTGTAATACTAGATCCGGAACTGTTTAGAATTTCCGGATCTCACAAATAATCATGTTAAAAATAACAGGAGGGAATTAATTTTCCAAAATTTTGGTGTAAATTTAAAGTGAAAAATCTAAATAAAAAATACTAGCTATGAATAATTAAATTTTAATATTTTTAATAGTAATTTATAATTTATTCAAAATTTAAATAAATCAAATTTCAAAGAATTTACTTTTGTTTTCTCTCTCTCTATATACATTTTGACTACTACTGTAACAGATTAAGAATATTTTAGCAATTAGTAGGTGCTTCTGTTGTGATGAAAATTAAGTACATTCATAACTGTGAAACATTTAAAACTAATTAAATTAAGCCCTAATTAATGCAGTATTTTTTCCAATATTTCATAGTATATGTTATACATAATATGGTGTCGCGATCCTTCAGTAACCTGTATATTAAGACACCTGTCTAATAAGACACATTTTTGTCTGTCCTTTAAGGTGTCTCATTACACAGGTTTGACTGTAGTGCCACAGAATTATTTTGGGATGCAATTAATTATTTTTTATATTTTGAACTTGAAGTAAAATTAGAAG